>NC_090834.1:108525400-108840150 GCF_028021215.1 Eschrichtius robustus | reverse complement strand
TTTGGAAAACAGTCTGGCAGTTCCTCAAATTGGTTAGAGTTACCATATGACCCAGAAATTCCATTCCTGGGTATTTACCCAAGAGAATGAAAACATGCCACACAAAAACATGTACACCAACATTCATAGCAACATTATTCATTATAACCAGAGTAGATGGACACCCCGAGGGTCCATCAACTGACAAATGGCTAATATAGTATATATCCATACAATGGAATACAGTTGAGCAAAAAAAGGGAGTGAAGTACTGATAAATGCTACAAACACAGATGAACTTTGAAAAACACACTAAGTGAAAAAAGCCAATCACAAAGGACTACATATTTTATGATTACCTTTATCTGAAATGTACAGAATAGGCAAATCTATAAAGACAGAAAACACAGTAGTGGTTGCCAGGGGCTGGAAGGAAGAGAGATGGGGAATAACTGCTAATGTGTATTGGGTTTCTCTGGGGTAATGAAAATGTTCTAGAATTAGATACTGGTATGTTTTCACAACTTTGTGGATTTACTAAAAACTACTGAATTACGCACTTTAAAAGGGTGAATTGCCTAGCATATGAATTCTACCTCAATACAAAATAATGATGGGCAAGCTGTAAAAGAATAAAGGTAATACAACGTACATGTTTAAGTAAAGCAATGTATTTTTATGATATAAGAATAAAGTTTGATGTAGACCAATAGAAGACACATTGCCTGATATCATTTTTTTGAGAAAGCAAAATCTTTTTCTAAACAATTTCCAGACATTTCAGTTGATTTTATATGAAAGGACACACAGACAAGTGACTAAAAAAAGTTATTAAGTATTTAATGAACTACCATGATGTGCCAAAAATGCAGAAGCAGTTTGTTAGTTCTGAGAATTTCCATTCCATCTACTGATATAATTCACCACATTAACAGATTAAAGGAGAAAAATTACATGATCAGCTAGATCTGAGCTATCCAAAATGTTAGTTACATGTGACTATGAGACTTAAATTAATTAAGATTAAATACATTTTCAACAAATGATGCAGGGAAAACTGGGTATCTGCAGGCAGGAGAATCAAGTTGGACCCTTACTGACACCATACAGTACAAAAATTAACTCAAAACAGATCAAAGACGTAAACATAACTGCTAAAACTATAATAAAATTCTTAGAAGAAAACATGGGAAAATCTTCACAGCATTGGCTTTAACGAGGATTTCTTAAACGACATCAAAAGCAAAAGCAAAAAAAACAGACAAAATGGACCTCATCAAAATTTTAAAAATTTGGGGACTTCCCTGGTGATCCAGCGGTTAAGACTCCGTGCTCCCAACGCAGGGGGCCTGCGTTTGATTCCTGGTTAGGGAACTAGATCCTGCATGCCGCAACTAAAGATCCTGCACGTGGCAAAGAAGATCCAGCGTGCACAACTAAGACCCGGCACAGCCAAATAAATTAAATAAATAAATAAATAAATAAATATTTTTTAAAAAAAAAAATTTGTGCAAAGGACACTAATGACAGAGTGAAAAGAAACCATAGGGAGAAAATATTTGCAAATCATATATCTGATATGGGATTAGTATCTAGAATAAATAAAGAACTCTTACAACTCAACAACAGAATAAACCCACTTCAAAAATGGGCAAAGGACTTAAACAGAAATTTCTCCGAAGAAGATACACAAATGGCCAATATGCACTTGAAAAGATGTCTAACATCACTAGAAATCAAACCCACAGTGAGATACCACTTCACATCCATTAAGATTCCTATCATCAAAAAACCACAAAATAACAAGTGTTAGCCAGGAAGTAGGGAAATTGGAACCCTATGCATTGCTGTTTGCAACCTGTGTAAAAAAACAGTCTAGCAATTCCTCAAAAAAGTAAACACAGAATTGCCATATGATCCAATAATTCCACTTCTAGGTATATACCCAAAAGAACTGAAAGCAGGGACTCAGACACCTTGACACCAACGTTCATATTAGCATTATCCACAATGGTCAAAAAAAAAAAAAGGTGGAAATAGTCCCAAATTTCCATTGACAGATAAACAAAATGTGGTGTTTATATATACAATGAAATATTATTCAGCTATAAAATGAAATGGAGGTCTGATACACGCAGCAACGTGGATAAACCTGGAAGACATCATGCTAAGTGAAACAGGTCAGACATAAAAAGATAAAATATTGTATGATTCCACTTATGAAGTACCTAGAATAGACAAATTCATAGAGAAAGTAGATTAGAGGTTACCAGGGGCTGGGTGGAGGAGGAATGGGAAGTTACTGCTTTATGATTACAGAATTTCTATTTGGGGTAATGAAAAAAAGTTTTGGAAACAGTAATGATGGTAGTACACTGAATTAATACACTTAAAAATGGTTAGAATGGCAAGTTTTGTTATAAAGATTTTACAATTTCTAAAAATTAGTAATGTAATGTATCAAAAATCTCCCTTTGAGAATCACTGTACAGGAACTTCCCTGGTGGTGCACTGCTTGAGAATTCGCCTGTCAATGCAGGTGACACGGGTTCTATCCCTGGTCCGGGAAGATCCCACATGCTGCGGAGCAACTAAGCCCGTGTGCCACAACTACTGAGCCTGCGCTCTAGAGCCCGCAAACCACAACTACTGAGCCTGCATGCCACAACTACTGAAGCCTGCGCGCCTAGAGCCCACGCTCCACAACAAGAGAAGCCCCCGCTTGCCGCAACTAGAGAAAGCCCATGCACAGCAACGAAGATCCAACACAGCCAAAAAAAAAAAAAAAAAAAGAGTCACTGTACAATTCTATCATTTTATGTCAAATAGTTTTTCTTGCTAAGATAATCAACCTGTGAGAATCAGGAAATATGACGGCATTATTTTACAAAGAAAAAGAAAGGTAAAACTGACCTAAGTCTAGAAACAATAAATGCTGGAAAGGGTGTGGAGAAAAGGGAACACTCTTGCACTGTTGGTGGGAATGTAAATTGATACAGCCACTATGGAGAACAGTATGGAAGTTCCTTAAAAAACTAAAAATAGAACTACCATACGACCCAGCAATCCCACTACTGGGCATATACCCTGAGAAAACCATAATTCAAAAAGAGTCATGTACCACAATGTTCACTGCAGCTCTATTTACAATAGCCAGGACATGGAAGCAACCTAAATGTCCATCATCGGATGAACGGATAAAGAAGATGTGGCACATACATACAATGGAATATTACTCAGCCATAAAAAGAAACGAAATTGAGTTATTTGTAGCGAGTTGGATGGACCTAGAGTCTGTCATACAGAGTGAAGTAAGTCAGAAAGAGAAAAACAAATACAGTATGCTGACACATATATATGGAATCTAAGGGGAAAAAAAAAGGTCATGAAGAACCTAGTGGCAAGATGGGAATAAAGACACAGACCTACTAGAGAATGGACTTGAGGATATGGGGAGGGGGAAGGGTAAGATGTGATACAGTGAGAGAGTGGCATGGACATACATACACTACCAAACGTAAAATAGATAGCTAGTGGGAAGCAACCGCATAGCACAGGGAGATCAGCTCTGTGCTTTGTGACCACCTAGAGGGGTGGGATAGGGAGGGTGGGAGGGAGGGAGATGCAAGAGGGAAGAGATATGGGAACATATGTATATGTATAACTGATTCACTTTGTTATAAAGCAGAAACTTACACACCACTGTAAAGCAATTATACTCCAATAAAGATGTTTAAAAAAAAAAAAACTGACCTAAGTTAACTCTCTTAGAAAACAGCAGAAAAACAAGAAAGCAAAAGTGTCTAAAGGGAGAACTTATCTAGTGTCAATTCTACTATTGCTACTTTGCTGTGTGATCTTAGGCACTTAAGTAAATCATTTAACCTCTTTAGATCCTAGTTTTCCCCTGGAGGTAAATAATTCAAGGTCCCTTTGTGTTCTAAAATAAAGTCCTCAACAATCTGATTCCATCTAAGATATCAGCCTTGCTCCCTTTTACATTATACCATGTTGAAATTTTGCTACATACCGGTCCCCCAAGTCTGTCTGCCCTTATTCATAGACTATCTAAATTCCAGACCTAGCCCTCTGTGTCCTGACCAGGGACACTGAGAGAGACCAGTGGTGGGTTGGCAGGGTAGCCCTCCTAGGGACTTCCACATCGTCCTGCTGTCTGCCTACCCCCCATATTAAACAAACCTCCGTGTATCTCAATCAACCAGATGTTAGAGGCAGTTCTTTCTGGAGAGCTTAGGCAATTCCCACTCCCCTAGGGATACAAAGGAGTCAGAGAATGAAGAAATTGTATAAAGTATGAAAAGGCAGTTAGTTTTTTATTAATGACACCCACAAGGGCTACTGCTCTGAAGGTGAACTATGATGCCAGGGCAAAATAACAGTAGTAATAGTAGTTAACATTTGAGTGCTTACCACATACCGAGTACTGTAATAAGCACTATGCATGTATCAACACATATAAGAATATGATCCTCTCTACTTTATAAGAATAAAAAAGGCAAATGTAGGATAGAAGTAACTTGCCCAAGTTACAAAGTTAGTAATTGGTGCAGCTGAGATTGGAACCCAGGCACTTTGGTTTTAGAACTAATGGTCTAACCACCCTATACTACTGAAATCATTTTGGAATGAAACTTCAGCCAGACCAGTAGCTTGAGACAGCTGGAAGTAACTGTCAAAGGAAGGAGACACCCAGACAGCTGAAATGGCTCTGTCAGCGAGAGGAGGTAAAGTGGTGGGACCTACTGGCAACAAAGGAGACTATCTATAAATCAGAAAACCATGCTTGGTAGAAAGAAGATGAGCAAAAGATCTTCCCTAAGGTTGGAGGTTTCTGATATTTGCTAAGGGATACTACATTTCTAGCTATGCCACTATTTATTTAACATTCCACCATTCCTGACTTCTAATTCTAGCTTTTACTTGACAAATTATCTTACTGGACATTCAGCTATTCTGGCTGAAATAAAAATACTGCTATTCCTAACCAGAGACCATTTTATATCAGAGTGCTTTGAACTTAGTACATTTATTGTGTATGGTATTAAAATTTGTTCTCATTCTCTGTATTTGTAGTCAGTGACATTTATTACACACCTTCTGTAAAGATGAAATTGCCAACATTTTTTTTTTTTTACCAAGATTCGTTTCTATGTCTCCTATTTTCTCTAAGATTCTGATCTATCTGGGATAGATCTACCCCACTACCTGATAGAAAAGTTTTTATTTACACAGCCTCTTTGCTGGTGATGGTATAAGAAGCCAAGTAATAACTAGATTTTCATGCCCACATCATGATACTGCTTTAAAAAAAAGTTTGGGGGCATCTTTTTATAAATTTATAAAGCTATGTGGATTAAATCTGAATCTTTCCAACGTATACCAAAACCCCTATTTGATAAGTGCTTAATAAGCTCTTATACATCTTTAAAGAAAGAAGTTGAGGTTCTCAACTAGCCTCTATCACAAAAGTATGAACGTATACATATCCTAAAAATCAACTGAACTTTAAAGTGTTGTTCTCATTTTCTTTCTTTCCGTAGTTTTGAAAACCCGTCATTACTGTAAGATCACACCTATGTAGATTGATCGTTGCCTACCACCTTCCTATGTGTGTATGTGTGGTTTGTGCTATAAAAATTATTTGAGGGGACTTCCCTAGCAGTCCAGTGGTTAAGACTTCGCCTCCCAATGCAGGGGGTGGGGGTTCGATCCCTGGTCAGGGAGCTAAGGTCCTACATGCCTCGTGGCCAGAAAACCAAAACATAAAAAGAACAGAACAAATCAATAAAGACTTTAAAAATGGTCCACATCAAAAAAAAAAAAAAAATCTTAAAAAAAAAAAAGAATGAGAAAAATAAGTTCTTAAAAAAAAATTATTTGAACACTTACTCATTCATAAAACAGGACACTGAACATGGAGTAACAGCCAGATGCTCTGCATACAAAGATAAAAGGCACAGTCCTAGCCCTGAAGGAGACTGCTGGCCAGTAGGGGGAGACAGATATGTAAATAAATTACAGTATTACAATTCAATGTGATATGTATTGTATTAAGATAGGTAGATACAAATGTTATTAAAGTCCAAGAGGAAGAAGTAACAGAATGGTTGGTGAAGGCTCCACGTAAGAGAAGAAATGTCTGTTCATTCATAATAACTTTACTGAACACCTACTAACTGCCAAGGACTATAGATACAGACTCTATATTGCTCCTCTATAGCAGTGACCTCTTCAAACATTTTTGGGTTTCCCCCTTACCCTACTGGATTACTCAGGACCTCCTTATTAACTGAGAGGGTGTGGATAACATTTTTCAAAAATAAAAGCTTATAATCTTTGTTTAGAAAATGTGATAATTTCATTACACCTCATGAGGGATTTTAATGGGAACACCCTAAGGTAGTACAAAAACAGTAGGAACCACTGCCTTAACAGTGACTGAACCTTGGGCCCAAGTTTTTACCTTTTGATTTAACACTTACCGGCCTTAAAATAAGAGGCCTGACCACAAAGATAAAGGAAGGCACATGCTTAGTTTTAACACCACTGCTTTAATGTATCACAAAGAATGTGTACTGATCAACTGACATGGCTGAAAAGCTTGCATTTCTTTTGTTGACAGTTCAGCCTTCAAATATTTTCTGGGCTAACTGAAGAGCACCTTCTGCAGAGATCAACAGTACACAGAGCACTCTCTATATATGAAAAACGTTAGCAGATCACAGTAATTCCAACAAGGCAGAGTAATCCATAAATAGAATTTGGCAAGAAGCTTATTCACACCTAAGTCTCTTTGATTTAAAAAAAAAAAAAGATAGCTGAGAAGGCACAATGCTCCAAAGAAGAGGGATACATAACACAAAGTGAACTTTTCCCCTAAAAGTTCCCTCAGAACTAATGTCAAATACCTACTATATACAGAATGATCCTAAAATTCTGAGTCAGGATACAGTTACTCAACCACAAACATGTCCTCCAAAAAACCAACTGGCTGAGAAATGAGTTAAAGTGCTGGATCTCTTCCACCAACATTCCCTGCTTTTCTGCATACTATGTGGTATAATCAACTGTTCAGTGTGCTTGCTGCACAAGTAACCATGATATCGCCACAATTCTGTAAAGAAAAAAACTGTGGCTACAAGTAGCAAAATCATTCTCTGAAATTCAGGATGAAGACAAGCATCTCAACACCGTCTTTAAGAGAAATAACCTGAGTTCAGACATTATAGAAAAAGCACATTTTTATTCCCCTAAAGGTTTTTACTAGAATATACATACATTCTTCTTCTTGGATACTGGCAAAAGTAGTAATCAGCAATATTACACTATCAACGTGCAAATGTTCAATCCATTTATCCTCCCAAAGTAGCCTAGTCAAGCCATCAGAGAAACTGGAAATAAGTAACAACATTTGTCAATGTCCAAGTCATGTTGGGGGTTTTACTTCTTTTTAAAATTTATTTATTTGTTTGTTTATTTATTTATTTTTGGCTGTGTTGGGTCTTTGTTGCTGCCCGTGGGCTTTCTGTAGTTGCAGCGAGCAGTGGCTACTCTTCGTTGTGGCACGTGGGCTTCTCATTGCGGTGGCTTCTCGTTTTGGAGCACAGGCTCTAGGCACGCGGGCTTCAGTAGTTGCAGCAAGTGGGCTCAGTAGTTGTGGCGCACGGGCGTAGTTGCTCCGCGGCATGTGCGATCTTCCCGGACCAGGGATCAAACCCGTGTCCACTGCACTGGCAAGCAGATTCTTAACCACTGCGCCACCAGGGAAGTCCCAAGGGGGATTTATTTCTTAAATAACTGGGAAATAAAGATGTGTAATTCCCCACTCTACCTTCTATCCCGCTTTCAAATCTTCACCTCCTTTTAGTAACCATAGAATGATTTTTAAACTCAGCACTCTTACTATATGACACTCAAAAATTAATCTACTCATTGCCAAACCCCCCCCCAAAATTAATCTGAATTAAGGGAAATCATTACCCAAAAGGAATATAAAAATGTTTGCTTTTTCTAATTGTCCACCTCCTAGATCAGAAAAGGGAATTTTGGAAGGCCTAATCACTAGGAAATAATCTTCAAATGACCTGCACACAACCAAAATGGATAATGCCACCCACCAAAAATGGAAACAATAATGAACTCAGAAATATTCAGCTTCTCCCTCAACTCAACAAATTTCTTAACTTCATTTTCATTAGCCAATGAACATCCACTGAGATTCAAATACTCCCTAAACACTCATGTTTACTGCCTGGTTTGTTTCTATAGCAACAGACACCCAGAATCCAGAAACAAAGATAATGCCTAGTTTTTTCACCATCTTCTGTAACTGATGCAACTGTAAGTCATTAGTATGATACATGGCACAAGCCATGCCATTTCAGTTCCTAGAAGATAAAGACTAGTGTATTTGTTAGGCAAAACAATTTGTAGAAAAAGAAAAAGCCCCTAGAAGTTTACCTTAAATCTAATGGGGAAGTAAGAGTGTGACCTTTCTGCCAGTCACTGAGAAAGGTACTGCAAACCTAAAAGGACAGCTTGTTCTGGAAAACACTAACTCTAGACATTTACTCAGTAAATGATATGAACCATTAAATGTGTCCCACATGCTGCTTCTCCTAAATTTTAGGTGAGTTTGGGGAGACAGCAAGCAGTCACTTGAAGCCAGATGATATTACATAAATGTACCTATCTCCAGCCTGGCTATATTCCTCTGATCAGGATGCTTTTCTCTATGGCCCTCCTCTCTGGAGCTATGATTAATGCTTTGATTCACAGACAAAGGTCAATCTCTTCACCAACACATGACCTCTTTCAAACTGTCAAACTTGAGATTTAGAGGAGTCATGAAATTTCATGTTTAGGAATAGAAGCTCTGGAAGGAACTGGCAAAAGATGAAGAGCTGGTATTTTAAACTGTCCCCCACAAACACATATACTCCTCCCCTTTCCCACTACCATGATTTTTTTTTTTTAATTTATTTATTTTTATTTTTGGTTGCATTGGGTCTCTGTTGCTGCACAGGGACTTCCTCTAGTTGCGGCGAGCGGGGGCTACTCTTCATTGCGGTGCGCGGGCTTCTCATTGCGGGGGCTTCTCTTGTGTAGCACGGGCTCTAGGCACGTGGGCTCAGCAGTTGTGGCTTGCAGACTCTAGAGCACAGGCTCAGTAGTTGTGGCGCACAGGCTTAGTTGCTCCGAGGCATGTGGGATCTTCCCGGACCAGGCCTCGAACCTGTGTCCCCTGCATTGGCAGGCGGATTCTTAACCAGTGTGCCACCAGGGAAGCCCACCCACTACCATGATTATATTATAATCCTGGCAAGACCTTTTTCCTTCTCATCTTTCAGTCACTCATTTGTGCCAACTAAGGTTAAAGCACAGAAAACTATGTCTTCACTTCTGAATTTACCTAGAAATGTTAGTATACGAGTGGTAAACTGACCCATAGCACTGAGAAGCCCAAGAGCAAAAGGAATACTTAGATAAAGCAGTTATACTCAAGCTATGAGAGAAACCAATAATACAAGTTAATGACCACATATTTGCTAACTTCTCCAGACATCTAAAACATTACCAATCACCTTCAACCAAGTGAACAATCTTAGAAAATTCACCTTCAGATATGACCCTGTTTATTACTTATTATTTTTAGCAAAACTACATAATGAGAACAAAGGAACTGGAGTCAGAGTGGGTGTGGGCCTGGTCTAGGTACTGGTACTTTGAGCTTCAAATTCCGGAAGCTTCCATTTTCTTGTGTGAAAATGTCAAGAATTTCACTTAATGCACAGGATTGTGGTGAGGTTTAAATGAGAACATATGCACAAGTACTCTTCAAACTGTAAAGCATCCCATACATAAAAAAAGGCTGAATGTAGTAGTGGCAGAGTCCAGGGTTCAAATAATGGTTCTGCCTCTCACTGTACATGAGCTACATTAATAATTAATATAGAAGCCATCACACAGGACTGTATGAGGATTAAGTGAGATAAAAGACGTGAAGTAGCCAGCACATGTCCAAAAATATTAGCAATTATGGTTTTGAACAGGAATCAACACTGGACTGGGAAACAAACTACCTTTCCCAAAAAGAGCGGTTTATGCGGCTAGAGACAAGTCATACCTCACATGCCTTTTCTCAAACAGCATTAAACATCAGATAAGATTTTTTCCTCCCTTATCATCCCAAGTGGCAAAGCTTCTAATAAGTTTCCTAAGTCTATCCCTTTCAGGAGCTCTTTTATGGTTTCACCATCTCTATCTCCTTACATCAAATATCTAATCCTAGGGATGAAATTTCAGGAATTGCAGCAACTGTACCCTCTCCATCCCCACACTGTCAGCAATTTAATATGAAGTGGTCATTTCTGGAAGGTGTTATTTGGGAGAAGCCTAAAAGCCTAAGCGGTAGAGCTGGCTCTACTGTTGTTGATTTCTGGGTAGCAGGAACTTAAAGGAATGGTCATATGTGAACAGGGGAAGTGCAGAGCCAGAAGACAGAGGAGCTATGTGCTTATATAAGAACAAGTTTTTGGACATTAAGACAGACAGACAGAAGGCTGAAGACAGACTAAAGGAGAAAAGAGAACTGACCAACAAAACTAGAAGGTTTAGAACACAGTTCAATTCTTGACGTAAAATAAATTTCACACCTGCCTGCCTGTGTTGCTCTAAAATCTCAGAAAGTGCTATAGAAGTAATCATGTACATTTACAGAAAACAAGAATTAAATCATCTATTGCTATGATTCTCTTGTATTGTTGGGATGTAATGAAAGAAAACCCTGGTGAAAAGCATACAATTATGTTAGAATTTAATACTGCCAAGAGAAAGGGGAATAACCAAATAAACTGAAATGATTTAATAAATTGTAATTCATCCTTCACTATACTTGTTAGGAAGCTTGTTTAGTAGTGGAAGGAAGTTCCTGAGAGAGACAGAGTAAAGAATCAGAACAGGGACCTAAAAAGCTCTTTTCCCACCATCATCCTCATAGAGATTCTAAGCCTGTGTGTCCCACAGCCTTTGTACTAGGACTTACAGGACTTACATATCCTGAGTACTTACTATAGGCTGAGTTCTGTCCAAGACAGAACAGAAATAAATAGAAGAGAGCGGCTATTTTCAAGAAGCTCATAATTTGTTTGGAAAACAGAACCCACTTAATTAAGAAAAGACTAGAGGCATAGGCAAGAGCAGAATGAGAACGAGAACTTAAGAGTAGGTTTAGACAATCCAATTTCACACAGGTGAGTGTTGCTATGAAATGCTACAGCTAAATATCAATGTGACTAGATGTTACTACATTTTCTATCATAATAATAGCTAACATATGAACGCTTCCTTGTGCTAAGCATTTTCGAGCCCATTTTTCTAGCTCATTTATAATCCTCACAACAACCCTATGAAGACAGTAAAATGTCAATTTTAGTTATGAAGAAAGAATTAAAAAGGTTGGGTAACAAGCCAGGATTACTCAACATGTAGCTAAGCTGGGACTCAAATCCAGCCAACTATTATAAAAAAAAGCCTATATTCTAAGTCAAACTCACAGAAGCAGAAAGTAAAATGGTGGCTGCTAGGGACTGGGGGAAGGAAGAAACAGGGAGTTGCTGTTCAGTGTGTATAAAGTTTCAGTTATGCAAGATGATCTGTTGTACAACACTGTGCTTATAATTAACAATATTGCACATTTAAAAACTTGTTGAGAGGGCTTCCCTGGTGGTGCAGTGGTTAAGAATCTGCCTGCCAATGCAGGGGACACGAGTTCAAGCCCTGGTCTAGGAAGATCCCACATGCCTCGGAGCAACTAAGCCCGTGCGCCACAACTACCGAGCCCATGTACCACAACTACTGAAGCCCGTCTGCCTAGAGCCCATGCTCCGCAACAAGAGAAGCCACTGCAGTGAGAAGCCCGCGCACCGCAAGGAAGAGTAGTCCCCGCTCGCCGCAACTAGAGAAAGCCCGCGCGGCAGCAACGAAGACCCAATGCAGCCATAAATAAATAAATAAATAAATAACAATAAAAAAATAAAAACTTGTTGAGTACAGATCTCAGGTTTTTTATATATACATACATACATATATATATATATATATATACACATTTTTTTTTAAACCACACAAAAAAAGTGTGACTCCCCTTCTGCAAAAAAAAACACAGACAAAAAATAAAACGAAACCAAAAAAACAAGCCTACATTCTTACCCCTATGCCAGAAGTTCTCGAACTTTTTGGTTTCAGGAATCCCTTACACTCTTAAAAATTACTGAGGACCCCAAATAGCTTTTGTATATGTGGGTTACATAGGTCAATATTTAGTGATTACAAATTAAAATGGAAGAATTTTCTAAATATATAATTGCAAAACAAGACAATGTCTTGTATTTCCACAAAGGCTCAAGGAAAACTTCAGGATTTCACTGGACCACAATGAAGTTACAGAGATTACAGCATGTATAATCAAAAAGTAGCTAGTAAGAGCACAATATGAGTACTGAAAACTGAGTTAATCTCTGAAAAAAACACATTTAAATCCTACTACTTTACAAAATTTTAGAAAACACAAGAATACACAAATACACATTCTATTAACCCTGAGAGTGATGTCATCACACATCATGTAAGTTCTGGAAAACTCCACTGTATTTCTGGAAAATCTCCACTTATTAGTGAATGAGACAGAAAAAGGCAAATAACATCTTAGTATTACTATGGAAATAGTTTTGACTTCACAGATCCCTATACATAAAAGAATCCTGAGTATATATCATACTGTGGGAACCACTGTTCCACACCAATCTTCTTTAAATCATGGGTCATAAAAATCAATGTAGGTCAGATATGCATTTTTAAAATGAAATAATAGAATAGAATGAAATGGAGAGTATCAGAAAACACAGTATGGCTAAGTACCATTTCCTGAAACTGTTGTTAAAATTATGTACACCCATGTGTATGAGTGCACTAGGTCCTAACAGAAAATGTATTTCCTGGACTTCCCTGGTGGCGCAGTAGTTAAGAATCCACCTACTAAAGCAGGGGACATGGGTTCGAGCCCTGGTCTGGGAAGTTCCCACATGCCGCAGAGCAAGGAAGCCCGTGCGCCACAACTACTGAGCCTGCGCTCTAGAGCCCACGAGCCACAACTACTGAGCCCGCGTGCCACAACTACTGAAGCCCGTGCGCCTAGAGCCCGTGCTCAACAAGAGAAGCCACCGCAATGAGAAGCCCGTGCACCACAACGAAGAGTGGCCCCTGCTCACCGCAACTAGAGAAAGCCCGCGTGCAGCAACAAAGACCCAACGTAGCCAAAAATAAAATAAATTTTAAAAAAAGAAAATGTATTTCCTACTGCAGCTCAGTCAAAATCTGAAAAACACTGTACAACATACTAATTTCCCTATACTACTGCCAAAGCAGAGGCTATACACACATAACCTACAATCTGTATACTAAAAACTGAGAATTTGTGATAAGCTAGATATTCTCCAACATGAAGGCAAATAAAGGTTTCAGGTGGATACAATTTCTATAAATTGAATAGTCACAGGTCACCTCACCACGCTATCACGCTGTTGCCACAGCCACCACTAAAGCCTTCCTACCACCTTTGCTTCCACAGTCAGTTCAGGTAAATAGGAACGCAAGAGTTATCCAGGCTCCATCAGCCACAAATAAAGGTGCTCTTCCCTTCCCTCTACACAGAGCTCTTGCTCTTAATCACAGGTTGACTTCCTAAATGAAGGGCCTGCCTTCACAGCAAACTGGTCAACAATCACTTCGCTGCTGGCATTATGGTTACTGCTCTCATCCTGAATCTATAGGATTTCCTGGGTCAAAACAGCAGCATTCAGACAATGGTTCAAGTTGTAGATCTCTCTCTGTATCCTGGCAAAGGCAGGCCTGCATCTGGCAAACTGCAACAAATGGAAACAGCAGATAGTGAAAGGCAGAGCCTGTCTGCACCAACAGCTGAAGCTCCACCCACAGCCTGGGCACAATCCAGGACACCCAGAGATCTCAACAATGGTCTCCCTGAGAGGCTACAAAGACAAACTCTACTGGAGGCAGTGAATGAAACATAACATCACTGCCTCTTCCTCTCTACCAGAACTGAACTGCAGAATTTTATCTCAGAAACAGTTTCTCTCTCAATTAGTCCAAATAGACTAACAAAAGCCTGATGAAAATTATCAGAGAAAAGGCAGTGAGGCAGGGCTGAGTTCAGTGATGCATCATAATGGCATATACTTTTAAAAAATTGTAGTAACGTACACATAATGCAAGATTTATCATTTTAACCATTTTTAAATGTACAGTTCAGTGGCATTAAGTACATTCACGTTATTATGCAACCAACACCACTATCCTTCTCCAGCCAGAAGTTTTACATCATCCCATACTGCAACTCTATACTTACTGGCATATACTTTTTCAATGATCCTATTTTTCCGATATCAGCCTACCCTAAGTTCCAAGTGCACCCCGTCCAAGAATAGATCCAATCCCACTACTGTCTTCAAACTTGGGAGGGGAAAAGGCAAATTCTGTGAGAGCAGAAATCTTTCTTTTTACTGCTGCCTCCCAAGAATCTAGCACATGCCTGACAAATATAGATTCAAATATTCATCTGTTACATGGCCAAAGTTATCCCTAGAGTACTTACTAATTGCAAAGGGAAAAATATACCTTTACAATGGAAAGATCTGCTGGTTACCACCTTAACCAGTCTTAACCATCACTACCAGTGGGACAACCTAGCACTGTGCACCTTTTGACTTGATACAATTTGAAGTGCTCAGTCATCCAGGAAGCATCCTTGCCCAAATGTTTAACATAAATCTAATCCTCTAGACTCAAGTTCTAGTTGATGAGGAGTACAGTTTAGGAAAACAAATTAAAGTATACAATGAGGAAAGAGACAAATCCAGAATGTAGGGCTTTTTAAAAGACAATGTCACTCACATGAGTACAGTCAACTGATCTTTGACAAAGGACCAAGGGCAATTCAACGTTTTCCTGTGGAACAGACAGTCTTTTCAACAATTGGGGCTAAAACAACTAGACAGTCAACGTACAAAAAAAGATACAATCACTGACCTTATACCTTTCACAAAAATAAACTCAAAATGGATCATAGACCTAGATGTAAAACACAAAACTATAAAACTTCTAAAAGATAATATGAAAACACCGAGGTGACCTTGGGTTTGGCAATGAGTTTTTAGATACGGTACCAAAAGCAAAACCCATGAAATAAAAATTTGTTATGTTGGGCTTCATTAAAATCAAAAACTTCTGCTCTGTGAAAGACACTCTTTTAAGAGAATGAAAAGAGAAATCACAGACTGGGAAATAACATCCACAAAAGAGTTGAAGACTTATGTCCACACACAAAAACCTGCACACAAACATTTACAGCAGTTTTACTCAGAACTGTCAAAACCTGGAAGCAACTAAGATGTCCTTCAACAGGTGAATGGATAAACTAATTATGGTACAGCCATACAATGGAGTATTATTCAGCAATAAAAAGAACTATCAAGACACAGAGACATGGAGGAACCTTAAATGCTTATTACTAAGTGAGAGAAGCCAGTCTGAAAAGGCTGCAATACTGTATTTGGATTCCAACTACATGACATTCTAGAAAAGGCAAAACTATGGAGATAATAAAAACATCAGTAGCTGCTGGTGTGAGAGGGAGGAGGAGAGATGACTAAGTGGAGCACAGTAGATTTTCAGGGCAGTGAAAACCATTCTGTATGATACTGTAATGGTGGACACATGACATTATGCATTTGTCAAAACCCACAGAACTATAAACACAAAGGGTGAATCCTAATATAAACTATGGACTTTGGGTGATAATGTTGTGTCAGTGTAGTTTCATCAATTGTAACAAATGTAACACACTGATGGGGACTTCCCTGGTGGCGCAGTGGTTAAGAATCTGCCTGCCAATGCAGGGGACACAGGTTCGAGCCCTGGTCCGGGAAGATCCCACATGCCGCGGAGCAACTAAGCCTGAGCGCCGCAACTACTGAGCCCGTGTGCCCTAGAGCCCGTGTGCCACAACTACTGAGCCCACACGCCTAGAGCCCGTGCTCTGCAACAAGAGAAGCCACTGCACTGAGAAGCCCACTCACCGCAACTACTGAGCTCACACGCCACAACTACTGAAGCCCGCGTGCTCTAGCGCCCACGTGCCACAGCTACGGAGCTCGCATGCTGCAACTACTGAAGCCTGAGAGCCTAGAGCCCGTACTCCGCAACAAGAGAAGCCACTGCGATGAGAAGCCTACGCACCGCAACAAAGAGTAGCCCCTGCTCGCTGCAACTAGAGAGAGCCCCAGCAACGAAGACCCAACGCAGCCACAAAAAAAAAAAAAAAAAAACCGAAAACATGCTGAGTAGAAGCCTGACACTAAAGGTCACATATTATATTATTCCGTCCATATGAAACATCCAGAATAGGTTAATCTACAGGAACAGACAGTGAACTAGTACTTACCAGGAGCTGAAAGGAGGGGTTGATGGGGACACTGCTTAACAGTATGGGGTCTCCTTTTTGGATGTTTAAAATGTCTTGCAACTAGATAGAATGTACTGAATGTACCAAACGTCAATGCAGTGAATACTTTAAAATGGTTAATGGTTAATTTTATGTTATGAGAATTTACCTCAATTAAAAAAAAAAATGATATGGGAAAAAAATGTAAAAACTATTCTTACCTAGAGGGCTGTACAAAAACAGGTGGCTAGCCAGACTTGACACAAGGGTTGTAGTATGTCAACCTCTATCCTAGATTAAAAGAGACTAAAGAGTCATAATTAAATGCAAATCATAAACT
Organism: Eschrichtius robustus; assembly: GCF_028021215.1. NCBI lineage: Eukaryota > Metazoa > Chordata > Mammalia > Artiodactyla > Eschrichtiidae > Eschrichtius > Eschrichtius robustus. Next base: position 108,823,291 of record NC_090834.1, on the reverse strand, counting down.
TGGACTGAATCCAGAGTTTTAAAAAGTCAGAAAAAAGCTATTTAGGAAAATGTGAATATTAGATATCAGGGAACTATTGTTATTTTCTTAGGTTATGACAATAGATTTGTGATAAGGTCATACCCTTATTCTTAGGGAAGACATGCTGAAATATTTAGGGGTGATAAATATGTGTCATGATGTGCAAATTACTTTCAAATAATTCTGCCTCAAAAAACTATATATAGAAACAACGTGGCAATTTTCAAAAAGCATTTGGGGACTCTAGGGGAAGAATATACAGATGTTCATTATACTACTCTTTCAACTTTTCTGTATTAGAGCTTTTTCAAACTAAAAAAGTTTGGGAGCAACTTTATTTTGTGAAGGTAGAAAACTGGCTCTAGACAGCTGAATACAAAGGTTGACAACATATTAAGCCTAATGTCCCAAATTCCTTGGGAGTAAGGACTTATGAGAACGGCACTGAGGAATATACCTGGTTCTAGGATCCTTTTCTGGGACAGAAAAGCATCGCTTTTCCAAGGACAGGCTTAATCAGGTAGGAAGATTGGTAGGACCCATTCCTTGTGGACATGGGTATAAGATGCACCACAAGCACTGCAAGAGGAATTCCTGAAAAATAACACATGCACACGTGCATGCACGTAACACACACACACACACAATTTGGCACTGCAATCCTATATTCTCATTGACTTACAAAATTAAATTTCAAATGCTGTTTCCCCAGCCAAGGGAAAAACTCTGACTATAAAAGTTAAATGATGGCTTAAATGTTCTTACTGAACTAAAATCACTCAATGTCTATGGACTGACCCACATGAAATTCTACAGCAAGAATGACCCACGTGAAATTCTACAGCAAGTACTCATCACTGGTGCAGGTTGTTCTAGACCAGCGGGCTCCAACAGAAAGTAATGTGAGCCACATATGTAAATTTTTTCTAGTAGCCATATTTTTAAGGTGAAATTAATTTTTTTAAAAAATAGTAATCTTTTATTTATTTATTTATTTTTATATTTATTTTTGGCTGTGTTGGGTCTTCGTTTCTGTGCGAGGGCTTTCTCTAGTTGCGGCAAGCGGGGGCCACTCTTCATCGCGGTGCGCGGGCCGCTTCACTATCGCGGCCTCTCTTGTTGCGGAGCACAGGCTCCAGACGCGCAGGCTCAGTAGTTGTGGCTCACGGGCCCAGTTGCTCCGCGGCATGTGGGATCTTCCCAGACCAGGGCTCGAACCCGTGTCCCCTGCATTGGCAGGCGGATTCTCAACCACTGCGCCACCAGGGAAGCCCAAGGTGAAATTAATTTTAATAATATATTTTATTTAATCCAATAAATCATTTCATATGTAATCAATAATATCATTTCACTGTTATCATTATAAAAAATTACTGAGATCTTTATTTTTTCATATTAAGTCTTCAGGGTTCATTGTGTATTTTACACTCACATCTCAAATTACACTAGCCACGTTTCATGTGCTCAATAGCCACATGTGGCTAGTGGCTTACTATGCTGAACAAAACAATCTAGCTCTTGGAAGAAGCGACAGAAGCAAAGCTTAGAAAGTGAGCTACCAAGAAAGGGATTTAATGTATGTATATGAATCTCCAAAAGCAACAAATGCTGGAATTGTTCTATATTTACATATGATAATCAGCCAAACAACCATTTACCAAGGTTTAATTTACAAACTAAACTCAATCCTGCTCTGGTACCCTCCACGATATCCTCTAAGCAAAGGGGGTTATCACATCTCTATGTGGGCAGGGGAGGCTTTACTCCACATCCTCTACACACATACTGGGTGGGCCTGGGAGTTCTGTCCTTTGGCTTTCATTACTAGGTTCAGTCTGAAGACTCGGATGAAAAAAGAAAAAGGTGCTAATGGTTAGAATTAGCACCATTTTACCTTGGCATTTGTCTTTGTCTACTAACCCCTTCCCCCATTGTTTTGTCCAACTGACCTCCAATTCCCCAGAGAAGAGAGATCATGTTAAATCCATATTCTCCAACTCTTAGATTCCTGCTGCCAAAGTAACTGTGGCCTCTTCCTCTTGACATTCCCTTACTTAAAAAGAAAATTCTGCCAGAAAGTGGCTTTAGGAGAGGAACTAACATCACTTCAAGATCAATCTCCTTCCATAAGTGGCCTGGAATCCACTTCCCAATGTCTATCTATTTCAAAAATACCACAGGCAACAAAATATAATTTAAATGTACTTAGGATCAATTATATACAAATAGTAGTTTCAATTACTCTTCCCTACTATCCCCCCTCAAATGTCTCCCTTGCCCCACAAAGATGAGAGCAAATTTTTCACATTTTTGAAAAAAGGAAACATCATTTCTTACTTGTCAGACTAACAAACAGTATCTTTGACCCCCAATTGTAGAGCTTCAGGTAAACTGAGAGACAGTGAATTTCCTAAGTTCTGATCTTTTATTGGCCTTTTAGCAAATGTGTATTTTTGAGCTAAATGACTGAAACTATATTTCTTATTTCTTCCAGCTTCTTCCCTTTGAATAAACCTTTCCAGGGTTATAAGAATTCTAGGACTTCCCTGGTGGCGCAGTGGTTAAGAATCTGTCTGCCAATGCAGGGGACACGGGTTTGAGCCCTGGTCCAGGAAGATCCCACATGCTGCGGAGCAACTAAGCCCATGCGCCACAACTACTGAAGCCTGCGAGCCTAGACCCCGTGCTCTGCAACAAGAGAAGCCACCACAATGAGAAGCCCGCGTACCGCAACGAAGAGTAGCCCCGGCTCGCCGCAACTAGAGAAAGCCCGTGTGCAGCAACGAAGACCCAATGCAGCCAAAAAATAAACAAATTAATAATAATAATAATAAAAAAGAATTCTATAATTTGGCCTAAGATCTGACACTACATTAAAAATTGTTGAATTTTGCTATCCTTTGTTTACTGAGCTTATAAAATACAGATTCTAATAACTAGTACTTGTAATATATACAAAATTACTAACTCACTATCTTTTTATAGATCTATGAAGTAGAAAATATATATACCTGTGTATTATTTGTGTACACGTGTGCGCATGTGCATGTGTATGTGTGTTTAAAGGCAAAGAAGACGACATGGAAGGATACATGACCTGATAAAATAGTTACTTCTGGGGAAGGGATTGGGACTAGAGCCATTTAAGGGGCTCTTTAGCCTTATCTATAATACTTTAACTTTATATAATAATGTGTTCCTATTCTATTTGTATAATTAAAAACCGGTCAGGGGGCTTCCCTGGTGGCGCGGTGGTTAAGAATCCGCCTGCCAATGCAAGGGACATGGGTTTGAGCCCTGGTCCGGGAAGATCCCACATGCCTCGGAGCAACTAAGCCCGTGCGCCACAACTACCGAGCCCACGTACCACAACTACTGAAGCCCGTGTGCCTAGAGCCCATGCTCCGCAACAAGAGAAGCCACTGCAATGAGAAGCCCGCACACTGCAACGAAGAGTAGCTCCCGCTCGCCCCAACTAGAGAAAGCCCGTGTGCAGCAACGAAGACCCAACGCAGCCAAAAATAAAATAAAATAAATAAAGTTTAAAAAGAAAAAAAAAAAGTCAGATTTGAAATATGTAGAACTAGCTGGTTATATAACTTAAGTTCTGAAAATTATAACAGATACCATTTATTCAAAGGTCATTGTTTGCAAAGCAGTCTATATTCATTATCCCATTAAATCCTCAAACAACTCTAAAAAGGCAAGTATCATTATTACCCCCAATTTAGAAATGAGTAAACTGAGACTCAGAGAGGTTAAGAAGTGCCCTGTTTAAGGTCACACAAATGTCAGGGTCTGGAAGGGACCCCAAAACCACACTAAAGCAAATCCACAGGGAATTTGACAGATTAGTTATAGCCTTGCTAAGGGAATATTCAGTTAATTCAGGAGTAAAGAGAAAACACTTTTTAACTTTTGCTATTGTTAAAGAAAAAAATTTGCTTATTTATCTGCCAGACTGAGTAAAAGAAGCCATAAGACCACTTTGCGGTATCTCCTGACTGGCTTACTAACTCCGCTGAACGTGGCCGCAGCGTCCTGAACCTATTGAAAGCTTGAGAGATGTAAGTAGAGCTGTAGTGACAAGCCATGTACCACCAGCCCCCACCTCAGCTCTTTTGGTTAATTCTAAGCAAAGTACAGCAGATAAATTCAGCTGGATTGCACTTTAGGGTGTGGATTATTTGTTTCTGACAAAGGAAAAACCCTATGATTTGAGTTTTAACTACCAAAACCCCCATAATTTTCTTAAAGGACAGCAACAATGACAAGTATTTGTACCAACTATAACTGATCTAGTAAAAATTAACTTAATCAATTGATATGTGTGTATTCAGTCAAGTTACATTACCACTAGAAGATCAGCTAGAAGTCTTGCTACAAGAATCTCTAATGTAAGGGAAATATATACAGTGTCTCCGAAGCTCATGATCCTTGAAATTCTCTTTCCTTCTCACTTTAATCAAGTTTAGCTAGGTTCACTGACTCCTGAAATCCAGTGAAGGGCATCTCTTTTAACCTGACCTTTCCCAGGATGGAACAAGAGCTGTGGTTAAGCCTGGATGAAATATAAAACAAGATTTATCTCTACTCCCATATGCCAAGTCTTCCACACAACATTGTTTTTAAGTTGATTACATACTCTGGACTTATATGTCAGACACTTTCACAAATCTTAGTTCTATTTCAAGTTCCGTATCTGGTTCAGGAAATTTTTACTGCCAGTGCTACAAATTAACTTTAGTCCTGGGCAGGATTCTGAGGGAGTTTCAAACATATTAACCCAATTCCAAATGAAATAAAAAAGCTATGTACCTTTAAAAGCTTTTATAAAACATTTTTATACTCATGTTAAGAAATCAATAGATAAAACCCACTAAAATGAGGGGGGAAAGCATGGTATTATAGTTTATAACCAATTTTTTTTATAACCAATATTAAACTGAAGAGTTTTCTACAGCAAAAAAAAAAAAAAAAAAAAAAGAGAGAGAGAGAGAATAAATGGTTATTTTCCATCCACCATTTCAATATTGCTCATTCTGTATTCAGTGGCTTCGGTTTATATTACACATGCTGTTTCAAGTTCCTTTCCTAAACTCTGTTCCCAGTTCTACCACCTTTCCTTACAAATGATGACCTCGTGACTTACTTTATAAAGAACATCAAAACTTTAAAACCTAGCAATTATAGTTTTTCTTCGCCACAATGTTGGGCCAACCCTTGCCTCTTTCATCCTACCCCCATTATCAAGGTACCTTCTCACCCTCTCACTGAGTCTCAGTAAATTCACTCAAATTTCAAGACAACTAAGTTCTAAGATGTGCCTTTTGTGCTTTACTTTCTAAAATTATTTCTCTGGCTCTCTGTCCTCACCAGTTTAAGATCCACTATTTCCAGAGAAGCCATTATTTAATTCTGATTCTTGAATACCTATCATCACAATCACCCAGCTCTATCTATTTATAACCATAAAATAACTCTTCTCTTTTCTTTGCCACTACATCAGTAGATCTTAAATTCTGTCTTCTCCTGAAAGTTTCTGCAATTGAGTGCTATATTCTGATTATTGATTATTTATTATTTAAAAAGAAAACTCAGAAAGGTTTAACAGGCCAAATGTGTGTGTGTGTTGTGCTGTGTTCTACTAGAGAACAATCAGAATACAGAACAGTGCCTTTGACATACTTCAGAGTACACAGTTCAAAAATAATTTAGGAATTGCAAAGGTATCATAAAAGAATAAAAGCTCAACGGTGCCTTTGAACTTTTTCTCTTCTTTGGAGATCACCTATTATCTCCTACAATGAAAAATACATTATTTGTTTAATTTTCTAAATTTTTGGTAATAAACTTTTAAAGATATCAATAAAAGTATACCACAGCGGCTGCTTTGGACAATAGTTGGCAATTCCTCAAAATATTAAAGTTACCATATGATCCAGCAATTCCACTCTAGGTATATACCCAAGAGAACTGAAAGCATACATTTACATAAAAACTTGCATGTGAATGTTTATAGTTGCATTATTCATAATAACTAAAAAGTGGAAACAACCCAAATATCCATCAACTGATGAGTGGATAAATAAAATGGTGTATATCTATACAATGAGGTATTATTCATCAATAAAAAGGAATGACATACTGATCCATGCTACAAAAAAAAAAAAAAAAAAAGTATACCACAGCAAGGACAATAAACGGATGATTAGTAAAAAGTTGTTGGGAATCTCAAAGTACCATCTCACAAATTATTTTCTAATTACAAAGAAGACACATTTTTAAAGGAAAGATATGACAGTCGCACCTGTAACAAAGTGATCAAACACAGCAATGCCAAAAATGAGACAACCTGAAACTGTCTCCTGGTATGATGCAATAAATAAACACAGGCGGTGACCTATGTAGTATTTTTGCCAATGTGTTTAACCTGAAGCTAATCATCTAAAGCTCCATAAACTTGAAATATATCTAAAGTGCTCCTTTCTGATGTTTTAGTCTCAGTTTAGTCACGATCAAAGGGACTCTGGTGGAGCGCCAACAACCACCATGAAAAACGGGGTAGTAGAATGAGTGGGTTTGGGGCCAGGCAGACCTAAGTTTGAATCCTGGAACTGTTACTTACTAAGCCTACGTAAGCCTTGAGCCTCAGTTTCCTCCTCTATAAAATGAGGTTATATAAAATACCACCAATTTCAGAGATTGTTACAAGGATTAAATGGCATATCTAATAATGTAAAATATCTAAAATACTGCTTGGCATATTAGAGCGATTCAGCAAATGTTGGTTGCCCTATCATACCATATATTGTTCTCTGTAATATGTCACGATTAACAAAAAACTTTTATATACATACAGTGTCTCATCATCTGATGCTCCCTGTAAATAACAGCTACAAGTCACTAAAAGTGAATACAATGACATAAATCTTCCTGCAAGGAGTTATTAATCTTTTAACATTATAAAAATGGAAGGATTTGCACTCATTCACACATGCTCTTTTTACTGGTAGTACTTGTTTTCCACAATCCCATATGCCCAAATTTCAGTAGCCACACTTTAGTTAAATAACATCAGTCTCCCAACAACATAGTTCAAATTTCAGTTACCATGGTATATGAACCACAAGTAGCTGCATAAAGTACAAATTTGTTTTAACATCTTTATTGGAGTATAACTCCTTTACAATGGTGGGTTAGTTTCTGCTTTATAACAAAATGAGTCAGCTATACATATACATATATCCCCATATCGCCTCTCTCTTGCGTCTCCCTCCCACCCTCCCTATCCCACCCCTCTAGGTGGTCACAAAGCACAGAGCTGATCTCCCTTCGCTATGCGGCTGCTTCCCACTAGCTATCTATTTTACATTTGGTAGTATATGTAAGTGCATGCCACTCTCTCACTTCGTCCCAGCTTACCCTTCCCCCTCCCTGTGTCCTCAAGTCCATTCTCTACATCTGCGTCTTTATTCCTGTCCTGCCCCTAGGTTCAAGTACAAATTTTACTGCTAGTTCTTCACTCCAGAAATGGCTATGTAAGTGAAGATGTGCATTATGACCAGTGACCAATCACATCACTTCTTTCAAAGTCTGTTAGTGATGAGTCACTGGGCATGCTATTCAGTTCACACACAGACAGCACAGCGTGTAGCTGTGTTGACTCCTGGTCTCCAGTAATAAACCCATGTGACATTTTATAAAAATGGATAATCAAAAAAGGGAACTGGCCTACAGAGATAAAAATGAAGCAAAGAGGTAAAAAGTGGTAATGCTGAAAGTAAAATCTGAATAGAAAATAAACAGAGTTAACATGCATCAGAGGAGCTTAGTACAGGCAAACTTATCAACATACACATAAGGAAAGTGATGATGATGATGATGAAAAGGATGAGGATGTCCCAGAGGAACTGACACCAGCAAAAAAAAAAGGAACTCTCAATGATATTTCATGACATTGAAAGTACAAAGGATAGGGGGCACAAATGTATGGACACCAAGCGGGGAAAGTGGCGGGGGTAGGGTGGGGTGTGGTGGTGGTGTGATGAACTGGGAGACTGGGATTGACATATGTACACTTATATGTACAAAATAGATAATTAATAAGACCCTGTTGTAAAAAATAAATAAATAAAATTAAATTTTAAAAAAAAACAACAAAGGATAGGGGCTTCCCTGGTGGTGCAGTGGTTGAGACTCCACCTGCCAATGCAGGGGACGCGGGTTCGATCCCTGGTCCAGGAAATCCCACATGCCGCGGAGCAACTAAGCCCGTGCGCCACAACTGTTGAGCCTGCGCTCTACAGCCCATGAGCCACAACTACTGAGCCTGCGCTCTAGAGCCCGTGAGCCACAACTACTAAAGCCCGCGCGCCTAGGGCCCGTGCTCTGCAACAAGAGAAGCCACCACAATGAGAAGCCCACGCACCACAACAAAGAGTAGCCCCCGCTCGCCACAACTAGAGAAAGCCCACACGCTGCAACGAAGACCCAACACAGCCAAAAATAAATAAGATAAATTTATTAAAAAGAAAAAAAAAGAAAGTACAAAGGATAAAATGCTGGAAACCAAGGCATCCAAAAGATGTTTGCTCCATATCTTAAGTTATAGCACAAGAAGCAGGCAAACACTGCTCAAACTACTCTTGATAAATTTTAACAAAGATATAGAACACTTTAATATTCAATGTTTCTAATGCTTTAGATTACAGTGTATCAAATAAATACTAGTTTTACTTTTTCATTTCCTCATACCAACAATGAAATCGTTTTTAATATTTTGACAAAAATTTTAAAGGGCACATCATAACTTTTCCCATTGGTCATCTTGCATGGCCTTAGTCTTCATGGTCGTTTTTATAGTCCCACACTACCATGCAAAGTGGGGACTGCTTGAGGATATACACAAGAGTGCGTGTGTGTGTATACAGGTGTGGAATTTTTGTTTATTTATTTCTTTATTGAAGTATGGTTGATTTACAATGTTGTGTTAGTTTCTGGTATATAGCAAAGTGATTCACTTATACATATATATACATATTCTTTTTCATATTCTTTTCCATTATGGTGTTATTATAGGATATTGAATATAGCTCCCAATGCTATACAGTAGGACCTTTTTGTTTATCTCTTTTATATATAACAGGTTGTATCTGCCTAATTTATCCCTCCCCCACCTTCTTTCCCTTTTGGTAACCATAAGTTTGTTTTCTGTGTCCATGAGTCTGTTTCTGTTTCACAGATAAGTTCATTTGTGTCATTCTTTAGATCCCACATATAAGTGATATCATATGGTATTTGTCTTTCTCTTTCTAACTTACTTCACTTAATATGATAATCTCTAGGTCCATCCACGTTGCTGCAAATGGCATTATTTCATTCTTTTTTGGGGGGGCACGCCATGCAGCTTGCAGGACCTCAGTTCCCCGACCAGGGATTGAACCCAGGCCATGGCAGTGAAAGGGCTGAATCCTCACCACTAGGCCATCAGAGAACTCCCCATTAGTTCATTCTTTTTTATGGCTGAGTAATATTCCACTGTGCCTACACACCACATCTTCTTTAGCCATTCATCTGTCGATGGACATTTAGGTTGCTTCCATGTCTTGGCTATTGTAAATAGTGCTGCTGTGAACACTGGGGTGCATTTATTTTTTCTAATTATGGTTTTCTCCAGATATATGCCCAGTAGTGAGATTGCTGGATCATATGGCAACTCTATTTTTAGTTTTTTAAGGAACCGCCATACTGTTTTCCACAGTGGCTGCACCAATTTACATTCCACAGCTGTGTATTTTTTTCCCCACTTACTCCCAAACCATCTGAGAGTAAGTTGTATATACGATGGCCCTTTACTCCTAAATACTTAAGTGTGCATTTCCTAAGAATAAGGATTTTTTTTTTAACCACACCACAGACCAGTTGTCAGTAAATTCTATAAGTTACTTTTTAAGAACCTATCTACTCTTTAGGAATAAAAGATGGAGTCTATGCCTGCTGTTCAGTGTCAAAGATAGCAGCTGCTGTGAAATGTATAAATTAGTTTTTCAGATATAATATCTTTCAGGCAATTATATAGTTTAAATATGCAGTTTAAGACATTGTCAATAGTAAAAGTAAATGAATAAAAATAAAGTAAATGGATAAAGAAAACTTCCTAAAGCTAGTCAAATATTCAATTCAATAAGTTTTAATGCTCCTTAGGTATATAGGGAATAAAAAATAAATTTTTATCATCTTCACTTTAAAATATGTTACAATCCTTTCAGGAATTCAGCAATCACAAGTGAAACATCATGACACTACACAAAAATGCTAAATTAAGTACACAATAGGGTTTAAGTATACGGTACAAAAAAATCTGTCACTAGTAGATAAAGAGAGAATTATATTCAATCGAATTCATTATATTTTAATCATCTCCCATGTGCCAGACATTGTCAATTTTCTGGTAAATAAGATGGTAATGGTTCCTGCCCTCAGAATCTAGAGAGAGTAAGTAGAAAGACAATCAGGGTATTATTTGTTATGACAGCAGAAAAATCTAATGTTAAAGAAACAGGGAGAAGAGGTACCTTATCTAGCAGGAAAAGAAAGAAATGTCAAAATTTTCCCAAAGGATGTAACATCTAAGCTGAAATCTGAAGGATAAATCAAATTCGAGAGAGGAAGGAAAGTGTTCAACTCAGAACTGCATACGCAAAGGCCCCAAAGTAAAATAGGACAGAGAACTTCAAGAAAAAGAAAGCAGCTGAGTACAGTACCATTTTCAGGTAATGGGAAAAGAGAAAGGGAGAATAAGGTGTAATGGAAAGAAATTCAACCCGAAGTAAAAAGACCTGGTTTCCAAGCTTTGCTCTACCACTTATTAGTTGTATAACTTTAGGACAAGTCTTTTTACCTCTCTGGGCCTCTATTTCCTAATGAGCAAAATGAGGACACTACCATATTTCCCCTCAAAGGGTTATCTCATAGATCAAGTTTTAAAAAGCATGTAACAAACCATAAAACAAAAAAAAAATTATTTAAAAAATTCTGTTCACCAAAATACACCATTAAAAAAATAAAATAAGTCACAGACTGGATAAAAATATTTGCAGCACATAAGTCTAACAAAGGACTTGTATCCAAATATATAAAGAACTACAAATCAACAATTAAAAGATGAACCAATAAAAAAGGGGGCAAAAGACTTGAACAGATACTTCATCAAAGATACACAAATGCTCAGTAAGCACATAAAAAGGTGCTCAACATTATTAGTTATCAGAGAAATACAAATTATAATCATGAGATACTATTTCACACTCACTAGAATCGCTAATGTCAAAAATGTTGGTTAAGGGGACTTCCCTGGTGGTCCAGTGGTTAAGACTCCGTGCTCCCAATGCAGGGGGCATGGGTTCCATCCCTGGTCAGGGAACTAAGATCCCGCTTGCCACATGGCGCGGCCAAAAAAAAAAAAAAAGGTTGACAAGCATATGGAGCAAGTGCAGATCTCATACACTGCTGGGGGAGTATAAAATGGAACAGCACTTTAAATAGTTTGGCAATTTCTTATAAAGTTATACATATATTTACCATATAACCCAGCAACCACTCTTTTGTAGTTTCTCAAAAAAAAAAATGAAAACATGTCCACATCAAGACTTATACGAGAATATTTATCACAGCCTTATTCATAATAGCCAAAAACTGAAAACCACCAAAGTGTCCATCAAAAGGAGAATAAACAAATTATGGTATATATACACAATGGAATATATTCAGCAATAAAAAGGAAAAAACTCTGGAAACACATGGACACATCTCAAAAACGTAATGTTAAGTGAAAGAAGCCCCTCACAGAAGAGCACATGCTGTGATTCTATATTTATGAAAACTGGCAAGTTTAGTCTATGGTGATAGAAGTCAGATATAGGGATGGAAGAGGACACTAAATACAAAGGGACACAAAGGAAATTTCCATGAAGATGGAAATGTTCTCTATCTATATCTTATTTTGAATAGTGATTATTCTGTCAAAACTCACCAAACGGAACACAAGACCTGTATATTTCATTATATGTTACATATATCTCAATTTAAAAAAAAACAACATGGATATGCAATCAGCAAAATCCAGGAAGTGGGAAATTCTACAGGCCAAGTGACCAGATCTTTCCACAATACAAGAAAAAGAAAAGGGGGGAATAGTGACTTATAGGTTAAGAGAGTTTTCAGACACATATCAACCATACACAACATGTGGATGGACCTTGTCTGACTCATGATTCAAACAAACCAATCATTAAAATTAAAAAAAAAAAAAAAGAAAAACCATTAGGGAAATTTGAACAATGAAGGTATTAAGAAGTTGTGCATTTACTGTGATACTAGTAATGTTGTTTCTCATCCATTTTTTTTTTTGGCTGCGCTGGGTCTTCGTTGCTGCGTGTGGGCTTTCTCCAGTTGCAGCGAGCGGGGGCTACTCTTCATTGCGGTGCGCGGGCTTCTCATTGCGGTGGCTTCTCTTGTTGCAGAGCACAGGCTCTAGGCACACAGGCTTCAGTAGTTCTGGCGCGTGGGCTCAGTGGTTGTGGCTCACCGGCTCAGTTGCTCCGCAGCATGTGGGATCTTCCCGGACCAGGGAAGAAAACTGGCAAATCTAGTCAAACCTGTGTCCTCTGCACTGGCAGGCAGATTCTTAACCACTATGCCACCAGGGAAGCCCAGTAATGCTGTTATGCTTTTTAAAAGTCTGTATTACAGAGCAACAATGGATAAATCTCAAAATGTTGGGTAAAACAAGCCAGACACAAAATACGCACTGTATTATTCCAATTTTAAAAGTTCAAAATCAACTAAAACTAAATTATAACGCTAGAAGTCTCCACTGGGAAAGAAAAATGAACTAGTGACTGGGAGAGGCATGAGGAAGCTCCTGAGGTAGTGGCAATTCCAAATCTTGATGAGTGGTAGTTACAAGGGTATTTTCTGTGATCATGCACTGAACTAGAAATTTATGTTTTACATTCTTTTTTGTATGTGCTTTATATTTCACAAACAGGTAAGTTTTACTAAAAACTCAGATATACATAACTGAAGGATGTTACAGATGAAATAAATTACTTAAATAAAAGTATCTGTGATTTAATTTAAAATAATTGAGAGGGAGCGGAGGATACAGATAAAAGAGTTCCATATGTTGATAATCGTTACAGCTGGTGATGGAGCTCATTACACTATTATTTATTTTGCGTATGTTTAAATTTTCAACAGTAAGTTTTTTTAATGTTCATAACCTTAATTACTGTACTTGTAGGAATGATAAGGATATACTCAGAAACATAAAAAAATATATAAGTTCACTGTATTTTTATTTTTAATGCTCCCCAAAAGTAGATACAACCTAATGTTCGATAACAGAAATGGGCAAATAAACTACAGGAAATCACAGCATACCTTTAGTCACTAAAAACTCTTGTAAGATTTTTTAGTGACTGGAAAATGATTATGATAAATTTAGAAAGCAAGATATAAAATGATATCAAGCATTATCCCAGCTACATAAAAATACTTTTATGCATGGGAAAAAAAACTGGAAGGAGATATGCTAAAATGCTGATGATGGTTAAGTTTAAGATTATGAGTGATTGTCTTGTATTTTTCACAACCAGCATGTGTACCTTTTATCACTAGACAGGGTAAAATCCTTTAAACTTCTTCCTCATTCACTCACCCAAAATATCGATTCTATCAAAGTTGAGGGAAGAAAGCAAAAACACTAATAAATTGTGGAAGAGTCATCAGTATTACATTCCAAAAGACTGATCAGTATGGGAAAAGGTAAACAAAATCTTACCCATGGGAAAATCCTATTTGAATTTTTCTCCATTCCTTTGTATTATTCCTGTATTTAATTACAATTTCAATAGGAGTCATATTAATCCCATAGTACAACTAACCAATAGACTATTTTTAGGATTTAATAGCATATAAAGAAGCATTATACCCAAAGGAACTCCTCCTTTTCAGAAACCGAATAGAGCCTATTTCACACGTAAGCCAGTGTGCCTAGTTTAAAGTCCTGTGGTAATGAACCTATCAGTCACTTGTGAAATGAACAGACAAGTTTTGATTCAAATGGACATGTGTCAGCTTGCCATTCTATTCCCATTAGAGCTTTAGCAGAAGCCAATGAATTTGATTAATATGGGTGGGCATACATAAGTCATTCAAATGATTATTAACATAGAACAAGATTGAGAGATTTTAGCCAATAGTTTTCGGTTTTCAAATGGGTCTTAAAAACCCATCAAAAAAGTCATCAAATTAAGGAGCTGTATCCAGGTGATTAGAAAACTCTCAATCTATAAAAAATGAGAAAGAAGCCTGTTCTCACACAGGAAAGGCTGAGAGGCCTAGAGATGTGATGCATTCCCAGATCTAAAACTACCACCACCACCCACTTGACACTTGACCATGGCACTATAAACTCCTATTCTACTTTTACCCAGTGAAAGCAGAGTTCGTTGGCTCATGGCTGTTAACTGAGAGTTCCTCACAGTTCCAACTTGACTTAGGATGGCAAAGTATCAACAGGGGCTTTCCCAAATGTGCTGTTAGAATGGCCACATGGATTCCATGAAGGGAGAAACTCAAGAGAAATATAATTTATTTAGAATTATAAAAATTCTTAACAAACAAAGTTTCTCTATAGAATTTTTAAAACATAGAATCTGGAAGAATTTTGTATCATATATGAAGAACTGGTAAAAAAACTTAAAAAGAAGGAACAGAAGTAAATGAATGTTTCCAGATGTTTATGTTTCCCACAATATAATGTTTGGGACAGTTCCGAATATTTTCATAAATGATATAGCAGACAACATGGAGTAATATTCCAAACAGAGGGAGATGAACTGAGAAAGGGCTTAAAAAGCCACATGAATCAGTATTATACGATTTGCCCTTGATTTGGGCAAGTTTAAAGTAAAAGGCCTAGAGAAAAAATAATTAATCCATGTAGTAATTAAAATACAATGGTTTCTGGGACTTCCCTGGTGGTCCAATGGGTAAGACTCTGCGCTCCCAGTGCAGGGGGCCCAGGTTTGATCCCTGGTCAGGGAACTAGATCCTGCAGGCATGCCGCAACTAAGAGTCTGCATGCCGCAACTAAAGATCCCGAGTGTTGCAGCTAAGACCCAGTGCAGCCAAAATACATAAGTAAATAATTAATTAATTAATTAATTAAAAAATACAATGGTTTCTGAACTAGTTTTACCTAATAAAAAGTCATCCAAATCTATGTTGATACCTCGTGACATTAGCCCAGAATCTCTAGTAAGAGATTCTCTTCATAGAGCAGACCCAAAAAATAATTGGTGATTTAAATACGCTAATGTAGGGCTTCCCTGGTGGTGCAGTGGTTAAGAAGCCGCCTGCCAATGCAGGGGACACGGGTTTGAGCCCTGGTCCAGGACGATCTCACACGCCGCGGAGCAACTAAGCCCATGAGCCACAACTACTGAGCCTGCGCTCTAGAGCCTGCAAGCCACAACTACTGAGCCCACATGCCACAACTACTGAAGCCCATGCGCCTAGAGCCCGTGCTCTGCAACAAAGAAAGAAGCCACCACAAGGAAAAGCCTGCACACTGCAACAAAGAGTAGCCCCCGCGTAGCCCCTCCTGCTCGCCGCAACTAGAGAAAGCCCACGTGCAGCAACGAAGACCCAACGCAGAAAAAAAATTTTTTAAATAAATAAATTAAAGAAATAAATAAATACGCTAATGTAGACATAAAGATCAATATAAATATATCAAAATTACATTCTTGCCTTTGCATAGAACCATGGTATTCTCTCTCAATGAGTGACACCACCCATCAACCGGGAACACAAGCCAAGAACTCAGGAGTCATCTTCCTCTCCGAGGGCATCTAACAGGATCACCAAGTCCCATCAACTCTGTCCTAAAGCACCTCGACTCAGTCTCTTCTCCATCTCCATTCTTGGTACCAAGGTTTGGTTATCATTTCTTTCTAAAATATTATCATAAATTCTTATCTGATTTCCTTACCGCTGCAATTCTTCCCTCACTAGTCTATCCACCACAACACCCTTCCAGGGCGATCTTTCTAAAACAGATACCATCAAGTATCCCCATGTTTCTAGTTCCGATAATGTCTCCTCACTACCTACTGCATAAGGTACAAACAACTTAACAGGAGTCTTCAGATCTCAGATCCTCTCCCATTTGTATGTGCTAGTAACACTGAACTACTGGCAATGCTGTTTTGAGCTTGTAGTGCTGTTTCATATTTCTTTGCCTCTGGACATGCTGGTTCCTCTGCTTGGAATTTTCCCCCTCACCCTCTGTCCTCTTGGACAACCCTTAATGTTCCAATATCGAACTTAGTAAATAGTTTACCTCCTCTTTGAAGACCTTCTTTCCTCAGTCATACCCTCCTTTCTCTTGCCTCTGGTACTTTATACCTCCTAAATTTCATTTATCACAGTAGAGCATAATTATTTGTTTATATGGCTCTTACCAGACTATGAAGATGGGGTAGAGATATTCATTTCTGTATACCCAGCACATGCATTAAACATCAACAGTACACCCAACAATGTTTGCTGAATAAATAAATAAATGAGCAAAAAACCAAAAACAACAAAACTTCTGAACCTATGACAATTCTTATAGTTTTGGTAACCACACTAAGAAATAGTTAATAGGTAGAAAAGACTTGGAGAAAGGCCATTACAGTAATTAAAGAAAAAAAGAAGAAGCAACTTCCATGTAAGGAAAGATGAAAGAAAACAGGCTTCTTCAATTTAGAAAGTATGAGATGGGTAATAAACTAAAGGTACAAGCTACTATGTATAAAATAAATAAGCAACAAGGATATATTGTAAAGCACAGGGAAATATAGCTACTGTTCTGTAATGACTTTACATGGAGTATAATCTATAAAAATAATGAATCACACACACACAAAAAAAGGTACAAGAGGTAAATGAAGCAAACATGATACTGTTTACTAAATCCTGAAACTGTTCAACTAGGTATCTTAAAAGGAGTTCTTGGGCTTCCCTGGTGGCACAGTGGTTAAGAATCCGCCTGCCAACGCAGGGGACACGGGTTTGAGCCCTGGTCTGGGAAGATACCACATGCCACAGAGCAACTAAGCCCGTGCGCCACAACTGCTGAGCCCGTGTGCCACAACTACTGAAGCCCGCACGCCTAGATTCCGTGCTCCGCAAGAAGAGAAGCCACCGCAATGCGAAGCCCACGCACCGCAATGAAGAGTAGCCCCCACTCACCGCAACTAGAGAAAGCCCGCGCGCAGCAAAGAAAACCCAACACAGCCAAAAATAAATAAACAAAAATAAATAACTCTATTAAAAAAAAAAAAAAAAAAGGAGTTCTTTTTAGGAACTCTATTTCCAAAAGGTTCCCTTTTATTTAACGGAGAGTAAATTTAAACTCAAGGTATTAAGCCAAAACAACAGTGGTGGAAGTGGGCCACATATAAAAGCACTTAGCATAGTGCCAAACACAAAATATGCATCTGAGATATGCCATTATTATGGTTTCCAATAGTAAAGTGTGCAACTCCCTCTACAGGAAGTAAATGAACATCAACAATAATCAGTACCTTTCAGTCCACAACAACAACCCGTTGCAGGTAGCACAGAGGTAAACATCTGTTGCTGAGAGAGCTCCTTGGTATAGGAGGTAAATATAGTTGTCCCTAAGCATCCACATGGGATTTGTTCCAGGAACTCCCCTTAACCCCCACCTCCCACCACGGGATACCAAAATCCACAAATGTTCAAGGCCCTTACATAAAATGGTGTGGTATTTGCATATAACCTATGCACATCCTCCCGTATGCTGTAAACCATCTCTAGATTACTTATAATACCTAATACAATACTATATAAATGATTGTAAATACAATATAAGTGCTATGTAAGTAGTTGCCACCGCAGCAAATTCAAGTTTTGCTCTTTGAAACTTTCTGGAATTTTTCCCCTGAGTATTTTCAATCCATGGTTGGCTGAATCCATGGATGCAGGATACAAGAACACAGAGGGCCGACTCTGTGTAGCAGATGTGTATCTGCTACTGTAAAAAAGCAACTTCTACTTTTTGATACTTCTTATTCTGCCATACCACTCATTCAAGTCTGCCTAATAGAGGCCTGTACTGTACCCTTTCCTTCCTTTAACCACTCATCATGGAGAATTTTCCAGTGATAGAGAGAAAAACATGTATGTATGCTAGATGCATATATACAGATATAAATATAAGCACATACACACACTCATACTTTGTGCAAGCAGCAGTCTTCAAATACTTCTGAATCTACTGCCTCTGATTCAAAGATACCTTGATATTTAGCTACAACTAGTTTAGAAGAATGTCCTCAAATTCAACTGGTACGAAACACATATAAAGAAAAGTTTTAAAAATAACTTTAAGCTATGAAGTTTAAATTAAGGTCGTTAACTCTATTTTTTTTTTTTTCTAATGCACAGAAAAACTAACTGTTAAAATAATTTCAGTGGTTCTGTTTACCATCTACCAGAATCACCTGGTGGACTTGTTGAAACAAGTCCAGGTCCCGCTCCCAGAGTTTCCGATTCAGTAAGTTTGGGGTAGGACCTGTGAATCTGCATTTCTAACAAGTTCCCAGATGACGTGGTCTGGGTCACACTTTGAAAACAACTGGTTTAAACTATTAGAACTGAGAAGGACCTTGCAGGTAAATAAAATAAAGCTGAGATAACTAATACAGGCTTCCTGATTACCAAGCTAAGGTTTTTTTAATTGTTAGGGTTATTATGTTATATATGATGGTCCATGTACTTTCAAGGAAGTGCACAACACATTTCTGTTCATTTCAATAGACATACAAGCATACCTCGGAGATACATAAAAGTTATGTTTATACTACACTATAATCTATTAAGTGTGCAAAAGTATTGTCTAAAAACATATATATATACCTTAATTTAAAAATATTTTATTGCTAAAAAATGCTAACCATCATCTGACAATGCAGGGTTGCCACAAACCTTCAATTTGTAAAACCTGCAATATTTGCTAAGCACAATAAACCTAAGCACAATAAAATGCACTTGAGCACTTGAAAAAGACATGGTTCTTGCCTTAAAGAAGTCTACTCTAGAGCTTACCAGAGATGAGGTGCGGGGGGAGGGGAAACTGGAGGAAGGTGGTCAAAAGGTACAAACTTACAGTTAGAAGATAAATAAGTGCTAGGGATGTTACAAAAAAAAAAAAAGTACTAGGGATGTAATGTGCAACATGATGTCTACAGCTAACACGGCTGTATGCTACGCAGGAAAGTTGTTAGAAGAGAAATTCCTAAGAGTTCTCATCACGAGAAAAAATTTTTTTTCCTTTCTTCTCTTTTTTTTTTTTGCCACACCGCACAGCATGTGGGATCTTAGTTCCCTAACCAGGGATTGAACCCGGGCCCCCTGCACTGGAAGTGCAGAGTCTGAACCACTGGACCGGCAGGGAAGTCCCCTTCTCTTCTTTTTATTGTATCTGTATGAGAAGATGGATATTAGCTGAACCTACTGCGGTAATCATTTCACAATATATGTAAATCACACCATCATGCTGTATGCCTTAAACTTACACAGTGATGTATGTCAATTATTTCTCAATACAACTGGAAAAGAGTCTACTCTAGCTGGGTGAAAAGAGACTCGTGGTCAAATAATTACAACACAAAGTGACTAGTCCCAGAGCAAAAATGCATAAGAAGTGTCTTGGGAGTGTAACTGAGGAGAACGCAAGAGAAGAGCAACATCTGGGGGTCTTAAAGGACAATTAAGAGCTTACTAAGAGCTTACCCAAGAAGACAGAATAGGGTGGGAGGGAAAACATTTTAGATATGCACATTCACAGAAAAAAAATCCATCAAGAACCTACTGTGGACCAGGACCTGTACCAAGCACGGGGATAAAAAGGTGAGAAAAGGCACTGTAGCAGCCTTTAATGATGCTTATATTCTAAAAGGGAAACAGACAAGCAAATAATAACCCAAGCAAAGTGGCAATTTTGAGAAGTGCTACGCATAAGAGGTATTCTATACTATGAGAATAACTGGAAGATCTGACCTAGTCAAAGAAATGCTCCCCGGAGAAAAGGGTCTGAGCTAAGGTATGATGGTACCTTAGCATTCTACACACCGTGTTCAAACCTTTGTACATAAGAAGAGTGTAGACACTACTACTGTTAAGTGGACATTTTTGTCTCCTTTAAGGTTCAGAGGAGAGATCTTGGTAGGCTAGTACTCAACTCTGCAAGATAAAAGGATTGTCAGTTAACTTCTTCACAATGCCTAGCACTATGAATACTCATGCCCATTATCCAGGGAACCCATTTCCCAATATCAAGGAACAGGGGAACCAACCTAATTATGAAAGTAGCCTGGTGAGCACAGTATAAGAAATAAGGTAATTGGATGCTCTCAAGAACAGGAGCAGTCTGTTCCACCTTTCTCTACTGATCAGAACAAGTGGGGCAACCAGACGTGGCAAATTCTTGTTCCTTGGCTCCCTTCTCTTTTGTCTGACCACCACCCTCCTGATAATTACAGCGGTACCGTCAGCACTTAACAAGAGAATGCAGTAAATTAATTTGATTACATTCTACCTTGTGTTCATGACGAAGTTAACCAACTCGTAATGTCAGAGTCTCAGTGATGTAAATAGTTCTGTGCTATCTATGTGCCATGCTCTATCCTCAAGGAGCATATAATCTAGACATAATTAAACTTTCTATCTTGTATCCAGTTAGATATCACAAGAGATAGCGAGAAAAAACTATGAGTGTTAAGAAAAGAGGTTTCCTTCAACATATAGGATTAAGAAAACAATACTGCAAATGGGTTTTAGAGGATGAGAACTAGGGTAGGGACAGGGGACAGGATATCACAAGTGTGCAGGAAAGCCTGAATACCAGGCTAAGGAGTTTGCGCCTATAGTGGCAAACCTTTAAAGTTAACCAAGCACTAATAAGCTATTTCCAAAATGTAAGTTTTATTTTTACTAATTCCACACATGAAAAATGAAAGTTCATCAAGGTTAAGTAACTTGCTCAAGATTACACAGTTTATAAGCTGAAATTCAAAGCCAAGTTTCATGAACCAAGGTCCAGTGTCTGTCCCATGCCACCAGTGACTTTATAGAATGGAAATGTCACAGAGGATGGGAATAACATTATCAGAACCTTAGAAGCACAATATAAGAAATAATGGAGGGACTTCCTTGGTGACGCACTGGTTAAGAAGCCGCCTGCCAATGCAGGGGACACGTGTTCGAGCCCTGGTCTGGGAAGATCCCACATGCTGCGGGGTAACTAAGTCCGTGCGCCACAGCTACTGAGCCCGCGCCCTAGAGCCCGCGAGCCGCAAATACTGAGCCTGCGTGCCACAACTACTGAAGCCCGTGAGCCTAGAGCCCATGCTCTGCAACAAGAGAAGCCCACGCACCACAATGAGAAGCCCGTGCACCACGACGAAGAGTAGCCCCCGCTCTCCGCAACTAGAGAAAACCCACACGCAGCAATGAAGACCCAACACAGCCAAAATAAATTAATAAATAAATAAACTTAAAAAAAAAAAAAGGATACTTAAAAAAAAAAAAAAAAAAATCTAAGAAAGAGGCTACTACAATAGTCCAGGCTAAGAGTAAGAACTAGAAGTGGCAGTAGGAACTACAAAGAGATGAATATCAGAAATCCAGCAGGCCTTAGCAACTGATTAAATATGGAGAGTAACAGAAGAAGGAGTAATAGTTGATAACACCATTAACAAAACAATGCAGTGGTCTCTTCTATCTTAAAACAAAACATAGCAAACAAATAAACATTGAAGAGAACATTCTCTGCATCCTACACTTGTAGCTAACGACTTGCTCCACTTCTCTGTTCACAGCCAAACTTCTCTAAACTTCTCTTCATTCACTGTCTCTGTTTAATCTCACATTTATTTTGAAGAATGTCTTTTGCCCCCAAATGCCACCAAAACTCCTGTTTAAAGTCACCAATAACCTCTATGTTGCCAAATCCAATGGAAATCTGTCTTCAGTATACTCAGCCCGTAAGCAGCATCCACCTCAGCTGACCACTCCCTCCTCTTTGAAACACTATTAGTGTAAAGTGGTGTTTAAGAATATAAACTGGGGACTTCCCTGGTGGCGCAGTGCTTAAGAATCTGCCTGCCAATGCAGGGGACACGGGTTCAAGCCCTGGTCCAGGAAGAAACCACATGCCACAGAGCAACTAAGCCCATGAGCCACAACTATGAACCTGCGCTCTAGAGCCCGCGAGCCACAACTACTGAGCCCACGTGCCACAACTACTGAGCCCACGTGCCACAACTACTGAAGCCCGTGCGCCTAGAGCCCATGCTCCACAACAAGAGAAGCCACCGCAATGAGAAGCCCACGCACCACAATGAAGAGTATCCCCTGCTCGCTGCAACTAGAGAAAGCCCGCGCACAGCAACGAAGACCCAACGCGGCCAAAAAAAAAAAACAAAAAACCTAAATAAACAAATTTATAAAAAAAAAAGAGAATGCAAACTGGAGCCAGACAAACCTGGGTTCGAAAACCAACTTCTCCAGTTACTACCCAGTGGTCTTGAGCAAATTATACAGTCCCTTCTTGTATCATTTTCCTGATCTATAAAATAGAGATAATAAAAGCACCTACTTCATAGAGTTACAAGCTTTAAATGAGTAAAAATACACTGATGGTTAGAACAGTGCCTGATAAACACTGTTTATCCTTTTTTTTAAAAAAAAATCTTTTGGCCCCACCGCATGGCATGTGGGATCTTAGTTCCCCGACCAGGGATTGAACCCATGCCCCTGCTTGGAAGCGTGGAGTCTTAACCACTGGACCGCAAGGGAAGTCCCCAAGGCACCACTACTCTTTTTTTTTTTTTAAAGAATTTATTTATTTATTTATTTAGGCCACACCGGGCCTTAGTTGTGGCATGCAGGATCTTCGTTGCGGCATGTGAACTCTTAGTTGCGGCCTGCATGTGGGATCTAGTGCCCCGAACAGGGATTAAACCTGGGCCCCCTGCATTGGGAGTGAGGAGTCTTACCCACTGGACCACCAGGGAAGTCCCAGCACCACTACTCCTGATTTTCCTCATATCCCTCTGGTCCCTTCTTCTCACCCCCTTTGTAAGTCACTCCCTGTCTACCCAACTTCAACTACCACACGTATGCCAGTAAGATCCAGCTATATGCCAATAAGCCCTTCCTGAAGCCCAGAACCGCAGCCAGTTACCTACTCAACAGTTCTACCAGGATGTCTCACAGGCACTTCACACTCAACCTGTCCAAACTTAACTCGAAACTGAACGTAAGCTCTTCCCCTCAATCTCCAAACCTGCTCTTCCTTCAGTGCGCCCTGTATCTCAATAAAAGGATTGCACCACAAACCACTCACATGAGAAAAACGTGGGAGTCATGCTTATATGCACCCCTTAACCTCACCCTCCACACAACCAATGAACCAAAGTCCTTTGATTCCATTTCCTAAATATTCCTGAAGACCTCTATAATTCTGTCAGCACTCTCAACCATACTACCATCTTATCTTACCAGAACCGCAGTAGCCTCCTAATTGTTCTCACCAAATCCATTCTTGCTCTCTCCCTGATCCCTTCTCTACACTGCAGCTACTGATATTAGTCCAAGCATGTTATACTCCTCTGCTGAACTTTGCATTCCCACTGCCTTCAGAATAAAGCTCTACCCTTTGAGCCCTGGTCCAGGAAGATCCCACATGCCATGGAGCAACTAAGCCTGTGCGCCTCAACTACTGAGCCTGTGCTCTAGAGCCCGCGAGCCACAACTACTGAGCCAGCGTGCTGCAACTACTGAAGCCCGTGCACCTAGAGCCCGTGCTCCGCAACAAGAGAAGCCATCGCAGTGAGAAGCCTGCGCATCGCAACAAAGAGTACCCCCGTTAGCTGCAACTAGAGAAAGCCCGCGTCCAGCAACAAGGACCCAACGCAATCAAACATAAATAAATAAATAAATTTATTTATTTAAAAAGAAAAGAATAAAGCCCTACTTGACCTGACCCCTGATTACCTTTGTCAGGATTTTAACTGTCTCCACCACTTACTTCCTCTCTCCAGTTACACTGTCCTTTTTGGTTTTGTTTGGTTGGTAGGCTCCTCAAACATGTCAGATTCCTTCCAACCTCGGAGGTTTTGCATACGATAATCACTTCTCCTTTTTGCCTGGTTACCTCTTACTCACCCTTCAGGTCTCAGCTTTAAAGGTTTTCTCAGGAAAAGTGTTCCCTGATGCCTCTTCCCACTCCTGAAGTTTAGATTAGGTCACTCTATTATACACTTTCATTGCCTCCTATATTTATCTTTGTAGTGCTTTGCATAACTATAATTAACATTGTGAGTATTTAGTGTCTGACTTCCCTAACAGACCGTAATCTTGATGATAGAGGGACCATGCCTATCTTGCTCATCACTGTATCCGTATCCCAAGTGCCCTGCATGGTGTCTGACATGTGGTTAAGTGCTTGTAATATTTTCTCATTCCTACCATAGGGCTTTGCATTAACTGGTCCCTCAACCTAGAGCTCTGCTGACCCAGATATGGTCCCCCAAGGCCTTGACCTTCACAAGACTGGCTCTTCATCACTCAGGTCTCAGTTACAAACACCATCTTCTCAGGGAGCCTTTACCGATGACCCAACTCAAGGAGTGATCCCCACCCTACAAGTATTTCATCCCCCTCTTAATTTCTTCAAAGTATTCAGCACTACCTGAAACCACAGTTATTTGGAAGTTCTAAAAAAGCAAGGCCCATGTTAAGTGCCTGACACAGTGTAAGCACTCAGCAAACATTTAAGTGAATGAATATCTTGAGTGAGAAAAGATGACTTGGGGAACACCCTAAATTCAACAGCAGAACATTTACAAACTGTATTCCAACAAAGTTGAAAAAGAGGCAGTATATCTTAGACTGCCTACTATAAATCCTGGCTCTTTCCCTACTTAGCTGAATAACCTGGGACAAGTTACTTAACTGTGCTATGCCTCAGTCTCCAAACCAGAAAATGGGAATCACAGAACCTACCTCAAAGGGCTGCTGAAAATTAAAGTAGTTAATATATGTAAAAGGTCAGTACCAAGCACATAGTATACACTCAATTAATGTGTGCTATTATTCATCAGACTGGACTCTTTTCTCCCTTTGTTTCAAATATACAAGGTGGCTTTCCCTTTATCTTTTTTTTGAAAGAAATTTATTTATTTTATTTATATTTATTTTTGGCTGCATTGGGTCTTCGTTGCTGCACGGGCTTTTCTCTAGTTGCGGAGAGCAGGAGTTACTCTTCATTGCGGTACGCGGGCTTCTCATTGCCGTGGCTTCTCTTGTTGCAGAGCACGGGCTCTAGGTGCACGGGCTCAGTAGTTGTGGCGCACAGGCTTAGTTGCTCTGCAGCATGTGGGATCTTCCTGGACCGGGGTTCAAACCTGTGTCCCCTGCATTGGCAGGCGGATTCTTAACCACTGCGCCTTGAGGGAAGCCCTTCCTTTTATCTTATCCACCCAGAAAGGGTCCCTTTTTTTATTTTGCACACTGCCCAACTCCAAGAGCATCTTTCACATAGATTAAGAAAAGTGAATGGGTCCCTCAGGAATTGTGCAACATGGTAGCACCATCCCCATGTCCTAGCAACCCCCGCAATGGTGATGATCAAAAGAATAAGATGATCAAAAGACAATAAACACAGAGGTACTTTGGAAATGATTAAAGTACTATAATACAATCACCATATTTATGAATCTACATTCTCTTGAAGTTACTGTCAGAAACAAGAAAGGGTTGGCTAGATTACTGACCTGACACAAAAGACTTCGTAACTTCTGTGATCCAGGGATATAAAGAGATAAATTAAAGTTGGGGCTACCTTAAATTCACACTGAGGGCCACAACCAGCTCATGAGGTTGTTTCTCAGGAATGGCCATGGGTTTATTCAGCCACAGGGTAATCAAAAGTATTTCAATATTTGTTCACATCAACACCCACAGCTTTTAGCTCATTTTTTGCTATACTTCAAAGAGAATACCAAAAGATGATTTATTGTTATAACTTAACTATTCATCTCAAGACAGTGAGTACTTACTTTGGTTACCCAAATCAAGGGATCTTAGAATAAATTAAAAGGAATAATAAAGAAATCTGCAACTAGGTTGAGGATTTGCCATGACCATGAAGTTCCTTTTGCAAAAATTCAACAACAAAAAAACCACTTCATGCTTATTTGGGCAAAGCCCTGAGAAACACAATCTGAGATGCTTTCAAGATGTTTTGTGTTGGACTTAAAACTCTAAGATTAACAGCAGATAATCAGGATGGAAACCTAGAACCCATCTACTGGATAGCTCTCTTTAAATCAGAGTTTTCAATCTCACCCAATTAACACTGGATAATTCTTTGTTATGGGCAATTTGTTTTTGTTTTGGGGGTATAGTTGCTTTACAATGTTGTGTTAGTTCCTGCTGTACAACGAAGTGAATCAGCTATATGTATACATATATCCCCTCCCTCTTGGACCTCCCTCCCACCATCACCCCATCCCACCCATTTAGGTCACCACAGAGGACCGAGCTGAGCTCCCTGCGCTATACGGCAGGTTCTGTTGTAGGGAATGTTTAATGGGGTGTTTTAACAGCATCCCTAGCCTCTACTCACTAACATACCAGTAGTCCTCTCCTAGTCTGACAATCAAAAATGTCTCCAGATATTGCCAAATGTCTCCTGGGGGGGGGGGCAAAAATCACCCCCAGCTGAGAACCTCTGCTTTAAACAAATCTGTTCCAAATGTCTAAAACATCCACCCACATTCACTCCTCCCTCTGATCTTCCTGATAATCCAGACTTAATCCCAGAGTCCACCTTAATTCATTTGTCTTTGCTTCCAAAATCCTCAGAAATCACTTAGTACAACTCCCTCAATAACAGGTCAGTTCTCTTGCTCAAAACTATAGTTGGTAATAGAATTGGTACTAGGACTCTGGGCTCATGATCCCCAATCAAGCACTCTTTTCCATCCTAACATGCTGGTATCTATCATTCACCAAGTTCTGTCAGTCCTTCACTGCCGAAGTGTCTTGCTTCTATCTCTTCCTTTCCATTTCTACTATCTATACCCCAGAGCAGTAGTTCTCAAACTTCTGCACACATCAGAATCACCTGGCTTGTTAAAACACAGATCACTGGGTCCCAACCCCAGAGTTTCTAATCTAGCAAGTATGGGGCAGGGCCCAAAAATATGCATTTCTAACTAGTTCCCAGACACCCAGATAATGTTTACTTTGCTGGTAAGTGGATCACACTTCAAGAACCACTGCCCTAGAGTTCAGGTAACCTATCACCTCAAGAGGTAATCTATTTCAGTATTCTTCTAGACACCTCCCTGACTTAAAACTACAAAAATATTACTCCTAAAAAACCACTTTGATCAAATTAGTGTTCAATTAAAAACAAACCACAGCTTCTAACGGCTCTCTATTTTCCATACCTGGCTTTCGTAATTGTTTAAAATGTGTTCCCTATATTATCAACACTACCTCCCAAACAAATCTTCTACTTTAGTCCTACTAATCTAACAGCCTATAGGCTTCCCACTCCATAGTAAAGCTTATGCTCTCTTTAGCTCCTACAAGACCACCCTCTTCCCTCCTCCTTTCTACCTACCTGAAGGAGGCCTTCACCACTGTATTTGCCAAAACCACTCATTTGGTCACTATCTGCTGCCTTTTATCTTTATGCTTTAAGTTTTTACCAAGTACTCACAGATAGAGAAAACCCCCAAGAATCTAAAATTTAAAACAGAAAACAATGATATGAGTGACATGCATAAATAAAAGGCTTGACATATACACAAACTGCATGAATATTGCTATTTTAATAGATCAAGTGCAGTAAGTTCAAAGTTCACAAAAAAGAAAGAACGTGCCAATTTTTAAAAAACATAATCAAATGTTAGCTGTCAAATATTTGTAGCTATCTCATTTAGGATATTAAGCAGATATTTGTTAGGAAAGAAATTGTAACAGTAGCCTCAAAAAAAGATGAAGTACTCAGTTTACAACTTCCTACAACAGGAGTACCTATCATTTGTTTTCTGTATGAAATACACTGCAAGAGAGATGATAAGGTGTGAAAGAAGAAACACAGGGTTCAAAGTCTGGTTCCACCCCTTACCAACTTTGTGATCCTGGTCAAGTCAAGGCAGCTCCCCAAGCCTCCATTACCATAATACAAAAAATTAAGGTTTGAAACTATACCACCTACCTTACAGGGCTGTTTTGAAGATTAAATAAGGTAACGCATTTGAAAGAACCTAGCCTAGTATTTGACACGTGATAAATGTTTATTGAATTTTAACCTCTGTTGATGTGAAAGCACAATGCAAAAACACTGTATTATCCCAAAAATGAGATAAAGAGAGCACATTAATAAAACCTGACTAAGGATGTCCATTCCCCAAGAAGAAAAATAAAAAGGAACATAAAATAAGAATGTTATGTCCCTCTGCATGGTATACAGCAAATGTATCCATTCCCTGACTTAATGGTCAAAACCAAGACTTTTTTTTTTAACATCTTTATTGGAGTATAGTTGCTTTATAATGGTGTGTTAGTTTCTGCTTTATAACAAAGTGAACCAGCTATACATATATCCCCATATCTCCTCCCTATCCCACCCCTCTAGGTGGTAACAAAGCACAGAGCTGATCTCCCTGTGCTATGTGGCTGCTTCCCACTAGCTATCTATTTTACATTTGGCAGTGTATATATGTCCATGCCACTCTCTCACTTCGTCCCAGCTTACCCTTCCTCCTCCACATGTCCTCAAGTCCATTCTCTACGTCTGCGTCTTTATTCCTGTCCTGCCCCTAGGTTCTTCAGAGCCCTTTTATTTTTTTTTTTTTAGATTCCATATGTATATGTTAGCATATGGTATTTGTTTTTCTCTTTGACTTACTTCACTCTGTATGACAGACTCTAACTCCATCCACCTCACTACAAATAACTCAATTTTGTTTCTTTTTATGGCCGAGTAATATTCCATTGTATATATGTGCCACATCTTCTTTATCCATTCATCTGTTGATGAACACTTAGGTTGCTTCCATGTCCTGGCTATTGTAAATAGAGCTGCAATGAACATTGTGGTACATGACTCTTTTTGAATTATGGTTTTCTCAGGGTATATGCCCAGTAGTGGGACTGCTGGGTCGTACGGTAGTTCTATTTTTAGTTTTTAAGGAACCTCCATACTGTTCTCCATAGTGGCTGTATCAGTTTACAAAAACCAAGACTTGAGAGTAACACAAACACCGTCGCTTGCAACTTCACAACTTTAAGGCTGTCTTAAAGTCAGCAAAAACCTTAACATGGAGGGTTTAGGACAGGATTTGAGATAGGAAACTTAAAATTCAGATTGAGCTTTTACAGTTAACTAAATATTTTCTTATTTGTTCTAATGGCTTAAATACTATAAATGTGTTCATGTGGCATGTGTGCTAAGCATAAGTTTTTATTTGTTAGAGCTTAGGCCTTCTGGTTCTTATGTATACTACAGAACCCAATACCCCGATATTTTGTTCATCCCTGTATACCAAACTCTCCTCCATTCTAGTGATCTATTCCTAGCAGTCAAGAAAACTCATAGCAAAGAAAAGTAAATACTTATGAGGGCTTTCAACAATATCAACAAATACTTATTAAGCATTTTCTACATTGCAGACTGAGAGTACTTTCTTCTCTCTTTTCGAGGCTAATTATTGAGCACTTTCTGTGTGTCAGGCACTATTCGAAGCATCCAGTAGACACCATAAACAAAAACAAAGTCCCAACTCTCAAGGAGCTTGTACTCTAATGGAGAGATATGCACAAACAAACTTAAGTATGGTAGTGATTAGTGCTCAGCAAAATAAACAAGAGAAAGTAATGGGGCTTAAATACAGCCCTGTATTCTGGGTCCCCAAAATACGGGTAACTGTGGAAGACTGATGCGTAAGTATAAAGAATTAGCTCCCTCATCACCTGCATTTTGAATGCCAAAAATGGGCAACAAGCTTTTCCTACATCACCAGGAAGGAGACTGCAACACTCCGAACAATGTACTCCTCCACCAATAGAGACTGACAGTTAAGTCTAATGGAATAATGATAAATAAGCAAATTCAACAATTTAGACCATCTATAATTTTTTTTAACTGTTAACAAACTATGGAAAAAATTGCTTAAAATTAGGTTTTTATTTTGCCTGGTCTATTCCTGGGCAGAAAGACCTTAGAGCGGGGACATTCAAAGTGCAACTGTTTGTAAAAGGGATAATCTGTTCATCGCTCCTGAATCTGGGGAGACAATTTTAAGGATGACCCAAAGAAAGGTGAGACTATTATAAGGACTCAGTGCCCTCAGTTTCTTGCAACAGATAAATGATTTAGCTATTTCAGAGGGAATCATATGTAAGGCACATTAACAGGATTGAGCATCCAGTAGTATAATAACATCCTTTAGAAAATCTCTTAATCTTAGCATCAAGATTGACAAGCGAGCTGAATTCTCAAGTAAATCAGCACCTCTCCCTTCAGATAACAGCACTAGGCTTAGGTGAAGTCAAGGGAAAAAAATATTCAGGTCATATAACTTCTTTTACCCTGAAGTATATTGTCTTCACCTTCTTTTACATTGATTTAGGCATTCATTTGTTTCTACAATTGCCTTTGGCAGGGGTTAGTGAATTTTTTCCATACTAAATGTAACTATACCTTAAGCATTTACTTCAGATGCACATTATTTTGCCCTTGATTTTCTTCTATGCAATAATAAGGATTACTCAGAATTGGTGTGATTTCAAAAACTTAAAAGATCATTGACTACAATTGCTGAGGATTTAACTAACATTTTAGATTAAGAAACTGTAAGATATTATGTTGAACATTCCCTATAAACGAACACTTAAATATACATGGCTGTGACAAACATTCAAAAATACTCCAACACTTCGGCTCCTGAAACCAAATGAAGAAAAAAAAGTTCTAAAATTAGTACCTGTCCATGTTCCTCAGTAAGGTCCTACATCTTAATTTACTAGAAATACAGAAATAAATCATCGTTACCTCAGGATAACCAAATATCCACCCATCACCAAACTGAATCTTCTATCCTTCTCACTTGAATACCTCCTCAACTATGTCAACTTCCCATGGAGATCTATCTGGCTTTCTTCTAGGAATCTATACACAAAACTACTAATCTTTTCATTAAAAACAAAACAAAACAGTGGCTTGTTTAAAAAAGTCAAAACAGCGTTTACCCTCCCTTGTATTCCCTACACTGCAAAATAAGTAAATGTTCTAGTTCCAGAAAGAAGAGCTTATGCCCCAAATCTACACGTACATACCAAATTCAAGGGTATAATTCTCTTCCACATGTAATAGATAAATATTATTTGACAAAAGACAAGCCAATTTTTAAAAACTAGCTATGTCTGATTTTTTTAAAAATGGCTTGTCACAAAGATGATACAAACATATCAAAATTTATCTCATCAAATCTAGTCTGTGAACTTGAAATAGCTATGTCAGTTAAAAGCATTAAAAAGGATCTATTCAATCATGAATAATACATATTCTTATAAGTAAGGATACAACTTTTTTTTTTTTTTAAAGATAGGTAAAAGGTCCTCAATATTAAAAAGTCACTCTTGTTCTGAAATGAGTTTGGCCTCAGACTGTTAATACTGGTATACTACATTTTCTCTCCCAAGAGGCTATTTTGAAAGTATGTCACCGAGGGATAACCATTTAGGTTTTGTCCTCTAAAACAATATGGAAGTAATAGCCAATAACACTATAATCAATGCACTAGGTAATTCAATTCAATCTGACAAACATATAGTATGAGACCACACAAAGTTTAATCACCAAGCCAAATTAGCACACCTGTCATTTTGTCTCTCTTTCAAACTTTATGTTCCATGGCCAGTAACTGCAAAACAAAACTAAATTCTATACTTTGACTTACTTTAAAGAGATACAGTGTTATAGCTACTGTAAAAATTAGCCTTTATGCCTTCATGTTAGTCTTAAAATTCCTCAAATATCTAACTTCATCAATAGAGAATTCTGTAATATAAGCACTTGCCACAGAGACATTACAATTTTGGTAGGCAGGGCTTCCCTGGTGGCGCAGTGGTTAGGAATCTGCCTGCCAATGCGGGGGACACGGGTTTGAGCCCTGGTCCAGGAAGATCCCACATGCTGCAGAGCAACTAAGGCCGTACACCACAACTCCTGAGCCTGCGCTCTAGAGCCCACGAGCCACAACTACTGAAGCCCATGCGCCTAGAGCCCATGCTCCGCAATGAGAAGCCCGCGCACCGCAACGAAGAGTAGCCCCCGCTGCCGCAACTAGAGAAAGCCCGCGCACAGCAACAAGACCTGACACAGCCAAAAATAAATAAAATAAAATAAATAAATTTAAAAGTTTGGTAGGCAGACTGCCATTCAAATTAGCCACCAATATGCTCTCATATCAAAAGTTGTTACGGAAGGGATTTACACTTTGAATATAATTTTGTCATGTAATTTAAAAAAGGAAAACAGACATCAGTCACCCTAAACTCCAAGATTATTGCTCAAAATTCTAAGTGAGAAAGATTCTCCCAAAATATTTGCTGTACCCTCTTACACAACACTGCTACAAAAGCACATAAACCAAAAGAAAAAATATGCTAGATAAGGAAAAGGTTAATGTGTGCAACAGGTAGCAATCATTTTACAATTAAAAAAAAATCTTACCAGGACAAAAATCACAGATTCCTTGGATCTCCTTACCACTACCTCCCTATCTTGTTAAAAAATATGAAAACTTGCTTTGAAAGACTGGATCCCAAGATCTCTCAGATATTTATGAAACAGCTCAGCAACTCTACCAGCCTGACATGATAAAAATGAAAATCCATATAGCAGTAACTAACCGAGAAAAGAGTTTTGCAGCATCTTCTTTCTTTTCCCCCCAAAAAACTGAATTCAAGAAATGTCAAAACAAAAATAAATCCTAAACGTACAAAATTCCACTGATGATATACTTTATTTCTAAAAGTTAAAGAATTATAATGTCAACACACAGATTAGGAGACAAGAAGCAAATCTCTAAAATAAAGCTTGCCAGAACATATTGCCTACTGGATACACTTGCCAATACACACCACACCTTTTCAACAGTCACACTGGGGCATGGGGGCGGGCAGCGCGCGGGGGAGAACAGCCTTTTCTCAAAGAGTCTGGAGATTATCAGAAAATGAATTAAAGAATCACTCTTTTTTCCTCCAAATTCAGTCTATAATGCAGAGCCAAATAAAACCAGCATAAATTCCTTTAGTAATTTTCTAGGTCTTTCAGTTCACCAAATTTTACATAATGCATACAGTTCTGTGGCTTTCCTCATTCCCCACTCTACAAACATAAATTCAAATTTCTGAAACGAATATATGGTGAGAATATTAATAAAGCTCTCTTTGACTAGGGAAAACAAAAATCATATTCTTAAACTCCAGTAGGGAAACCTTGAGAGGAAAGCGGGGGCCTAAAGGACAAAGTATTCATATGCACATACAAGCTAATTCCTTCCAAATCATTACTAAGTAAAAATGTATTTCTATAAGATATATCACATACATCCCTCCCAAAATACAAAATACAGAACTTTACCAGCATCCAGTATTCTACCTTCTCTCAATCAATCCCCTTCAACCCTATCAGTGTTAATTTGTGTTAAAAAAAAAAAAAAAAAAAAATCCACAGTTCCACTCCCCAGCTCAAAGCCAAAAATCTTGGTACACAATAATCTAAAAAAATTATACAGAACTATCCTTCCTCAAACAGTTTTGCCCCTCAAATTTACATTCAAATCTAACTTAATCAATTAGATTTATTACAATGTCAGTATTGCAAAATTAGGAATCCTTGTCACACTGTAATCCACAAAATCCTTTGATTTACAACGGTTTCAGCAGAAGTTAAAAGCTACCTATAAATCCATTTCCAAATAGGGTGACTACTAAGACTCTAACTACTTGGCCTAAAATTCAAATGAGATACTAATACACCTTCCCTCCTCTGGTGCAGAGAAAAGCCACCTGAAATTTTTAATCACAGTATGTTCACAAATGGAAACAAAATAGTTATTCTGCTTCAAAATTGGAAAAAAAAGAAAAGAAAAGAAAAAAAAAAGACAAGAAAATACTAACCAATCTCTGGCTGTAACGAATCCTTTCTTCTTCGGGTTCCATCTCTCACTCTTCTGTTGAAATTACAGAAAGAAACCACTCCAGGGCTGCCTTCCTCTTCCTCCTTAGGAACCAGATTGCAACACTAAAGAATAACGATATGAGCAGAGATGAGAACTCATCCTCGAACTCAACCTTTCTTTCCTCGGAATGAAGTGTTTAGGATATGTGTAAGTTAAAGGCTTCCTGAGAAATCTGGTTCCTCTTCATCAGTTTGGGACCTCTCAGCTCTGGGGTAAGTGGTTCCATGTCAAGATCAACATTAATCACATTACAACTGTCTGAGGCCTATAGGCAAAAGAAGATGTTGGTTTCAGTTCCTTACTGACGGGCTATACCACTTGTTTCTCCCCACAGGATTACAATACGCAAGGCTCCCCTTCATGGCAGCATTAGCAAAAAAAAAAAAAAAAGAAAGGGGCGGGGGGCGGGGGGTGGACAGGACTTTTCTCTCTTAGAGAGCTGGCCAGGTGAAGCAGCCACTGAACTAATCCAGATCCTAACCAAATTAGTTCTCTCTCACCCGTAATTAGAAACTAAAGAAAAGGACAGACTGACTATATAAGAAGAGAACAGGAAATCAGGATTTAAATAAAGACTCCAAAACAATTTCCCATACACCTCTAGTAAATCCGTATGCAATCGTCGCCTTCCTTCCTAGACTCCCCGGATCTTTTCATTCCCAAACCAACCCTCCACCCCAACACAAGATGTGTACAACTCTGAAACAAATTCAAGGGAGTTGCAAATCAGACACAAAAATTTATCAGATCTTTCTGTGTAAAGTAATAAACGATTTTACCTAGAGACATAAGTAAATTCATCTTTTCCAAACATTAAAGACCGGTTTGCGCGACGGCCGATCCCTAATACCAAGAAAGGTTTTTCTTTTTCCTAAATATTCTCAGGGATAATGGCTTCCATAGAGAATGCAGATTTTTTTTTTCTTTTTTGTAACTACATTAAGGCCACGTTAACAGCATCCTTTCAAAACTGCTACGAGACCACTGGACCTAATGACACAGTTTGCAAGAGCAGTTCGTGGCAGAGCCCTCCTGGAGGAAGCCCTCGCCCCAAGTCGGGAGGGAAACCGTGTTTGCACCCCCTGGGCGAAGACCGCCCGGGCTTGAGAGCAGCCAGGGCCGGAGAGGAAAAATGGAAAATCTCGCCGGGTTCCCCCAGGAAAAGGCGTTTCAATGGTTCGTTCACCCATCGGAAAAAGAAATAGAAACTTTACATTAAGTCTTTAGATAACACAGCGAACCAAAACTTCCAAAGGGGGGGGGGCGACAGGAGGGGGAATCTCACCGGGGATTTTGCTCGTGAGTTCTTGTCCAAGTGAGAAGTAAAAGATTCCAAAAACTGAGAGGAAAAATTAAATCCCAAACGTCGTCTTCGGGTTTTTTCCGTGGATCAACCCAGTATCCAGAGGGTCACAGCGACCCGGAAAAGAGAGGAAACAGTTGCTGAATCAAACCTCCTCTTCTGGCTTTGGAGACCGGGAGTCTGAGGCGTCAGGAGAGGGGAGCGCGACCCCTCGGCGCCGAGCCCGGGGCGCCCCCGCCTCCCCCGGGCCAGCGGTCAGCAGCCCGAGCCCGAGCCCCGGGCCAGCCCCGGCCGCGGGGCCGCCGTGCCCGAGACAAGCAACCGCTCGGCCACCTCCGGAGCCCGGGAGCGGCGGCCGATCAGCTGAGACCGGCCGACCCGAGGCTGCCCGCGCCGCCCCGGCCCCCCGGAACGCGGGCCCCGGCCCCGGGGGGCGGAGAGGGCGGGAGCGGCGCGGCGCGCCGGGCTGGGGGCCCCGGCTCCCCTCGCGTCTCCCCCTCAGCCTGGGCTCCGCGCTGCGGGACGAGCCCCCGGCTACTCCCCAGTCGCAGAGGAGCGATTCCGGGGGATGGGCCCCCTGGCGTTGCCCCTCCTCCCGGAGCGCCCCCTGCCCAGGATAGACAGAGCGGCGACAGGCCCAGCCGCTGGGAAGGTGCTCTGCGAGCCGCAGCCGCCGCCGCCGCCGCCGCTGCCGGGGAGGGGTGTTGTTTCCCTCACACAGGAGGAGCCGCTGAAGCAGCCGCCGCCATTTTGAACCCGTCAGACTCTCACATACACACAGCTCCTCCGCGGCGCACTGCGCAGGCGCCGCCTCCCCACCCCTCCTTCGGCTAGCCTCTCCACCCCCCACCCCCCTTCAAGCCTCTCTTCGCTTCTTACCGCTCTCCGGGGTGCACGTGAACGCGCACGCGTCACTCCCCTCTAACGCGGACACTTTGCCGGCGCGCGCACGCGCGGATGCGTCGGCCTCGAATCGCCCGCGCCCCCGCGACGCCGACGGCGGCTCCCCGCCCCCCCTCGCGTCAGCCTGCCCGCCCTCCCGCCGGCCCACCGCCCCCGCTCCCCGTCGGCCTTCTTCCAGGGCTCGGGCCCGGCCCGCTGCTCGCGCCTGCGCGCAGGCCACAGATCCTCCTCCGCGCGCGCCCTGCCCCCCACACGCCCTCGCTCGAACACACACTTCGCCTCTGTGACCCCGCCCCTCGCCGGCCAGCTGCGCCGGCGGCCCTCCCCCACCTCTTCTGGGAGGGTGGTGACCCCCGACCCCCCACAAAGCACAACACCCCCCCAAGCAGAGGGGAGAAGCGCCCCATTCCCCTTCAACCGCCCTCTGCGCGAGTCAGCCCGTCACAGTCGCACAACCTGAGGGCCGGGCGGCCTGGGCGAGGGCAGCCGTTGCCCGCCTCAAAGCGGGGTCTCCCGGGGTCAGGCTGCTGGGCCCGGCCGGCCAGACTGCCCAGGGCGAGGGGGCGAAGGGAAGGGGCGCCTTCCCGCCGGCTGCCCTCCCCTCGCGCGCCCGCCGATGGGCCGAGGCCGGCCTGCCCGCCATCACCGGGCAGGCCCTGGCGCCCCCGCCGCGGGGCCAGCCCGCCCTCGGCTCGGGGGGCTCCTCGGTGCAGCAGCCCGGCCCCGCCTCACCCACTCCTCGCCGCTCCGAAGGGGCAGGAAACGGGAGTAGCATGTCTGTCCTGGGCTCGGCTCCCCCGGGGGAGCTCCGGGCGCTTGACAAGGGCGTCCACAGGTACCAGGCGCGCGAGTGGTCGCCGCGACGGCCCGGGGGCGGTGGCGGCCGGCGCGCCCACCGCGGGCCCGAGGCGCCCGGGGAGGTGGCCCTGCAAGCCCCCGCTCCTCGGCCACGCTCAGGTTTCCGCAGCGCCCGTGCCCCCGGCGGCCCGGGTGGGACGTGACCCCGCCCCCGGCGAGTCGGGGCGCCCCCCATGGAGGGGTGCGCGAGCCGTCCGCGGCCCGCGGGCCGACCCCGCCGCCCCGGGCCGCGGCGGTCGCTGGAGGCCCGGCCGGGAAGATGTCTTCTCTCGGTGCGCGCAGCTTCGCGCGAGGGTCAGCGACGGGGCAGCGGCCGCCGAGCCGCGCCAGCCCTGCCCACGAACGGGCTCCCGCGGCTCGACAGCTGCCCGACGGGCTAGCAGGCTGGGGACGTCGACGGAGCCCGGCCAGAGGTATCTGAGCAACGCCATGCGAGCAGCCCATCCGCGATCAGGGCATTTCCCCAGCCAATCTCGTGCTTTGGGGCCCGTTTAAATTATAAATCCCGTAAAGGACCGTGGCTTGGGCGTTACGCACCCGGGTCAGCTCTGTTGGCTTCACTACACTCTTGCTGAGAGGTGTCACACAGATCTTTTTTCTCCCTGCCTTGGTTTCCTACCTTTTAAACTCTTGATTCCTGGGATCCGGGGATGTAGGAGAGAGGGAGGGCATGGAGTGAATCATATAACTTCCACGAACAACATGGAACTCTTTTAGGAATACGTTAGAGAAAGACAGTAATTGAAATAATGATATCTTCTATTTCTGTCAACGTTTGGACTCTAGGGTAAAGGCAGTATGTAAACCCAAGGTATCATTATTTATTAGCACATGAGGTTTTTCTACATGCAAACTTGGGGAGCTTTACAGACATTCTCTGCTTTGTCTCACAACATCCGTAGGGGACAAGCTAAAGTGCAGGTAGCATTACACTCATTTCAAAGATAGACACTTGAAGTACAGAAAGGCTAAACAGCTTGCATGACTACTCTAACAGAGAAGAGTTTAGTGCTTTGCCACACCAGACTGCAACTTCTCACAAACAACACAAAAGGTTTGTTAACATGGTATCACCCTCTTGCGTTCCAGTCACTGGGAAATATTCTTTATTCCAATACTAGTTTTGTTCAGACTTCTTAGATTTTCGGAGCAAATGAAGAGCTTCACCCAAAATTATCAGGCCTAAAGCCTAAGCCTTTCAGACTATAGTAAAATATATTTAAAAGGCAGCAGTCTTTAACATTGGCACTACCAGATGCGATCCCATAGGCATCTGGCTCTCTGCAGGTATAGAAAAAGGCAGCAGCTTGTTTGTTTTGTCTTTAAGAAGGAGAGAAAGACTTTTGCCATTGTCAGATTGAGTAAGTGTCAGGCCTCATTGCTATTTGCAAAATAAACGGCTTTATTTCCTTCCCACTCATCCCTATAAACCCATGAGATACTTGGGGGCAAAGAGAGAGAGAAGGAGTTCTCTAGCAGAAACTCAACTTGGTCTTAAGATCCAGGACCCCTTAAAGTAATTAACCATCAGTGAACTGAGTTGCTCACCTTCAGATAACAGCTGCCTCCTACAGGTTTAACTCAGGTGGGTATGCTGGGACGAAACCTAAGAAGGCTCCAAGAACAATAATAGTAATACTTACTTTGAACAGGACTGCTAGTAAAGGTTTGTCAGATTGCAGCCAGCTCTTTTCCAGTTGAAAACCATTTGTTAACTAGTCTGCACTGGGCGACATGACGTTTAAACATATACACAGTGGTTTCTTCACAGGCAGGCTTTGTTAATATTCCAAAGCAGATGTGCAGGGTGAGATAAGAGATAGGCAGATGGCCAGTGATTCCCCCCCTCCCCACAAAATCACAATGGCTCTGGTTGGCAAGGGCATATCATGAGGCTCACTGCTTTGCCCTAAAAGAGCCATTTTCAAGGAGAACAGAGATTGGGGATTCCCCAAGAAGGCCGCTAGACCTGTGAACAGCTATTTGACTTCACCTGCAGCTGCAGGGAGAGGGGGAGAGTAGTAGATGGAAAGAAGGAAAGAAAAATTCCTTCTAGAAGCATTGAGAAGAGAATCCCTGACTGGAATAAGCTGGTGCCTTAATAAGATATTAACAAACCTCTGCTTTCTTGAGCAAAGCTAAGACCCATCAAATGCTGAGAGTCAAAATTCAGATCACCCACTTCCTTGGAGAGACTTTAGTGAGAGAAAAGAGAACCCTGTAGTCTGGTCAATTAAGTTAAGCTATTTCTGATTTCTCTGCACTCCCTAAATGTTCAGGAGGAAGTAGGGATGTCCCAGACAGTGTAGGTCTAAACCGAAATAGAAGAACTGGTCTTGAAGAGCCCCTGGGAGGTAGCATAGCCAGTAATTAAAAAGTTTTGGCGTCAAAGACAGAAGGTCTACTCTGCTGGCTACCAGCTAGTCAGTCCTAATGAACTCCTCAAAGCCTGGGTTTTTCATCTATACAGTGGGAAAAATACCTAACTCTCAGGATGAAGTGAATAATGTCTTAAAGCCCAGTGTCTGACACATAGTAGCCATGGATTATGAGCATTTACTGTGTTTCTGACCTCCAGTTTCGAGGAAAGTTTTAAGTACAGATGCTTCACTGTTTAAGCAAATTTAGAGTGTAAGGAGTGACTTATTCATAGCTTTTCCTCTTTCTTTTCCTGGATCCTAGTCTCTCCTCTCCAACCCCTGGTGTCTCTGATCTCCAGTTTTCTCTCGTCCCTGACTCTGTCTGCCTCTCCCTGATCATCACCTGATCATCCTGAGGTCTCTTTCTTTTCATCATTCTCTCCATCACTCTGCTGCTCCCCACCTGCTGTGTTCATTCCTCTCTCCAGCCATGCCCATGTCATCCACTCTGTCATCAGCGGAGTAGACCTTGCTTGCCCACTTCCCTTTACCCATGTTTGGTGCACCCTAATCGTGTGCTCTCTAGTTTTGTAACTTAATCATTTCCTGAACATCTTCTTCCACCCCCCTTCACTGGACTGTAAGTTCCTTGAAGGCAGGGGCCAGGCCACATCTGAGTCCCTCAAAAGACCTTCCAAAATCAATATCAGATACTTACTGTGTCAACCCTAGGAGGGATAAAAATTAGGTGTTGGGTGATTGTGAGTTTTAAAGGATAGAAAGTTTTCTTTTGAGTCTGAAAGTAAAATCTGAATTGATCAAGAAAAGAAAGGAAGCCAGAAATGCCCTGCAGTTTCTTGTATCGTTGAACATCAGTGGCACGTGAGATTCTTTTAAATTTCATGGAACACGGTTGACCCTTTCCTTGGGACTATGGGACAAAAGCCCTCCCTGGCCCAGTCTCTCCTTGCTGCCATTTTCACCAGGCATTTGGCCTGCTTTTGTGCAGACCCACCTCTCCTGAGTCATGGGGTTGACCGGCTGTGGGGCAGCTGCAGCAGCATCTGGGATCCACCCGCTCTTTTAGCAGCCTTAGCTTTGCCTTGGGGCCAGGCCACCCTCACTTCCACTTCTAAAAGGGAGAGACTTCCTTTCCGAGAGTGGGCCTGAAAGATGCTGAGCCCTGTGCCTCATGACACCTGTATTTGGTAGGGGGACGTTTCTGTCACCCTAGAGTTCCAGGGTGTGTTTTCAACCCTGTGCTTGTTTGCTGGCATCTGGTGACGGCTGTTAGCTGTGGGGTGCCCCAGCCACATCCGCAAAGGGCTAGTTGCCTAAACACTTAGGCCTGTTCCTAGATCCTCCCAGAGGGTCTGATCTTTGCCCATCTTCTTTGAAGGCATTCACTGCCTTTTGTCAGCTTCGGTTAAGTCTGGTACTGTTTCAGCTGCTTCGTGAGGGGCCTTACCAGCTGTGTGTTATTAGTCCAGTCCCTTAACCTATAAGGGACTTCTTTCTTTAATAAAACAGAGATCATGACTCCTGCCCTGTTTCCTCCTAGGATTATTGTGGAGTCAAATGGACTAATGAACAGCTTCCTATGGAAGCTGGAAGACAATATATTTAGAAAGGATTGGGACTTCCCTGGTGGCGCAGTGGTTAAGAATCCGCCTGCCAGTGCAGGGGACTTGGGTTCGAACCCTGGTCCGGGAAGATCCCACATGCCGTGGAGCAACTAAGCCTGTGTGCCACAACTACTGAGCCTGCACTCTAGAGCCCGCGAGCCACAACTATTGAGCCCGCGTGCCACAACTACTGAAGCCCGCACACCTAGAGCCCGTGCTCCGCGGCAAGAGAAGCCACCGCAGTGAGAAGCCCGCGTATTGCAACGAAGAGTAGCCCCCCGCTTGCCGCAACTAGAGAAAGCCCACGCGCAACAACGAAGACCCAATACAGCCAAACAATAAATAAATAAATAAATAAATAAATAAATTTATATATATATAAAAAAGAAAGGATTGCTGGTTCTACTATTTCTTTTTATTTATTTATTTTCCTACAAGAAGGATTTGTTTTGTTACTGAGTACTTTGTGCTTAACACTAAATTAAGGGCTTGGATGGAAAAAGGAGATTTGAAAATTTAGAAAGCTTGGCTTTTACCCTTGAAGGCTTTGTATCATGGAGGAGATGCCATGAAGATATGACATACTAAGAGAACGTTGGTCATTACAGTGAATCACTGGAAGATAAGGTAGACAATAAGAACTGGGTATAGAATTCCCCTTGGCTGTAGGCCCCATGGGGCAGGAAGTTTTGTTCATTTTGTTCATGTTCACTGATGCATGCCCAGTGCCTAGAACAGTGCCAGGCAGAGTCGGCACTTACTCACTCATTGGTGTTTATTGAATCAATGAAGAAAGCAGTGATGCTTCTGAGGGACAGAAGAGTGTGAAGGCTGCAGGGCTTTGAACGCTTGCAGAAAAGTTTGATTTTGACAGAGTAAGAGAGGCACATATGTTCTGCAGCAGAGAGTTGGTGTAATAGCAATTGTTCCAGGTAAACTGTTCCTGCAGCTGTCACTTCAGCTGGAATAGAGGTGATAGAAACTAAAACCCCTACTACTGCAAACCGAGCCAGAATGTAAGTTTGCAAATCTTAGGCCAAGTACTACACCCTCTTTATTCCAGCTTCTCTTGTAATCTAGTCTTTCTGTTCTGCTTATCTCTGCCGTCTCCAGTTTCTGGTGTCCTCTATAGAGTCCACATCAGAGCACAGCTTTTGATGTAATATTATAGACTTAATATCTCCAGCCAACTTTTTTTCAAAACGTTTCTTAATTATACTACTGTTCATTATCTTTGAAGTATGTAATTTTAAAATGACAATCTCCTTTTTTCCCAAAATGCTCGCTAAATATTTAAACTATGAAATGTATTCAGTCTTCTTTTTCTTTCTGGCTAAATCTATTTTTACCCTCTCTGGGGGACTGCAAGAAATTATTGACTGCGTTTAAGGTGAGATTTCCACATATTTTTTGCAGCTATGCTTGATTTGCCACGGCTTAGTGTTCATGTTTTGATTTGGTCATAATTACTAGATCTGCTGCTACTGTTGATCTAATTCTCTTCTTATTGGTAAGCTGCATATCCTTAGTTAACTTTCTATTCCTGTATAATTTTATTGGTATAAGGAATGTGGGAGATACTAGAGCTATACCTTAGTCCTTTATTATTGAAACTGCTTACAAGATTTACACATCAATGTTTTTAATGCATATGTTTATACCAGTGAAGGTTTATGTTTTGTATAAAAGTTAATATTTTTATAATATATTTTAGCATTTTCTATTTCATTTCACTATTAAGTACTTATTTACTATTTCCTATATTTTATGAATTTTTATAGTCAACAAATTCAGAAAAGTGGGCAAATTGAATTCTCAGTTCCGGCTTGCTGGAAGATAAATATAGAATTGGCAGAGGTTTCCTTGTTCTGAATCCACGTTATTCCTCTTGAAGGGACCATATTTCTTTCTATATGCATTTAAGTTGCTCCTTAATACACAGGCATGCAATTTGAATGCTATTG
Source organism: Eschrichtius robustus (assembly GCF_028021215.1). Lineage (NCBI taxonomy): Eukaryota > Metazoa > Chordata > Mammalia > Artiodactyla > Eschrichtiidae > Eschrichtius > Eschrichtius robustus. The sequence goes on along the minus strand of NC_090834.1, from coordinate 108,779,839 downwards.
ATAGTAGAACAATGCTGCTAATTTCCAGGGCTTTCTCTTCATTCTCTGGTTTATTACTCATTAAATCTGCCACCCAGTGTCTCACACTTGACTGGATCTCTATATGACCATTATCATCAGCAACCACAAAATACATGCCAGTTTCTAACTACCTGCTGGGTCTTCAAGATTTAAAATGTAAGACTTAGACCCTGCCCTCAAGGAGCTTACAGTTTAGAGAAGAAAAAAATGACCATTTCAAAAATGCCAACCTGCAGCGACAAGCAACAGCATGGCAGAGCTCAGAAAGGAGGAGTGAAGAGAGTTCCCGCACAGCCCCAGGAGCTGCAGCAGTACTCCTCTCTCCTCCAGGACTTCATGGTGTGTTTACTCAGGTGCTGCATTAACTTTTTCCCTATGGTGCCTACTAGGTCCTCCTCTATTTAAAGGGGATATTAGCACTGAATTATAGAATCTTAGAGTTGGCATGGAGCTCATAGGTCATTTAATCCAACCTGCTCATTTTAAAAAACTGGCAGTCTGAGGCCCAAAGATGTTAAGCAGCTTGGCCAAGGTCATGCAGCTAGTTTAGTAATGACATTGGAACCATAAACCATGTCTTCTGATAGTTGCTTTTGCTGCTACTCCTCAGATTGATGGCATTTTTCACCATCAGATCAAATATTTGTTCATTCGTTCCTTCCTAAGAAAGAGCACCTGCCTGTTTGAGACAGTGTGTTTGGCACTGGGGTTGCAAGGTGAGTGCGAATGAGACCACGTTGGGGCGGGTCAGGTGACCATATAAATTAACCACCAAGCTGAGACCCTTTGAAACAGTGAAAGGGTCTAATGATAACTATATGCACATCAGGTGTAATCCAAGACAAGTGCCCTGATGGACGCCAGGTCTATGCAGGATATATACACGGCCTGTACAGGATACTGTGAGGGCACAGAGGTGGGAGGGGCCAAGTCGCTGTGGGGGAGGGGTGTCCAGGCAGGGAAGGCTTCATGGAGGAGGTGATGCTTGAAGTTACTGAGGTTTTGATGTTCACCAAGAAGATGGTGGAGGAAGGGTGCTTCCCATCCTTGGTGTGCTCTAGACACAGCAGAACAGCTGACAAGGACCGAGCCTACAGAGGGAATCCTAGCCTAGAGGACTTCTCCCACCATATTCAGCAAGTGGATGGGGCTTTGTCCTTTGTAGGGGATGGTTATTTGGTTATCCAGGCAGCAAATATTTGTTGAGTATCTACTAGGTAGCAGGCACTGCTGTAGGCACTACCATGGGCAAGACAGATACCTGCTCTGAGAGGCAACACAGCGTAGTGGTCCAGCAGGGACCCTTGCAGTGAACACATCACCTTGCTCAAGCTGCACAGCTCCAGGGGTTTGGTTTCCTCATTTATAAAAAGGGTTAAGAATCCCTCTTCATAGGTCACTGTTGCAGGATCTGAATGAGTTTAACATTCACAATGTTAGAACAGCGCCTGGAACATAGTAGGTGCTCATAAACAAGTCTGTGAAGTAAACTGAGCTTATAGTTAGTTGGGAGAACCACAGCAAATTTATTACATAAAGTCTATAAAGAAAATAGGAAAGCGGGACTTCCCTGCCGGTCCAGTGGTTAAGACTTCCACTGCAGGGGGCATGGGTTCGATCCCTGGTTGGGGAACTAAGATCCCACATGCTGTGTGGTGCGGCTGGGGAGAAAAAAAAAAGACTATAAAAGAAAAAAAGAAAGAAAATAGGAAAGCTTCTCTTACAGTTGAAGCTGTCATACAGTTGTGACTGTATGACAAAAAGGAACATTCCAGGGAGAGGCAACAACTTGACCAAAGCCCTCTGTGGGACGGGCATTGGTGTGTTCAAAAAGCAGCAGACCAGAGAGGCCAAGGTGGCGAGGCCAGGCATACAAAACTTGCCGTGAGCTGAGAATGTACTCCCACGGTGGGGGTAACCCATGGTGGTCGTGGAAGCAGGGGAATGACAAGGTCAAATTTATATTTCAGAAAGAACTCTGAAGTGGGAAATCCAGGAGAAGCAGGGGAGGCAGGGCCAAAAGATGGGTTCTCATTGGCACTTGAGGCTGAGAGGCTCTGTAAGGACTGCAGTGGAGGGCAGTCTGCAACCAATTTGGAGATTCAAGAATCAACAGTGACAGCTTAAAACCATGGGGGTGGGGGGAACAAGATGTCCCATGGAAAGTGTAGAAGGAGTCCAGAATCCCAGGGACAGGGCTCCATCGGGGAGGACCATGCCTGGCCCATTTTTGGCACTCAATTACTGCTTGAAGAATGAATGGGTGTAGGAAGTGGCCCACAGAGGAAGAGGAGCCTGTGAAAATAGCTGAGAAGGAAAGACCAGAGAGGTAGGACCCAGAGAATGAAAGCAGTGTAGAGGAGAGTGGAGGAGAGTGTCAAGCAGGAGGGAGGGGTTGAGGGGTGAGATGAAACTGGAAGACCACACCTGGATGGGGAGCCACCATGACATCACTGGCAACTTTTGCCAGCAGTGTCAGTGCAGTTGGGGGTGGCAGAGTTGGAATGCAGTGATTGGGAAGTAAGAAAAGATGGAGTGCCTACACCCTTCTTTCAAGGAGCACAGCTGTGAAGCGAAGAGCAGAAGGAAAGAAACAAGCTTGTGTGTGGCCTACAAGAAGGTGTCAGGGGGCTTCCCTGGTGGCGCAGTGGTTGAGAATCTGCCTGCTAATGCGGGGGACACGGGTTCGAGCCCTGGTCTGGGAAGATCCCACATGCCGCGGAGCAACTGGGCCCGTGAGCCACAACTACTGAGCCTGCGCGTCTGGAGCCTGTGCTCCGCAACAAGAGAGGCCGCGATAGTGAGAGGCCCACGCACCGCGATGAAGAGTGGCCCCCGCTTGCCGCAATTAGAGAAAGCCCTCGCACAGAAACGAAGACCAAATACAGCCAAAAATAAATAAATAAAAATAAATTAAAAAAAAAAAAAAGAAGGTGTCAGGAGAGATGAAGGGCTTGAAAATGGAACCTGGAAATAAGGGATAAGGGATAGAGTAGGAGATGCTCAGTGTGCGACAGTCAGGGTGGCAGACAGGTCCCGAGATTAGCTCCAGCTGAGAGAAGACATGCCTTCCTCTGACCCCGGAGAGAGGTCGTGAGGGAGAGCATTTGGAGGGTGCGGTGCAAGAGGTCGAGGGAGTTTACGCTTGAAAACCCTTGGAATAGTAGTCTCGGGCGGAGAAGACAGTGTAGTTGATGTAGGCTTTGAATTCCAACCACTTTCTCTCTGACAGAAGCCATGTCATACTGCTCCTAACTTCTTTGGAGGGAGAAGCTGTGCCAGTGATAGCAGGAAGCCCACTTCCTGGGACCACTAGTCATGCCAGAGGTCGGTGAGGACCCAGGGAGGTGTGCTACACAGAAAGGAGAGCTGAGAGTCCAAAGCAGGACATGGTGGCCCCAGCTGACAGATACAGGAGTTTCTGTCCTGACCTTCCCGCACCACCTGGCCAGCAACTTCACTGTTAGAGCTTCCGCAGGACCCTCCTGTGAGGAACGCTGTTTCCTGCCCGATCCTCCCCTCCTAACAGGGTTTGGCTATGCTCCCTCCTCCCTGTGCCTTCCTCTGCCCCCAAGCCCGTGTGCACCAGGCCTTCCCTGCTGCCCCCTGTGAACTCCCGCAGTGCCCACCCACCTAGTTTGGCATTTTAAAAAATAAGTTTATTTATTTTATTTGTTCATTTTTGGCTGTGTTGGGTCTTCGTTGCTGCGCGCGGGCTTTCTCTAGTTGTGGCGAGCGGGGGCTTCTCTTGTTGCAGAGCACAGACTCTAGGCGCACGGGCTTCAGTAGTTGTGGCTCACGGGCTCTAGAGTGCAGCCTCAGTAGTTGTGCCGCACGGGCTTAGTTGCTCCGCGGCATGTGGGATCTTCCCGGACCAGGGTTCAAACCCGTGTCCCCTGCATTGGCAGGCGGACTCTCAACCACTGCGCCACCAGGGAAGCTCCATAGTTTGGCATTCACCGCATGCCCTCTTGCAGTTAAAAACCTCTAGTATGTCTTATTCTCCCTCCAGTGGAGGAAGCCCCCTGAAGGCTTAACATGTGCTTGTTTCCTCCACTGTGTCTGGAATCAGGCCTTGAAAATAGCCATTCAGTAAATGCTCGTGAAGATAGTGGGAGAGCAGGCCACCGTGTAGTGGCTGAGGACACAGGTCGACGAGAGGGATTGCCAGGAAAGAGGTGGAATTTGTAAAAGTAACTATCAACTATCAGAAGTAATTCAAATGGGATGAAATGGTGGGAGGCAGGGGATGTTGAGTCGCTTTGGCAGGAAGACCCAGCCAGTGGGTGTAGTTGAAAGAGGAAGAGGAAGCAAGAGGGCCTGGGGAGAAGGAGCTGGTGGCGAGTTAAGCCTGGGTGGGAATGGGTTGGTCACTGACAGCCACAGAAGGCTCTAGAGAGACGTGTATCACATGCTCCAGGCAAGAGCTGGAAAAAGCAGCACTAGGTGACCGGCAGGCCATCCATTGCTGGAGGCCGGACACCGGGCAGTGGGGGAGATGGTGATGAGCAGGGTTGATGGTCAGAGACGAGAGTGAGAAGGTAACCGACAGATTGGAAGAGGACTCAAAACGTGGCAGAGAAAGACCAGTGCTCGGCAGAGGGCACGGAGTGAGGAGGGTGGTGGAACTCACAGAGCCCAAGCTTCGCCCCGTGAGTGGGAGAGAAGGAATAAAGAAAAGCTAACGAACACTGCATTTTCTGGTGAACACCATCCAACCCTGTTCAAAGGTGTTGTTCCTGCGGGTACCCAAGTCTCTCTCTCGGAGATCCCCCCCTCGGTGGTCTTGAGGGAGAGTGCTGGCATCTTCCCTCTGTGGAAGCTGAAGGGGCCAGCCCCTCCTCCCCTCACCTGGTGCAGCTGGGGCTGGCTTGTGACATAGGTTTGACCCAGCAGACCCTCTGTGGCAGGATGTTGACAGCCGAGCAGGAGACCTTAGGATGTGGTGGAAAGTGGAGATCATTCCTACCTGGCAGCCTGTTCCTACTAAGTCACTAGCAGTGGGACCACAGAGCTCCCTGGCCTCCCACCAACACAAACCTGGTCCCCCAGCCCCCAGTCAATTCTGGGAGCCATCTCTACCACCACCTCCACCTCCACACTCGCACATACACGCTCTCCTTAAATTCCTCTCTGCTTTGGTTAGCTGCAGTCAGTTTCTGTTGTTTGCAACCAAGAACCCTGACAATCCGAGAGTTCAATCCTGTTAATTAAAGGTTGAGAACGCCGTCCTATTCCTACGCAGATGTGGAGTCTGTGGAAAAATTTGGAAGGACTGCAGTTTGGTTCATCTCTTTGGTCTCCTAAGTGCCAGATGCTGTGTGCTGAGTACTGAGGATAGAAAGACAAACACAGCAGACCCTGCTCTTCATGTAAGCAAGTGAGTGTGTCTTAGTTTGAGTTCACCCGGAAGCAAACCCCGAGACAAGTGTAAGTAGTTTATTTGGGAAGTGGTCTGGGAAGCACAGATAGGGGAGCAGGGAAATAAGACAAGGAAGGGAAGGAGGCCAACAGAGGGCACATCATCAAAACTACTGCACAGGGCCACTGAGCTCAGCCTGGCTGGGGCCTGTGGGAGACCATGTAGCACAGGCCTCAAAGTGTCATTTATCCACCAGCTGCCATCTGTCATTGGTTGAGGGCTGCCTCCAGAGGCCCTGGGCCCCCTGGCACTTTCACTGCCTGGTCCACGTGCAGTGAGCAGCCTGAGAAGCCCTCAGGCAGAGGCACAGAATGGAGACTGCTGAGGGGCCATGTGTGGGCCACCACATCCAGGGCTGCAGAATGCAGTGGAGAGAAAGTTCTATGGGTTCTTTGAGAGAACTAGGACAGGGACAGTGGGCCCCAGAAGAGAGCTGTCAACTCCTGAAAGAAAGTGTCAGCACACTTGAGCAAAGTCCTTCACTAAGGCTTTCTAGGTATGATGGATTTTGAATTCGAAACTGCAGATGTGGTAAAGGAAGGTCATATGAGGAGAAAACCTTCAGTGCCAAGGTCCCACCACAAGAGGAGCCAGCCTAGCTGGAGGAAGACTGCTGGGCAAGAGGAAGGAGATGGGTGAGTGGAGGCCCGAGCCCGGCAGCATCTCCCCAGACCCCCTGCTCCCAGGGGCCACCCGCTGCCACCAGCTGCCAGAGATACCCTCTAAACCATTCACTTTTTCTTTTTTTAATTTATTTATTTTTGGCTGCGTTGGGTCTTCGTTGCTGTGCGTGGGCTTTCTCTAGTTGCGGCGAGCGGGGGCTACTCTTTGTTGCGGTGCGTGGGCTTCTCATTGCGGTGGCTTCTCTTGTTGCAGAGCACAGGCTCTAGGTGCGCAGGCTTCGGTAGCTGTGGCACGCGGGCTCAATAGTTGTGGCTCGCAGGCTCTATTGTGCAGGCTCAGCAGTTGTGGTTCACGGGCTTAGTTGCTCCGCGGCATGTGGGATCTTCCCGGACCAGGGATTGAACCCGTGTCCCCTGCATCAGCAGGCGGATTCTTAACCACTGTACCACCGAGGAAGTCCGTAAACCATTCACTTTTATTGAGGGCCCAACCCTGTCCCAGCTCTTCACACTGATCCTTAACTCCCCATGAGGAGGTGTAATGATTACCCCACTTCAGAGACTGAGGGCAAAGCACTGGGAGGATAAGGGTCTTACCCAAGGTCATGTGGCTAGGGTTTGAACCCAGGTAGCCTGGTTCCCAGGCCTGTGTTCCCAGCAGGATTATTTAAACATACAGCTGAGCGTGTTCCTGCTCTGTTAACACACAGATGGCTGTGTGTGTTGAATGACAAGTGACATAAAATGCAGTTCTCAGAGGGCAGATGGCTGCTTGGATGGCTGCAGAAGGATGGCCAGGCATGGGTGGAGTGTAGAGGTATGGTGAGGAGTTTACCCTGGGTGCCGGGCATGGCTGCAGGCTGGGGGATGAGACATGTCACATGACATGGCTGAGAAACCCAACCTGGGGTCACTGTCAGGCACCAGCAGGCACTTGGTTTGCAAAGGCCGTGGAAGACCCTGCCTGCCCTTTCTCTCAAACAGAACCACAGTCCAGTGGAGGAGATCAAAAAGGCCACAACAAATGGCAGAGGGAGGTGACAGCAGCCTGGGAGTGGAGGAGGACCTAGGAAGTAGAAGGGCAGTGTGATCCGAATCCTCCTTTGTCTGGGAGGAGGCCCTGCTCCCAAATCCTCCCCCTCCACACACCCCTCCCTCCTGCCTGCCGGCTCCCGTCCACCCAGCGCCCAGGCTAAAGGCTCCTGCCTGCTCCAGGCCCAGCAGTCACAGCTGCACACCCCTCTGCCCCCTCCTCTCTCCGCGCAAGGTTCAGCAGGTTGCAGTTAACACATGTGTGCTGCAGTTTTCAGTTGGAAAATGCCCCATGCCCCACCACCCAGATGTCTACTGTCCTCTTTGATCAATGTTGTGCATGAGGAGGTCGAGTTTCAGGCAACGGGCCGGCAGCAATGTGCTCTCTGGGGCCCAGCCGGGGCCTGGGAGCTCATGGGCTTGTGACAAGTCTGAGGACATCAGTCCCTGGGACAAAGCCCTGGGCCTTCGCTGCTTAGCTGTGCCTGGGGTGATGCGGTGGCTCTTTGGGTGCTGGGGTGATGCACCAGATAAAAGGAGCTGAGCCTCACGGGATGCTCTTCTGGAGATACTTTGGACCGCCCAGCTCCAGCTTGCTTTCATCTCGAGATTCTCCAGGGTAGGTAGGCATGAGGCAAGGTTGTTAAATTGAAGTTCTGCTTCCCTCTGAGAGAGAGAGAGAGAGAGCGAGAGAGTGAGAGCCCAGCCAGGGGCCTAGGTGCCTTTAACTTCTTCAGCGATTGTGCCACGGATGGGCCCTGGGTTTGCAGGGGCTGCAGCTGAGGGGCAGGCAGCAGAGGGTGGCCCGGCTGTGAGAAGGCTGCTCCACGCCCACGGACACACTGCCTCCAGTCTCCCTTGGGTTCCAGCAGCCTCCCCCTGCAGTTGGGGGACTGGGGCGGAAGCTGCCTCTTGGGGAGGAGAGGAAGGAGGTGGGGCAAGGAAGGCAGGCTTGTCTGCAAGGCTCCGGCAGCTTCTGTGACTGGAGCAGAAGTTTATTCTAAAAAGCGGGGTACGTGGCTGTGTGGGCAGGGTCCCTCCAAAAGGGAGATTTGGCCTGGGTCTTGTCCACAGCTCTGGGTGACCTTGATGTCCTAGGTGTCAGGTGTGCACTTGGCGGGAGCTGGACAGAGAAGCTTTGGGGGAAGGGAGCTGGGGTGGGGGAACAAACTGGGCCTTTGCCCTTAGGTGATGGGCCTCTGTCCTGGCCCTGACTAGCTCTCAACCTGAACGCGGGCTTGAGCATCCTCTGTCTAGGTGGGTCTGCAGGCCCATCCCGCCTGTGGTTCTCACTTTGCCCTGCTCCACCCTCAGCTCAGCTGCAGAAATTCTTCAGGGTTCCCCCCACCCCGCCTGGCTTAGCCTGACATTCTTCTCTCACCTCCACCACGACCCCCATTCCAGGGCCCAGCCTCATGCACAGGTGGCCACAGACCCCTGCCCTGTGAGGCTGGACTGGATAGAATTTTGGCCAGAGGCATAGGGAGGCTCTGGGCAGGTGGGTTCAGGGGACCAGGGCCTCTTCTGGCCAGTGGACCGCTGTGCCTTGTGCCCCAGCAGGTGCCCTGGCCTCCCTGACAGGAGCCCTGCAACTTCTGCCCTGCCCTGGCAGGCTTTTAATACCTGCCTAATCCTTTCTGTTGATGAGGCTGGCTGTGGGGTGGGAAGAGGGGTCAGTGAGCTGAGAGAGGCCCTGGGAGCAGCTCTGCCCGAAGCCCAGAGACCCTGGGAGTGGTGGGCCGGTGTTCTGGGCCCTCAAAACCAGGGTCGCTCAGGCAGGTTGTCAGCCCAGGAGCGGGGCCGTGCCCTGGGGCTCCGAACTGAGCTCGTGGGGACAAAGTACTTAGATATGATTTGAAACTGTGTTTGGATAATTGACTGTTGGTAAGTGACTTCTGCGACTCCTGGGCTAAGGAAACTTGGCCTTGGCAGGGCAGACGGGGACGGACACAGTGAGAGTGAAAACATGTGAGCAAACCCATCAGGGGCTGTTAACATCTCTATTGTCAGCCGCCAGCTTCTGTTTGTTTAAGCTTCAGGAGGTCTTGCCGCTTCATTTGGGTCTCTGCTCCAGGTGGGAACTTGAATTTCACAAGTAGGTGTGAATTGCACCCATCTTACCTGTCTTGCTTGGAAGTAGAGCAGTTCAGGCCTTAGGCAGTCCACATTCATTTAATGAACACTGTCTGCACCGAGGGAGCCCCCGAGGGGGTGTCACTGAGTCTCTGGGACCTGCCCTCAGCCATTTCGCCGTGGAGGTCGGTGAGGCTGTTGCTTGGGCCCTGATAATTAGGATCTTTAGAGGCTCTCAGCTGAAAGAACCTGGGGCCCCACCCTGGCATAGTTAACAGGACAGCCATCCAACTCCGAATATTTCTCCGGGTGACTATTTTGACTAATTTTTAAATAACCTTTTTATTTTAGAAGTTTTAGATTTACGTGGAATTCCGTGGTGGTCCAGCTGTAAGGACTTGGTGCTTTCAGTGCTGGGGCCCGGGTTCAATCCCGGCTCGGGGAACTAAGATCCCGCAAGCCGCTCGGAGCGGCCAAAACAAAAAAACCTCCCTAGAAGTTTTAGATACACAGAAAAAGTGAGAAGCTAGTACAGAGAAATTCATATACCCCTGCACCCAGTTCTCCCCCATTAGCACCTTATATATATTTTTTGTTTTTTATTTATTTATTTTTGGCTGTGTTGGGTCTTCGTTTCTGTGCGAGGGCTTTCTCTAGTTGTGGCAAGCGGGGGCCACTCTTCATCGCGGTGCGCGGGCCTCTCACTATCGCGGCCTCTCTTGTTGCGGAGCACAGGCTCCAGACGCGCAGGCTCAGTAGTTGTGGCTCACGGGCCTAGTTGCTCCGTGGCATGTGGGATCTTCCCAGACCAGGGCTCGAACCCGTGTCCCCTGCATTGGCAGGCAGATTCTCAACCACTGCGTCACCAGGGAAGCCCCTAGCACCTTATATTTGCCTGGACAAATATAAGGTACATTTTTTACAAGTAAGGAAGCAACATTGATACATTAGTATCAGCAGATTTCCTTAGTTTTTACCTAATGTCCTTTTCTGTCCCAGGGTCCCATCCGGGACACCACCCATTTGGTTTTCTTCCCTTCCTTCCTTCCTTCCTTCCTTCCTTCCTTCCTTCCTTCCTTCCTTCCTTCCTTCCCTCCTTCCTTCCTTCTTCCTTCCTTCCTTCCTTTCTTTCTTTCCACGCCATGTGGCTTGTTGTGGGATCTTAGTTCCCTGACCAGGGATTGAACCTGGGCCCTCAGCAGTGAAAGTGCCGACTCCTAACCATTGGACTGCCAGGGAATTCCCAGTTTTCATATCTTCTTAGGCTCCTCTGTGCTACCGTTTCTCAGACATTCCTCGTTTTTGATGACCTTGACAGTTTTGAGGAGGACCTGTCAGGTAGCTTATGGAATATCTGTCAATTGTGGGTTTTCTCATGATTAAGTAGGGGTAACGGGTTTTGGGTAGGAAGATCACAGAGGTAAAGTGCTTTGATTAATTTTTGGTATTAAAAATACAGTTATTTCCAAAATTGTTAATTTTCTCTCCCTCCATCCCTTCCTTCCCTGTTTCCTTCCTTCCGTCTGTCTTTTTCTTCCGTGGTGCACCTGCTTTGCCGGCCCCGAGAGCTTCCTCTGTCTCTCCGTTGGGTAGTGAGCACTGGGCCTGGCATCAGAGCTAAGAAGTCGAGGGGCGGGGCGCTCAGTGGATCGGAGAGCCTCAGGGAGGCTGCTGGGGGCGGGAAGGTGGTCTGCGTAGTGCAGATCTGCTGCTTGAGATCATGGACTTCCTGGGGGTTTGAATCCCAGGAAGCCTTGCACTTCCTGCTTCTCTGTTAAGAGCACCCTTAGGTACTTGCTAGGGTTGTTGGGAGCACTAGGGAGCTGGTAGATTATGACCCCACCAAAGGGGGTGCTTGAGGTGAGCCCTAAACAGTCCTGCATGACTGGAGTGATGGGAGATGAGGAGTAGCACCCCCTTGCCCTCAAAGGCCCTTCAGTAGCTGCTATAAGCTGTACAGCAGAACTGTCCTCCGGGCTGACTCTTGGGCTGCAGGCCGTCACTAATGACAGAATGGCCTCCCTAGAACACCCACTGGGCTCTCATCTGCTTGGGCGCTCACTAGGCCGGGAGTTATGTTAAGTTGTCCCATACACAGGTTGGACCTCTTCCAACCTGTGAGCATGGTACATCACAGATAAGTGGTATTATCATTGCCCCCTTACAGAAGAGGAAGCCCAGGCACCACTCACTGAGTTAGCCACTGTATACTGACCTTGATCTGACAATAAATCAATGTATCTGAAACCAAGAGTGTCATAGAGGAATCCAGAATGAGTTTTTCCTTCTCAAAAACCTTTCTCCTCTAGTTTACTGATTCCTGGGTCCCGTTTAACAGTTCTGAATAAAAGCCTCGCTAGCACTCTGATGGAACAGAGTTTCAATTTGAGGACAGTCACTCCAGTCCTGCAGGGAGACCTGTGTGTGCCACGTGTGTGACCAGCAACGTGTGCCCTTGGGCAGGGCTGCTAACCCCTGCTTCCTTATTAGTGCACTGGGATGTGTGCATGGGTGTGTGGGGAGTGATCCAGTGCCCTTGACTGATTAATAGATACTGCTGATCTGCAGGGCTACTATTTAAATAGCATTTGTTGTCAGGTAAGCTTTCTTAGTTGCAGAAAAACTAGAAACGATGCAAATAAATTTAAAACAGGCGTAATAAATAAAGTTTTAAAACTTTAGAACATTCACTAGATGAAATACTATGTGGCCACTAAGAACGATAGCCACTTAAATGCACCATGGTATCCTGGATTGGATCTTTGAACAGAAAGAGGACATTAGTGAAAAAACTGGTAAAACCTGAATAAAATCTGGAGTTTAATTAATAGTGTTAAAGTTAATTTCTTAGTTTTGATAAATGAATGTTAACATTAGAGGAAGCCAGGTGAAAGGTATATGGGGACTCTATGTACTATTATTGTAATTCTTGTTTAAATCTAAAACTATTCCAAAAAATTGAATGACATTCACAAGTTGTTCGGAATATAGGAATAGTTTAGGCTAAAACATTCAATGAAAAAGACAGAATTCAAAACTGTGTGACAGTGTGATTACAGCTATGCAAAAGTATTTTTCATAGAAAAAAAGAGGAAAAGAAAATACGCAATTATTGGGACTTCCCTCGTGGTGCAGTTGTTAAGAATCCAGCTGTCAATGCAGGGGACACAGTTTCGAGCCCTGGTCCGGGAAGATCCCACATGCCATGGAGCAACTAAGCCCGTGCGCCACAACTACTGAGACTGCGCTCTAGAGCCTGCGAGCACAACTACTGAGCCCACGTGCCACAACTACTGAAGCCGGCGCGCCTAGAGCCCGTGCTCCGCAACAAGAGAAGCCACTGCAATGAGAAGACTGTGCACCGCAACAAAAAATAGCCCCCCCTCGCCGCAACTAGAGAAAACCTGAGTGCAGCAATGAAAACCCAACGCAGCCAAAAATAAATAAATAAATAGTTGGGTGACTATGAAATTGAGAGTTATTCAAATCCTAGGTTTTGGGTTTTGGTTTTTTTTTTCCCAGTTTTTCCTTAATATGGGATCTCAACCACGTAGAGCTTTTCGGAAGCTGGGAACATCAGAAGGGACTGGTTAATTTCAGCAGGAAAGAGCCGTATGGAAAGGCTGTCTGATCACTCTCCGAGTCAGTAAGAGGGCCAGGGAGCAGGTCTCCACCACTCGGATTACAGCCACTGGCTGCTGTCTCTGGGCCCACCACCCCTACCCATTGCCTGCACAATGCAGGCATCCAGCCTGGGTTCAAATTAAACTTGTCATTTGCTAGCTTGGGACCTTGGACAAAGTTCTTAACCTCTCTGCCCCTCAGTTTCCTGATCTGTAAAATGAGGCTTCTGCTAACTGTGCCTACGTTGTAGGGTGGTTATAAGGATTGAATGGGTCTGGCATGTAGTAAGCTCCATATACTTGTTAAAGAAAAAGAAATATCACCAGTGTCAGTGGAACAAATTTAAACATCCCTTTTTGTCTCTTGCTCAGATTCAAAGTCCTAGATGAAGGGGCTAGCAGGTGACTTGATGTTGGTGATGTCCTACCTGCCAGAGTCAGGAGAGAGTGAGCGCCCAGTGGGCGGTTCGGCTTCCGTAGAAGAAGGGGTGCTGCTTCCCCGCAAGGCTCCACAGAGGACCAAGAAACCAGAGAGGGTCCAGGTACTAAGCTGGGAAGCGGGGATTTTATAGTAAGTGCTCAATAAATAATTACTGAATGTATGAACGGGCAACCAAACAAATGCAACAGCTGCAACAAACAGTAGAGCTCATCTGGGAAGAGATGCCAGGAAGCAGGAGGAAGGAGTGGGAAAAATGGGACTAGAGGTCACCACCAGAGTGACGGGGGCACTTCCATCTGCCCCTACACCCTGTGGTCAAAGTTGTCCTGGGCCTGGGGGAAGGGGCGAGGATGTAGGTGAGGCAAATGGGAAGTTGCAGTTGAGATGGACCTAGGGCACATGACTGGTGATAATAGTGTGAATCTCTCTTTATGAGGCCTTGTTTTTTGGGGGGTTTTTTTGGGGGGGGAGGAGTTGGGGTGGGGAAGTGAAAAGAGTTGGAGAGCCCAGGGTGTCTAAAGTGGCAGGGTTGGGCCAGAGAGAAGCCCTGAAGGCTGTCACCTCCTGGTGCAGTGGCAGCAGCCCTTTGTCACATGACTCAGTGCCTTCAGCTGGTGGCAGGACAGGGAGAAGAGGGTCCGCAACTCCGCTAACTTTTCCCAGCACCCTCCTGCCCCCATCACAGGGTCTGGATCTCCTTGTGGGCTGGTTCTCCAGCAAGAAGGACCCCAGGGTTCTCCAGATGCCCCCCTTCTTCCCTTCCCTCCTCCTCCTGCCAGCCCCCCAGGGTCTGGCCACAGCTGGCAGGGTGTGCCCCCAGGTGCTGGCTCATAGCACCTTACTTTCCGGCAGCACTCCCTTGGGGTTCCATTTTAAAAAAAAAAATTTTTTTTAATGTATTTATTTGGCTGCGCGGGATCTTCATTGCCGCTTGCTGGATCTTCGTTGCAGCATGCGGGATCTTTTTCAGTTGTGGCATGTGGGATCTAGTTCCCTGACCAGGGGTCGAATCTGGGCCCCCTACATTGGGAGCGTGGAGTCTTAACCCCTGGACCACCAGGGAAGTCCCCCCACCTTGGGGTTCCTTGACATTCTGAGGTATTTTGATCATCCCCTGAACTATGTTACAGATGCTGGGGTGGGATCAGGGGAGAGGAGGGCAGGGACCGAGACCCCTCAGTCCCCAGCTGCCTCCCCAGGTGTAGCACAGAGGAAGTTAGATGAGGCTTGGTTACATGGCCCCGTGGAAAACTCTTTGCCGAGCTGTCTCCTTTGATCTCACTCTGGACCACACACTCGACTATGATCCTGTGAGGTGGTGAGCGCAGAATCGGGATTCGAACCGTAGACTCTGACCCTAGAACCATGACAGACTCGGGACAGCATAATTTTCATTCTAGGTCTGCTCAGACCGGCCAAATGGTCAACTCACTTTGGCCACTCTGAGCTTATCTTTTCTTCAGTAAAATGTTGGAACGGGTCCGGGTCAGTGGGTGGTGGCTGGTGGGAGCGGCGTGTCCCCAGGCAGGAGCGATGAGGTCTCTCTCCACAGCTGGCCAGCCTCCCCTTGCTGGGGAAAGTCTCCTCTCTTTGGGCCCTGCTGCCCTCTGCTGGTGGAGGTCCAGCCGCCTGGCCAGTGCCCAGGGGCGGTCAGGAGCTGGGGCTGGGAGTCCCGTCCTGTCCTGTCCCGTGTCCAAGTGCCCAGCTCTGCCACTCACTGCTTTTGGTCCCACTCTTTGGCTTTCTGAAACTGCTTCCTCAGCTGTAAAGTGTGGGATGGGGTAGGATGTGCAGAATGTCACGTACAGCGCGTGGCCAGACAGGACTTTGTGATGCTGCTCTGGTGGGCAGACAGGAGCAGGAGTCCTAGAACAACTCTGTCTCAGATGCCTGGGTGTGAGGGGTGAGCTCGACGTGTCTTTGGTTCATTGACTCCCCCGGCCCCCTGGAATCCCCAGGTTCCTTCCCGTCTATCTCAGTGGCAGGAGCAAGCTGCTTAGTGAACATGAGACACTCCCCTCCCCCACTGGTTGTGTCCACATTGGAGCTCCCACAGAGGATGGGGGCTGGGAAGGCAAGGACCACACCCTGCTCACTCCTCCACCCCTGTGCTCCACCCTGGACCAGGCTTGGTGTCTCCTCAGCAAACATGAGCCCTGGAGGAAATTCCAACCTATCCTCCCAGCTCCCCTCAGAGGGTTCAGCCAGCCTTGCAGAAAGCCATCTGCCTCGTACTCCACGTCCACTCCCCTCTGAGGCTGCCCATCCTTGTCATCAGGAGGGTCTATGCTCCCTGAATAGACCTGGGATCCAGATTGGGAAGAGGGGACCAACACCCGTGAAACACTTCCATGCTTGCCCCTGCTTTGCAGCCCCTGCAAGAATGTTGCATAGCAAATAACCCTCACTTCATAGTTAATAACTCTAGTTAACACTGACTACGGACTGAATAAGCCCTAGTTGCATTAACTCATTGAATCCAACTCTGGGAGGTAGGTCCTACTCTTACCCTCATTTTACAGATAAGGAAACTGACACAAAGAGGACCCTAGTGACTCCTCCAAAGTCACAGAGCTGGTAAATTGCAGAACCAGGATTTGAAACTAGGAAAATCCCCTGCTTTCCATAATCTGGCCTATGTATCAGAAGCATTTAGCTTGGAGATCAAGCTCTGGGTAGGGTGGGTGGTCAGCTATTCCACTGTTTTGGATCTCTCTGCCCCTCTGGTCTCAGGCTCTGTTGGATCCCTAGCTAGTGGCTTCAGGATGACTTCCTGGAAGCTGTGAGTTCTCATCTGCCAAAGGAAGGGTCCCCAAGAGCAAAAGGCAGGAGAGAGCAAACAGGGTGGCCTGAAATGGGTGATCTGCCAGCCACCCACCCCTTCCCACACCCAGATGCGGGGCCCAGGGTGCTGTCTGGGCAGAGGGGAGAGGAAAGCTTCGTGACTCACAGATAGTGTGCCCCACCCTCCCTGCCCGAGGATGCCAGGGAGTGGCCTGTCCTGGGTGAGATGACTTGGGGTCCCCTCCCCTACCCCTTGCCTTCCTGGCAGACACCCCCAAGGCTGGGTGGAGGCGGTGTGAAGAAATGAAGACACTGGTTTGTGGCTCTTGGCCCCAGCTGGCCTCCGGGCTGCACCTTCCCCAGGCTCCCACTCGTCTGGCCATGCCGCCCTGCCGGGCCGGTTGGGAGGAATTGAAAGCGGGGCTTGGCGGGTGAGGAGGAGGAAGAGGAGGAGAACAACAGCCCATAATAACCACCCTGGCTCCTCAGCTGGGCATCTCCAAGTGCTGCCATGCACCCTGCCCTCCTGTGACACCAGGGACAGCTGTGTGGTGGCCGGGATGGCTGGGGGCCTGAAGCTGGAAACCAGCCACCCAGTGGTTCCCACCTCTCCCAGAGCAGGTGTCTCGGGAAGGGGCTCGCCTTCTCACGCACGCAGGGGTGAGGCCTGCATTCTTCCCTCACTCTCAGTGTCCCCACCCTTCCCACACGCAGTCTACCCTCTCTGCAGCCACCGCTTCCCAGCCCAGAAGTCACCCGGCCTTGACTTGTGGTGGCTTGTTTCTCATGTCTGGGTGTCTGCAGCTGCCCAACTGGTCTCCTGCTCCCACCTCTGCCCTCCTGGCCACCCTGCCTGGTCTCGTCACCAGACGTGTCATCTTAAGGAATCCAACCTGGCCTTTCCCACAGCACGGGAACAAAGGTCCAGTTTCTTAGCCAAGGGGCCCACGCAAAGACAGTAAACGCTCTGGTGTGCAGGCGGGTTCGTGTGTGTGCGGTGATGTAGGAGCGAGGAAGCCAGCAGAGCCACAGGCTTCCTGGACAAGGTGGTGTCTGAGCTGGACCCCAAAGGATCTGGGGGTGGAGGGGGGTTTGAACAAGAAGTGACTGGGAGGAAGGGCAGGCCGAGGTGGGGAAACAGCCAAAGCAGAGACTTCGAGGCTGGTCCAGCTACCCTGGGTGTGGCTGGAGTGTCAGGTGTCCTAGGCATAAGATGGGGAGGGTGGGCTTCAGCCAGATGTGAGAGACCTCCCGGGTCTCTACCTGGGGAAGTTAGACCTCCTCTGGACAGGGGGGCTTCAGAAGGCTCAAGGTGACGTGACTGGATCTGTGCTTTGGAAGATTGCTGATGGTGAGGAGGATGAAGGAGGCCGAGAGTCTGGAGGCTGGGAGACTTTTGAGGTGGTCCAGGCAGGAGCGGCTGACAGCCTGAAATGGGGCATTGCCACGCGGCATTCGTCCATTTGTTCATCACATGTTTCTTTAGTGCTTCTTACATGCGAGGCACTGTTTGAGGCACAGGGGATTCCAACAAACCCAGTCCGTGCTCTCAGGGAGCTGGCAATTCAGTGGGAGACAGGATCATGTCAAAAGTTGATGAGTTCTCCAAGAACGTAAAAGAGAGCAGCCAAGGGTGGGGGGCGGGGGGAGGTGTGGCTGGAGAGAAACTAAAGGTGTGAGTTCCTGCCTCAACTGCTCCCCTGCAGGCACTCTCCTCTCCAGCGGTCCCCATCAGAGCAGGCCCCTGCCCACTTGCCCCTCTGTGCAGTGGCCCCAGAAGCCCCTTCTCCACCTCTCACACCTGTGGATCTTCCACCTCCTTGACCCCCATCCTGCTTCCCCGCTGCTCACAGAGAGCAGTTGTTCCCAGACCTTGACCACCCAAACTGTGTCCTGGGTGAAGTGCAGCGATGGCCAGAGTTGAACTTCAGTCCTACTTCTGGCCACGTGACCCTCTTCTTCAGGAAACCTCAGTGCAGTGTTTGAAGGCATTCACCTCATTGGATGAGGCCCACACACATCATACAAAGTAATCTGCTTTACTCAAAGGCTACAAATTTAAAAGTAATCGGGGGCTTCCCTGGTGGTGCAGTGGTTAGGAGTCTGCCTGCCAATGCAGGGGACACAGGTTTGAGACCTGGTCCGGGAAGATCCCACATGCTGCGGAGCAACTGGGCCCGTGCGCCACAACTGCTGAGCCTGCGCTCTGGAGCCCCTGCTCCGCAGCGGGAGAGGCCACCGCAAGGAGAAGCCCACGTACTACAAAGAAGAGTAGCCCCTGCTCCCAGCAACTAGAGAAAGCCCACACGCAGCAACAAAGACCCAACGCAGCCAAAAATAAAAATAAAATAAATAAATAAAAATAAAAGTAATCGGGACTTCCTGGGTGGCGCAGTGGATAAGACTCTGCGCTCCCAGTGCAGGGGGCCCAGGTTCAATCCGAGGTCAGGGAACTAGATCCCACATGCATGCTGCAACTAAGAGTTCACATGCCACAACTAAGGAGCCCATGTGCTGCAACTAAGGAGCTGGCAAGCTGCAACTAAGACCCGGTGCAGCCAAATAAATAAATATTTTTTAAAAAGTAATCATATCAAAAAAATACCTTCACAACATCTCAACTGGCATTTGACCAAACAACTGGGCACTGTAGCCTCATCAAGTTGACATTTAAATTTTTTTTTTTTTTTTGGCTGCGCTGCATGGCTTGTGGGATCTTAGTTCCCTGACCAGGGATCAAACCTGGGGCCAAGGCAGTGAAAGCACCGAGTCCTAACCACTGGACCACCAGGGAATTCCTGGGAAGTCCCAACATTTAAATCTGGCCATCACACCTATTTATTTCTCTATCTAATCATCTCATTCTTGATATTCTTAACTCTGCTGAGAGATAAGAGGCAAAGAGGCAGAATTTATTCCTCCTGTTTATCAGGTGAGTAGACTGACACTGTCCAGGACCAAGCCCATCACTCCATCACCTTCTAGTTAATACTCTCAGCCCTCCTTGGCCTGAGCCTCTTGTCTCGTCTGCCTGGCAAAACCTCACACAGCATCCAACAGACTCTCAGTGGCACTCATTACCCCCCAGGCTCACCGGGCTGTCTCTCTTTTCAGGGAAGTGCCTTTTCTCTCCTGGTAGCTTCCCAACCACCCCTGCATGCTGGGGTTAGGACCCCTTCTCCGTGGCATTGCAAACAGACCTGGCTTTGAGGGCACAAACTGTGGGTTCCCTGTATAATACCCCTAGTTCTTGTCACGGTGTTTTGGGCACATCAGGGAGCCCCTTGGACACCAGGCTGTTGAAGGCATGGATGATGGAGTCCCTGGGAAGGGAAGGAGTCTGAGCCAGTGCTCAGGTCTCCTGACATCTGGTTCAGTATCTTGCCCTCCCGTATAGGATACACTGTCCAGTACAGCTCTACTCCATGCAATCCAGCCCGTGTTTCCTGCACACCTCCTTTATTCCTGGCACTGTGCTAGGCACCTGACAAGCAGTTTGTCACTTTACCCTCACAGCAACGCTCTAGGACGGGCATGATTACCTACATTTGCCAGATGGCATGTTGAGGCTCAAAGAGTGTAACTCTCATAAAATCACATGGCTCTGGAAAATGGCAGGACTAGGATTCGAACCCAGATCTGCTACTGACTCCAGAGACGGAACACTCTGCCTCTCAGCAATGCCAAGAGGCCAAGCCACATCCCCAACTAGGGTCTGGGAACAAAGAGATGAGGGAGACGAAGAGCTTGACTTCAGGGAAGCCCAGGTCTGGTGCAAGAAGTCAGTGTGAAAAGCTTCCTAGCCAAATAACTATCAATGGTTCAAGGGACTCACATTTTGGGAAATTAGAGGAGATGTGTGAACTGGGCTTAGCTCACTGGGTTGGGGAGGGCAGGAAGGGGAGAAGAAGGAAGAACACTCTGGGCATGGGGTGTGCTTGGGGAAGGAGCAATCAGGCTGGAAATCTAGGCCAGGAAAAGTTGTTTCCCACCCCTGAGCAGTTTATATTAAAACCCTGGAGTGGAGCCTGTAATCCAGGTGAGGTTTTCTGAGCAGGTCCCTAACATCACTTCCTCTGCCTCAGCTCAGCTCTGTAACCTGAGCCAAGAGCCCTCACCTGGAGGAAGCGGTCCCACCCCTGGAGCTGTTTCCTAATGAAACTGAGCGGGTGGGTGTTAGTGGCTGGTTCTGTGTGGGTGGACCTCATCCAGTCAATTGAAGGCCTGAAAAGAAAAGACTGAGGTTTCCCAAGGAAGAAGGAATTCTGCCTCAAGTGAGTAACACGGAAACCCTGTCTGAATTTCCAGCCTGCTGCCCTGCAGAATTCAGACTCAACACTGCAACACTGGGACTTCCCTGGTGGTCCAGTGGGTAAGACTCTGCACTCCCAATGCAGGGGGCCCGGGTTCGATCCCTGGTCGGGGAACTGGATCCCGCACGCATGCTGCTACTAAGAAGTCCACGTGCTGCAACAAAGATCCCACGTGCCGCAACTAAGACCCGGCACAGCCAAAATAAATAAATTAAAAAAAAAAAAAAAAAAAAAAAAAAAAGACTGCAACATCGACCTCCAGCCTGCCCTACAGGTTTCGGACTTGCCAGCCTCCACAATCGCGGGAACCAATTCCTTAAAATCTCTCTCTGTATATATAGCCTATTGGCTCTATTTTTCTGGAGAACCCTGACTACCCATTTTATCAATCATATTACATACATTACATCTATAGAATATTGTCTATTGTATTTATCATAAATAAAAGTGATACTTGTGAACCTTTTGTGAGCACTTACTGTGTGCCAGGCACCTGTGAAGTTCTTGGCAGGTGTCTCATGACGCTCTTACTCATCCCAAAGCTCCATGAGGTCATCTGTGATTGGTCCCATTTCACAGACGAGAGGCCCAGAGAGTTCAAGTAAGTTGCCCAGGGTTCTAAAGTGATAAAGCCGGGTTTGGATCCAGGTAGTTACACTGGATCCAGTGCCTACGTGGGGTGTGCTCTTACCCACCATGGAACGTGTGTGTAAAGGCATTTCGAAACAAGAGGCGTGATGCAACTGACAAGTGATGTCATTTTAGTGTTACAGTTACCACTGGGATGGGCAGGGCGAAGGGGGACGGGGGCAGGGTGTGAGTTCTGGCTGGAGGGTCCTAGCACCACCGGGTCCTGAAGGTGCAGCCGCGGGAAGAGCCACGAGGTGGCGCCAGGTTGCACAGGCCGCTCCAGGATGTGTAGTCCAGGGCTGTGAGCTGGGAGTGATTCCAGGGGTCTCCAGGCCTAGCCCTCCACAGGGCTGGTGAGCCCGGGAACCCTCTTCCTCAGGCCTCAGAGGGGTTTCTCTCCAGTCCAGGGATACCAGCACCAGGGTCAGGGGCCCGGCCTCGGTGGTGCCCATCTGTTTGAGGTACAGTTCAGAGGTCACAGCCTGGGGACTAGGTCCAGCCCAGCCAACTGGCCAGAAGGTCCGTGCCCAGCTCCTTCCTGCGCTGCTGGTGTGGTCAGGGAAGGAGCGCCCCAGGCCATCAGGTCACCACACAACAGCTCTGGGTAATCCGCCTCCAGAAGTTGCGACGGCGGCTGCTGAGGGCCACCTTGGCCGCCTCCTGGAAGATGGTGTGGACGTTCTCCTGGAGCAGAGCCGAGCACTCGAGGTAGGCCACGGCGCCCACGGCCCGTGCCATCTCCTGGCCCTAACAGGGAGAGTGGACCAGGCCGCCGTCAGGTGGGTGCCGCTGGGGTCTCATGTCCAGCCAACCCCCAGCCCCCTTGGCCATCCTAGGTGCGTCTTCCTAGGACACCCACAGCTCCTGTCCCCTGGCCTGACCAAGCCCATCGATGGCTTCATCGGGTTTCCTGCCTCAGTTCCCGGCTGGGTCTCTGCCTCTCGAGGCATCAACTAATTAACTTCCCGGCCTGACCCAGGCATGCTGCAGAGAGGGGCCTGCGGACTGAAGACCTGGGGGTCCCCCCTGGCTGTGAAGCAGGTAGGCAGGACCATCTGATGTGTCCCGCACTCACTCACTCTCCATCCCACAGCTGGAAACTTCCAAGCCTGGCAGTTCTTGACCATGACTGCCTCTAAAACAACCCCTACCCTGACCCACACCCCGCGGGTGCCAGATGTCTGGCGCTGCTGAGAGGCTGGGCCGGAGCAGCGATACCCCAGGGGTTTCCTCTCCTGGCACCCCTACCCCCACGCCCCGGGCTAGGTTTCCTACCCTGTGGTAGGTCACAGGTTCCAACCTATTTTTCCGCAGCTTCTTCACCAGCAACTTGTCCTTGCGCAGGTCAGTCTTGCAGCCCACGACGATGATGGGCACCTCCTTGCAGAAGTGATTCACCTCCGGGTACCACTGTGGGGAGGGAGGTGGTGAGGGGGTGTGTGTGAGCCATCAGGGGAGTGGGCCGCTCTCCTGCCCTCCAGGTAGACTCCCACAGCAATAATCAGCAAAGCCAGTTTAGGGAGAACTACTCTGTGCCAGGCTAAGACTTTACATGTAATGAACACATTAACCCCCCGGGTCCCTATGAAGCAAGTTCTATCATCAATCCCATTGTACCGATGCACTAACTGCGGCTCGGAGAGGTTATATAACTTGGCCTTGGTCACACAACTGGAAGTGGCAGAATTTGAACCCAGAGGGTGGCACCCAGAGCCCGGTTCCCACCTGCTCTAGAATCCTACCTCTGCAAGGTAAGGGGTCCCATGACCATCTCCCCAGCAGGGTAAAATATATAAAGAAATCAGTGAGGCTTTAAAACTAAAGCAGCTCACAAAATGGTCGCAGCAGCTGTTTGCCTGTTGGAGGGGGCACTCCTGTCCCGTGTCAGCTGCTCTTTGGAATGTGAGGCTCCAGGGCCTGGTTATTTCAGTCTCGACTATAACCTGGGAGCCTGGAATCCAGGCTTTAGATCTCCAGCAGCACACGCCTGCTCAGTTTCAGGAAAAATTGACATCAAATCGTCTGGCTTCTGGAGCCAGATGGGGCCGGTGTGCGGTCCCGGCAAATCCTCCCCTCCACAAAACTGCCCTTGAAAAGGGTCTCCTCCCCTGACTCCACTTTGCTAAACGCAACAGGGAAGCCTCAGACCTCATCCTACCTGAGCCCTGACGTCAGCGATCACTCCTTCCTCTGAAACCTGGTCTGCGCTTCACCCCAGGGCCGCACTCTCCCAGTTGACCTCAGGTCTCCAGGTGACAGCCCCCCTCTCCCCCACGCCCAGCCCACAGCTCTTCCCCACCAGCAACTCCTAAATGGATCTGCCCAGCCCTGCCCCCTCCCGGGAACTGCACCCTCAGACTTCTGCCTGCCTGCCTGACCCTCCGCTGGGATGCCCAACGGGCCTCCATCGCCCACCTCCCTGCCCCCAGCTTGCTCCTTCTCATCTTGGGAAATGGCAAGACCACCTTCCAGGTGCTCTGATCAAATGTCTCTCTCCCACCCATGTCCAATCCATCTGCAAACGCTGACGGTTCGGTTCTGCCTTCCGAACAGATTCAATATCCACTGGCCTCTCACCACCCCCTCTGCTGGCACCCCGGTCCCAGCCACCACTTGCCTGGTCCTTGGTGCCTAGAACAGTACCTGGCACACAGTAAGTTCTCAGTAAATGCTGCCATCATCGTTGTGGTTATGGTTACAAATGCTGTCACTGGCTGTGCTCTGAGGAACCCTGGAGCATGCCATTCACACACGCATGGAGGCCCTGGCAGCAGTGGAGGCGGGGCCGTGGCTGCTGGGTAGGAGCAGAGGAACTCAAGGGACCGTTTCCCTGACACCTGTGTGCAGCCTCGGGAACCTCTGAGATAACTGGGGGACATCCTGGGAGGCCGCTGGGAGCCAGCAGTCACACTGATGGAGGCTGAGAGCTGCTGGAAACCGATGGCTCGTGTGACCTTGGGCAGGCCCAGGCTGGGGAGATGCAGGGCCCTCTGGGTCGCCCAGCATCTTCAGGCAGGGTCACGGTAGAAAGAGCCACAGCGTTCTGAGTCTGCAGTATGGGGCAGACAAGGAGCACTGGACCGGGAGTCAGAGGGCCAGTCCAGACCCTGCCACCAAATCCCTGCGGGACCCTGGCTAAGTCTCTCTAGGCCTCAGTTTCCCCATATTTATGCCAAAGGCACTGGACCCGATGTCATCCAGGGCCTGCCGAGCTCTGACAGTCTGCTGGGTCAAGGGTAGGGGTGGAGCAGAGTGGCCCGGCTATGGGGCTGGGCCTCCCTGCCCCCCACCCCCTGTACCCACCCGGTTAGAGATGTTGTCAAAGCTGTATGGGCTGGTGACGTCAAAGCAGAGGAGCAGGACGCTGGCGTCGGGGTAGAACAGGGGCCGCAGGCGGTCGTAGTCGACTTGCCCTGGGTAGAATAGGGGTGGTCACTCCCTCCAGATTTCCTGCCCATTGTCAGCACCTCCCCAGCATCAGGGAGGTCACCCCAACCAAGACCAGGGGCGGGTGTGGGTGGGGAGGATCTGGATCAGGGCCTAGTTCTGTGCCTCAGGATCCAACACGTGAATGTCCCCCTCGGGGCTGTGTTCCCCTGGCTGGCCTGTGGGACGTGCCAGCCCTGGCCTGGGCGAGACCACTGCTGAGAGAGCCCTGTTCTGGAAGGAGTGGGGGATGTCTGAGGCCATCACTCAGAAGCCTGCTTTGCCCTGGACTTGGGGCGGGGATGCGGGATGAGGAGAAAGAGGCAGGTGGGACCTGGGCAAAGATATCACAGCCCAACCAAGGTAAGGGGGCTGCTGGGATTCCTGGAGTTTAGCTTTGAGTTCTGATGTAGATTTGACTCTGAACCCTCTGGTGGGCTAGGTCAGGAGGCTAGAGGGCAGAGGTCACGTTCAAACAGATCTTACAGAAGCTAAAGCCAGGGTGGACCGCTCAGGAGGCCAGAAACAGTCCACCCCTTGAGAGCTAAGAGCTCCGATTTGTCTCCAGGACATGGTGGGCTGCTCTGGGCTGGGGAAGCAGCAGACACAGATGCCGAAGCGAGGAGGGTTCAGGCTCCCGGGGGCCCTAATCCTGGCCAACACCTGTTCCCTGGAGACTAGTTGGCCTCCCCGGTTCGGAAGGAAGGGAGTGGGGCCCTTCCTCCCACTCTGCCCCTCCCCCAGCCTGGCACCCACCTGCTGTGTCCCAGATTTGGAGGTGCACGGGTTTGCCCTTCACGTGCAGATTCACGGTGAGCTGCTCGAATGCCGTGGGGGTGTAGCTCTGAGGAAGAAGGGGTCAAGGGGGCAGCTGAGAAGGCAGCATCTGAAGTGGGTGGTCCCAGTGCCCAGGCCAGAGCCCAGGAGTGCCCGCGGCACTGCCGCTCTTTGGAAGTCAGCAGAGTGGAGTAGTTTCTGGGAGGGAGTTGGCTGGTGCGGTGGAGGCCTAGAGCTGCCACTCCGTAGCTGTGCACCCTCCCAAGGCACCGAACCTCTCTGGCCTCCTCCGCGACTATAAAGTGGGTCTATTAGAGCCCCCAGCGCAGCATGTTGCTGAAAGGATTCAAGGAGGCGCTTCTTGCGGAGCCCTGAGCACAGGGCCTGGTAGAAAATAAGCTCTCTACACGTGCCAGGACTGTTATTTTTATCTCTGTCCTCGTCCAGACTGTCCCATTTCTGAGCCTTCCTTCCTGCTGTCCCCTCCTCCTGGAATGACATTAACCTATGTTTGCTCATTCACTCACTCACTCACTCATTCATTCATTCATTCATTCATGAGCACCCTCTCTGGATCCGATTCTGGACACCCGGGAGCAACTAATAAAGACTCATTGCCTGCCCTGGGGAGCTCCTAGCTTTTGGGGGTCCCTCCTTTGCCTCTCAACCTTTCACAATCCAACCGGGATGCCCCTGTTTCTGTCTCTCTTACCTGCCCTGCCTGGCCCCAGGGGGAGGTCACCCAGGCCAGAGGCCTCTCCACCCCAGGCCTGCTGCACCTGAGCTCATCCCCTCTTCACAAAGGCTAGATGAATGGAAGCAGGACGGGCTTTTACACAAGTGCAGGAATGAAGAGAGGGAGCTTTTACAGACGGGGTCTGAGCAACAGGGGAGAAGGTTTTCAAAACCCTGCCACGACACAAGCCCTTTGCACCAAGGGGCGTGCTGGACCGCCTGCATCTTGGGTGCCCAGGCCTTGCTCCCTTGCTCAGGGCTGGATGGGGGGACCACAGACCGGGGGACACTGTGGGGCCCTGTGCCCTGAGGCAAGACTCTTCTCTCTGGCCTCAGTTTTCCCATCTGTAAAATGAAGGCCTTGCCAGCTCTCAGACCCTGTGTTTCTTTTAAATGAAGAGGTCTCTTGGGAATTCCCTGGCGGTCCAGTGGTTAGGACCCTGTGCTTTCTGTGCTGGGGCCTGGGTTCGAAACCTGGTCGGGGAACTAAGATCCCGCAAGCCGGGCGGTGCCTAGATAGATAGATAAATAGATAGATAGATAAATAGATAGATAGATAAATAGATAGATAAATAGATAAATAGATAGATAGATAAATAAATAGATAAATAAATGAATGAATGAATGAATGAATGAATGAATGGAGAGGTGTCTCTTGTGCCTGGAGGCAGACAGGTCCCAGGAAATCAGGGTCCCCAAACAGGAGAGGAACCTAGACAAGGCAGGTCTAGCCCTCTGGTGACAGGCACGCTTTCCCTTTCCCTTCAGAGTGTCCTTCACCATGCACTGTCCGGACTTCCCTGGTGGCGCAGTGGTTAAGAATCCGCCTGCCAAGGCAGGTGACACCGGTTCAAGCCCTGGTCCAGGAAAATCCCACATGCCGCGGAGCGACTAAGCCCGTGCACCACAACTACTGAGCCTGCGCTCTAGAGCCCGTGAGCCACAACTACTGAAGCCCGTGCGCCTACAGCCCGTGCTCCACAACAAGAGAAGCCACCACCAGGAGAAGCCCGCGCACCACAACGAAGAGTAGCCCCAACTCGCTGCAACTAGAGAAAGCCTGCATGCAGCAACACAGACCCAACGCAGCCAAAAATAATAATAATAATTAATTAATTTTTAAAAAATTGTGAAAAACACACACTGTCCATCAACTGTGAGATGCCCATTTCCTCACTGTAACCTCTCTGCAACTGGGATGGGTCTCACCCACAAGGCCGTCTCAGAGCCCAGGACAGTGGTGGTGAGGGACCACCCCTCCCAGCACTTCTCCTGGGCCCCGGCTGGCCCAGCCTCTCTGTGGCACTCTGTGGTGCTCCCCGCACTGCCGTAATTGTTGGGTTCTCACAGGCAGCATCTGGGGGGCCTGGAAACACACCCCTCCCCCACAGCTAAAAAAAATGTGACTGGCCAAAGGATGTGACATCAGCTCCAAAAACCACAAAGCAAGAGTCGGCTCGATGCTGCCAAAGTGGAAAGAAAGGCTGACTCTGGGTTAGCAGGCCCGGCTGCTCCTGCCTCCCCCATCCAAGCCCCCAGTGCTGTACCACCCCAGGGCTTTGGCGGGGGCTGGGATCAGCAGGCGGGGGGAGGTGATGCTGGAAGCAGACCCATGCGTGGACTCCCAGGGGAACTGGGCTGAGTGGGGCACGGTAGGTGGGTGTGTCCAGCCCCCGTCCTGGTGCCGCTGAGTCTGCCTGGACAGGTGGTAGGCATGCCGGTGAAGGAATGACAGTCCACATGCTCAGGCATCAAGGACATGCCAGGTGCAACTCGGGGCCGTCTCTCAGCCTTACCTTCCTCCTCACCACCACCCCGGCGAGGTCGAGTGAGGGGTGGGAGGCTCACAGAGGCTGAGCAAAGTACTGAGGGCCCCAGAGTTTGTTGGAGGAGACTGAGGTGCTAACCCAGCTGTCTGAGCGGCTGGTGTGCTCTTACCCGCCAAGGCTGAGCCCACGGGACATCCATTGTAGGGGCAAGCGCTGGGGGAAGACAGGATGTCTCCCAAGAAAAACGCTGGCCACTTTTCAGTGAGTGCTTCCTGTTGCAGCTCAGAGCTGAGCCCCTGACATGTATGAACTCTCTCATCACTGCGACCCTGGGAGGTGGGCACCACCGTTATTCCTATTACGCAGTTAAGGAAACAGGCACAGAGAGGGTAAGCGGCTTGCCCCAGGGCGCACAGCTGTAAGTCGCAAAGCCGTGATTTGAAGCCAAGGCTGTCCGTCCGCCTTAGCCATGCTGTGCCACCAAGTGCTCTCTTAGGACCCGCTACGTTCCCCAGGCTGCCTAAGTCAGTCCCCGGGACACCTCCCCCAGGTAGGTGGCATTCTTGGCACTTGACAGGCGATGTCACTCCCGCGGGCAAAGTGAGAACTGCCTTCAACCCCACGCTCTGCGGGGAGGCAGGACGGGCGCACGTCCCTCCCGGGGTGGGGAAGGATGCACCCAGGCCGCGGCGCCCCGCTGCGCCCGACGGGCCGGCACTCACCTCGGGGAAGGCGCCCTCGGCGAAGACCATCAGCAGCGACGTCTTCCCGCAGCCGCCGTCGCCCACCAGGACCACCTTGACGGACCGCGCGCCGGGCGGCGCCTCCTGGCCCGCGGCCTGGGCCGCCTTCATCGCGGGGCGGCGGAGGGAGGGCCGGGCGCGAGCGGAGCGGCGGCCTCGGGACCGGCGGGGCAGGAATGTGGAAGGGGCGGGGCGGGGCGGAGCGAGGAAGTGCGGGCGGCGGCTGGCGGCTCAGGTGAGGGGCCGGGCGGACTCCGTGGCCTGGCGCCGGCTCGGCCCTGCCCCTCCCGTCCCAGGTCCCAGGTCCCAAGTCCCAGGCGGCCAGAGAAAGACACACCTCTGTGTGGGGCGCTGAGGCCACAGGAGGGGGCACCGAGACTCGGCCTCCGTCCTCAGGAGCGCACCCTGGTCTGATGGGGAGCAGACATGTAGCTGGGCAGTGACCGTGTGGACGGGGAAAGAGGAGGGTCCTGGCCCACTTCCCCGGGAGAAGGAAGGTGGGAGTCAGCCCTGCTGGCCCACCAGCTTGCTGGGGACAGGGACTGGGTCCCTGGTGCCCAGTCTAGGCGGGGCACCCAGCAGGAGCTGGTGACTTTTGATGGATGAATGAATGAGTGAATGAATGAATGTGCGTTTCCCCAGGGTTCTGGAGAAGCCCTCCACACTGCTGTCTCCCTGCAGGTGTTTCAGGGCAGGTGGGAAGGGGGTGATCCGGCAGGCCCTTATGCGTTAGTCACTGGCACTGCCAGCTGGGCCTACCCTCCCGCAGCCAGCACCAGGAAGTCTCACTGCGGGCGGGTCTCACCTCTGCCTCGGTCATGGTCTGGAGAAAGCGATGGAACCTTCCATCTGTAAAGTGCTTAGAGTAGGGTCTGGTACGTGGTTGGTGGTGCCATGTGTGAGTGATTCTTATAATTTAACCAACACTGATGGCTCCCTGTGCCCAAGGACCTGGGGACCTTGAACCGTTGAAGTCAAAGTCTCCCACGGCCTAGAATGGGAGACAGGCAGGACGTCACTGTGATAAGAGCTACAACAGTGGGGGAGACAGGCAGTGGATGGGAGTCGGGAAGAGGGGCTCCTCACCCGGGTTGGGGGTGGTCAGGAAACCCTTCTGAGAAGAGGGGCCAGAGTCTGCAGTAAAAAGTGAGACACAGTTAGATGGTGGAAGGAAAAAGTGTTCCAAACGGAGGCAACAGCACGTGCAAGGTATGGAGGTAAGGGGGAGGGGGTATCCTTTGCGGGGGGTTGGGGGGCATGGTGTGGTTCTTCCCTGTGATGATGGTGAGGTTGGTTTGGGGAACTGGTGCAGGGGGGGAGGCTGAGGGTTAATTAGGGCCTGGAGAATGGAGCACTTTGGATACCAGGAATAAAGACAGAATTGAACTGGAAACTCACTGTCACCTGACCTCCCACCCCTGTTAGTAGCCAGAGTCAAAACATATATTTAAAAAATGGGCACAAGGGCCCCCCAGATCTTGGACTGTTTTCACTGAAGCTCAGACAAACAGAGGGCAGAAGTCTTGGGGTTTCACACCCTTTCCCACACAGGTCATGACATCATTCCTCATGGAGTTCCAAGCCAGGCAGGTGAAAAACCACCCTCAGCCCCCTTTAAACCTCACTGTGGCCCAAAGAGGCAGCCAGGGCAAGAGTCACGGCCCCTACTGCACAGAGGCAGAGCCCAGACCCCTGACTCCCATTCCAGGCTCACCCAGGGCCACAGTCAGCAGGCTGAATGAAGCCTCACCTGGATGGAGGGAGTGCCCCAGGACATCCCCACCCTTTAGGCCCCTTCCTCCCCGAAACCACCAAAGGGCTGGGCAGTGACCTGGCACCAGGCTGGGTGTGTAGACACTGATCAGGGCTCCCCGCCCCAAGGAGTGGTGGGGAGGTACCCCATCCCCCAATGATCAGCTGTCAGCCTCGTCATCCCCTAGTCTCTCCACTACTGCTGTCATCAGGCTTTGGGTGGCAAGGCTGGGAGGCAGGTGGGGCCAGACCAGGGGTGGAGGGAGCTGAGAGTCAGACAGAGGCTTTTGGCCTTGGTTGCTATGGGGATAATCACTCTAATGACACTCCTGATGTGCGTCATGCTTTAGAGTCTCACTGAACATTTCCTAATAGTAACAGCGCCCATTAATGGATTGCCAACCGTGTGGAGGCACTGTCCCCTAGCAGGTGGGAAGTGTTAGCCCTGGTTTACAGATGGGACACTTGAGGCCCAGAGAGGTTTAAGCTCTTGTTTAAGATCCACAGCTAGCAAGAGGCAGAGCTCTGAGTTTGAACCCAGGTCTGGCGACAAAGCTGGGCTGTCTCCCAACATCACACCTCCTGTGCATTATTTCATTTAGTGCTCAGACTGTGAGCTGGGCAGAGTGGGTGATCGGGAGCTGAGGCTCAGAGAAAGGCATTGGCTTGTGTCAGGCTAGCACGACCCAGAGCCAGGATTTCAACCCAGGTCTCCTGATGTTAAACCCAGCCTCACTCCCACTCTGTGCTCCTGATTCTGCGAGAGGGAGATTAGTCACTGGGCTGGGGAAATCTGCCCTGGTTGGCAGGGAATTTCTCCAAATCTCAGACATTGCCAGGCCCTGGACGGCACCGTTTTCCTGGAGTTTATTTTGGAGTGGGGAGGCGGCCCAAGTCACAGTCTGCCTGGTCAGGGTACTGTTTACTGTCTTACTGTTTTCTGTGGCTGCTGGTCACTACCAGCTTGTGGGTGACTCATCCCCTTGAGGCCCCACCAGTCCCAGGTCCAGAGTCCTTCAGCACCCTGCTCAGTGGGTCACTGCCCTGCAGACCCCAGGCCCTCGGCCTGAGGTGGAATCCCCTCCTTCAGATGCAGGTGGCCAGGCAGGATCTTCCAGCCCCCAGCCAAGCCTTGAGCACCTCCAGGGCAGGAGCCGAGTCCCACCCATCTCTGTATCCCAGACAGGAGTGCCTGCCCCAGGCTGGCATCCAGCTGTGGCCCAGGATGTTATGTCCAGTTCACTGGCTGGACAAACAAGGAAAAGGAAGGAAAATGAAGGAGCAAGGGAGAGAGAAAGGAAGGAAGATGGGCTGCCTCAAAAGCATTTACAAACTGAAGAAATAAAGGAACAACAGTTGCGTGGATGAGTGAATTCAGCGAATGACCTGAGTGTCGGGTCAGTAGACAGGTGACCACCCTCCGGCCTCCATCTGCTCCAAGGCCCCCCTGGCCTTGGCCCCTCTGCCCCATTTTCTGACCTCCCACCCCCATTCTCCCTGAGGCCGGAATCCCCTGCTGTTGGGGCCGGGTCTCTGCTGCCCTCGTGTGGCCTCTCTGCTCCCTGCACCGTCATCACCCGGGGCTGCCGGCTCTGCTTCGGGTTCCTGGCTTGGGCTGTGGAGTGTTTATGGATGGTTGAAGGAGTGGAGGGACATGGAGGCACCCTGGAGTTGGTGCCAGAGGGGGTAGAACTTCATAGGCCCAGTCCTGCCCCTTGGGATGCCTTGGAAGGGGACACAGACACTTTGCTCCCAATGCCTCCTGGGATGTCCCCTCCCGATGTCCCCTCCCCTCCCTTTCATCCCAAACACCAGATCCCAGAGCTCCAGAACTCCTCCACCCAAAGCCTTGACCTCATGTTTACTGAGCACCCACTGTGTGCCAGTCAGTTGGCATGTGGCATTTAATTCCATCCTGTGAAGTATGTATAATTCTTATCCTCCTCTGACAAATGAGGAAACTGAGGCACAAAGCGGATAGATAATTTGCCCAAGATCCCACAGCTGATAAGTGGGGGTGTGGGTGCTTTTAGAGGCCTTCTTGACTAATACACTCATTCTTCAGATGGGGAAACAGGCTCTTGAAGGGAAGGAATTGTCACACAGCAAGTAAGCAGCAGACCCAGCCTATGGCAGGTGGAACACAGAAGGGCTTCTTCTCCCAAGTTCCCTTCTGTCTGGCCTCTCCAGACCAACCCAACTCTGGCTGCCATTTAACTGGAGCTCAGGGCTGGGGCCGCAGGCCACTTGTCCCTGCCTCGCCATTGTTGACCCTTCTGGGTGGGATGGGAAGGTTGATAATGGGGTGGAGAGTGAGGGAGCCCCATGGCCCAGTCTGAGCGTTCATTTAGTTTTTTGGTCTGTCCCTTCAGGTGTCTGCAGGCATAGACAAGGCAGGAGAGAGGAAGTGACGCTTCGAGCTGCTGTCGCCTCTGGATGCTGCTGTGGCTCATCCTGCTCCTCCCACACGCAGGCCTGGACCACCACTGCCGCTGTCAGGACAGGGACCTCCATACCTGACCTCTTGGGTGGGACTCGGCTATTCCTGAGGGTTCCCACACAGAGGGGGCTTGGGACCCTTGAAGCAGGCCCACGGGCCTGGGGCTGGAGGAGCGGGGAGAAGAGTGGGGTGGCAGGGGAGGAAGAGGCAGGAAGAGATGGGAGTACCGTGGTTTGGGCCCTGCTAAAGGCAGCTGGGAAGCTCCTCACTGACCAAGAGCAGCCCTCGCTGACGTCCCTCGTCATCACTTCAGAGCAGCTTAGAGTAGCTCCCCCTCCCTCCCGCTGACCTCTCCTGCCCAGGGCCTCACTGCCAGCAGGACCAGGACCTTCAGCCTCACCCTGGACATGAAGCTTCCCCAGCTCAGCCCCACCTGGCCTTTCCAGCTCCAGCTGGCTGCGTGGCTCCCCAGACACCTGTGACACCTTTGCGTAGGCAGTTTCCCTGCCTCGAGGCTGCTCTCCCTCCTCCACCTGCACAGCCCTCACCACCCAGCGAGGCTGGTGCCTCCATCTCCTCCAGGAAGCCTTCCCTGGTTTCCACCCTTCTTGGGCTCCTGTAGGACCTGTCTCATTCTCCTCCTTCCATGCTTGCTGTGATCTTTCAGAGCAGGGGAGGGGAAAACCAGAGCAGCCTGGGATCCAGAGGGGCTTCTCTGCTGCCCCTCAGCCCCACTGTCGAGAAGCTGGGGAAGGCAGCATTGTGGTCTAGTAATTAAGTCATGAGCTCAGGAGCCAGACAGCTTGAGCTCAAATCCCAGCTCTGAGATGCTCTGGCTGTGTGATCTTGGGCTAGTTACCTAGCCTCTCTGAGTTTCAGTTTCTACAGCTGCAAAAAAGGAGCCAACTACAGACCTACCTCTACGTCTGCAGGGTTGCAGGCCAGGCAGCAGTACTCACTGAACTCACATGGCCCGTCTCCCCTCCAAGCCTTTCCCCGGGCTCCCTTCTCCCCATCCTCCCCAACTTTAGCAAAGTTAATGCATTGGCCAAATTTTTGTCCACTCCTGCCCTTTTCTACATGCTGTTCCCACAACCAGGAAGGCTTTTTTGGTCTTACCCCCCTTTTCTGGCCTTATCCCTCTTGCCCTGAAGACAGCTCAGCGACACCACTGGGCAGCCTTCCTTGATATTCCCCTCTGCATTCTCCCTGCCAGGCTGGCTCGGGGCCGCTTCTCAGAGCTTCCCCAGCAGCCTCATGGCACTG
Organism: Eschrichtius robustus; assembly: GCF_028021215.1. NCBI lineage: Eukaryota > Metazoa > Chordata > Mammalia > Artiodactyla > Eschrichtiidae > Eschrichtius > Eschrichtius robustus. The sequence continues at coordinate 108,745,968 of NC_090834.1, read as the reverse complement.
GTCCTTGTGATGGTCTCCCCAACCAGACAGGGCCCTCCTGCTCCTCCGGGCGCCCAGCAGCAGGGGAAGGCGTGCTCACAGCAACCCGCACCGAGGCCCGAGGCCCTGATTTCTGGAGACAAAGGTGATTTGGGGCGAGCAGGGCTCCCCGGAAGCCCCCTCCCTCCTGCCCCAGCTTTATTTTGGTTCTAGAATTATTCCAGTCGGCATACTTGGTCCCCACCACGCCCATTCGGGTGCACAGTCAGCATTTCATGCATTTAGAGGGAGGGATGGAAGGGGAAGAGAAGGCAGGCGAGTAAATGGCCTGCACAGCAGAGCCACTGGGGTGGAAGAGCGGGGGCTCTCCCAGGCGGCAGGGGCCCGCCAACTGCGTGTCCCCGGGCTCTGGGCTGGCCTGGGCCATGCAGACCTCCTGGCGCTGGCCACACAGTGGACAGCCTGGCCTCGGGACCGGGCCACAGCTGTGTCAGGTGGGGAGAGCCACCACGCTGCCTCCGGTCCCGTGACCACCCTGGGCTCCCCAACATCACTGGGGGTTAATGGTTGGGCCTGGGCCTCAGTAGCCCACCAGGTCCAGAGGCAGCCAGCCTGAGGACCCACCTCTCACCTCCCCACCTCCCATCCCTGTAACCCGGCGGGGCCCCCACCCCTCAGCTACAAGGGGCGCACAGCTGCCTGCTTCTCTGGGGCTGCCTTCAGCGGCTTGGAGCTGCCTCAGTGACACCTAGAAGGCCATGCACACCTTCCCTCCAAGACTCCCGTGGGTGTGTAACAGCCCAGCCCTCGGCTTCTGGGCAGGACTCCTCTGGGGTGCCATTCGCACAAGCCCTCACCGTTGGGACCCCGCTGAAGCCACAACCTGCCGGCTTCTTCGCTTGCCCCAAAGCTCCCTCTCTGCCTTACAGGTTTCTCCTGAGGGCTCTCCCCCAATAAACCCCTTGCCTGCGAATCTCAGGGTCTGCTTCTGGAATCAGCCTTGGGCAGCTGGTGTCCTGGGGGTCTGAACCAGGCCCCTGGCATTCAAGCCTGCCCCCCCCCACTCCATCCTGACCCCCTCAACTTCCCCTCACGGTCACTGCTCAGGCCGCCCCTTCCTGCAAGGCCCAGCCCAAGGCTTCCTGCTCCACTGTGTCCTCCCAGGTGCCTGCTGCCCACAGAGGCCTCTCCCATGCCCCTTGGCAGTCTGTATTCTGCCGCCCCATTGCCCACCAGCCCCCCAAAGGCTGAGGCATCTCTCTTCCCCGCAGGGCCTGGCCTGGAGGGACACCAACAAACGCCGTGGAGCCAATGCCTGAACACAAGGACCTGGGTCTGGGGCTCTTTGGACCCCTGGGCCTTATAAGGGTGACAGTTGTATTTCATAGAGGATGACCCAGCGTCCCAGGTGGCCTGCGGGCCACTGATTGGCCTGGTCCCTCGGTCTCTCCTCCTGCCCAGAGAGAGGCCCTTGTGTCCATGGCAGTAGGGTGAGAACTGCATTTGTGACAGGGATGTTCTTACCCTGCCATGCTGCGGACGGGCCACTGGCCTGGGACACTCAGTTCTTTCCCTGCCCCTCACAGCATAGCTCCCATCTTGTCCCCCAGCTCCCCGGCCCCAGTGCCCTCCCCAGGTCTACGTGGAGGGGCCGCCATCCGCCAAGAGCAGATCACCAGGGCAAGGGGATCTTGTCTTCCCAACTCCTAGGGGCTGTGCCTTGTTCGTGTCACCCCAGCCTGTGCCTTGCACAGCACCTGGCCTCCAAGACTCATGGTCCTTGTGCATGGTCTCCCAGCAGGGATGGGATGTGGGGAGCTCTGAGAGGCCAAGGCCCCCCCAAGGCCAAGGGACAGGCCTGTTGGGGAGCTCAAAATGGGAGCACAGTGGGCCAATGCCTGGCTGCCCTCCCCGGGCCCTGGCCCAGCCACGGCTGGTCCTCAGTGGGAGACAACCCTGGGTCCCTAGACATCCAGCTGGGCCTGTTCCTCCACCGCAGCCTGGATAGAGGGACCAAGATGGCTCTTGGGAACTCCACCGGGGGACCCCAGCGTTCATGGTTCCAGCCAGACTACAGAGAAGGGTGTTGGAGCTGAGTTCATGCCGGGCTCCGGTGCCCACCCGGGCCCTGCGCTGGCTGCTAGTTTCGCCGGACAGGGTGCCACATGGACACGGGCCTGCGCAGCGTGGCCAGCATCTGGTTCCAGTGCGTGGTGCCCATGCCACTGGCCGACGGCCCGATGATAACGTGGCCCACGTTGTCCCCACGGCCATCACTGCTGCTCTCAGCTACCGTCACACGGAGAGACAGGTCCTGGGGAGGAAGTGACATGGGTGCTAGGGACCAGGGGCAGTGCCAGAGGTCCCCCATGACCCCCAGGCCCAGCGGGGTGCCAGGCACGGCCCCCTGAATCCTCACCTCTGACCTGTCTAACCTCACAGCCCAGATGCAAATGCTGGCCTCACCACTTCCTTGCTGCATGACCTTGGGCAGTGACTTGGGCTCTTCCTACCTCAGTTTCCCCATCTGTAAAATGGTGATAATCATAGTTCCCACCTATTCTGGGAACGAAATGAGTTAAAAGGCGTAAAGCACTTAGAACAGTGCCTGCACACAGTCAGAGCATTATAGATGTCTGTTGTTAATCCTGAGATAATCATATGTTGGACTCATAACAGGAAGGGAAAGAACTTGCTTGAGATCAAAGTGGTGAAGCTGAAACTGGAACCCAGCCTGACTTCTCTCCTTCCCCTCCCTGCCTCCCCCCTCCCCCCTCCCCCTCCCCTTCCCCCACCTCCAGTCCCAAGAAGCGTCTCGCCCTAGGAGGCTGTGGAGTAGGAGTAGTGGCACTATGAACACCCAGGGAAGCAGGGGACAGATGGGTGGACTGTCCCATGAGGGTGGCAAGGCAGGACCAACCAGGGATGCTGCGATGTTTGCCTGGATTACGAACACCCAGAGTGCGGCAGAGGTCTGGGCTTTCAAATTCAGACCGGGTATCCCAAGAGGGGAGATTAGGGCGTTTCTGTACAGCCCCAGGGCCAAGGGGCAAGTTTTGGCTCAAGGCACAAAAGGACTTTCTCACGTGGTCAGGAATGCCCAAGGATGGAAGGAGGGAGTGAGGGAAGGTAGTGAGCTCCCCATCCTCTGAGGTATGCAAGCCGGGCCACTTCTGTCGCCCAGGGCACATCCTCTGCAGTCCTCCCACCCTTGGCCTGTGATATCTGTGCTGGGAGAGGGTCTCCCTGGGGCACATCGCCTGCTGAAGGCCAGGGGGGTCTGGGGAGCTCCACAGGGCCTCTGTAGGCAGAACCTCGGGAGATTTAGGGCCCAGAGCTCTGGGCGTAGGGTCAGTCCTGGCTCATCCCTAGTCCTTTGCAGGTCCCTCCACCGGGAATTGTCTTCCCCCAGATCTCAGCTTAGCTACCCCCACCTGCAGAGGCCTCCCCTGACTGCCAAGGTCTGTCATGCTCTTAGTGGATGGGGATTGTCTGGAGACTTTCCTGCCTGTCCCTTGTGAGCGCCAAGGAAGCAGTGCCCGTGTCCCCAGCACCCACCAGAGGGCTGGTACCTAGTAGGTGCTCAATACATGCTTCTCGACTAGAAACGTGTTGCCTTAAGGCAAACCATCACCCCCTGCAGGAGCTCTGAGGAGCTAGATTGGAGGGGATAGAGGGGCCCCCACCCCCTGTGCCATCCCCCCTCACCTGGAGCACAATGGCTGGCACTGAGAAGATCATGGCTTCATTGAACACTGGGTTAGGGTCGTCCCTCTTCACAGCCGTCTTCTTTTTGCTCATCTTCCTCCCATCCTGCAGCAGGTACACCTTGACGAAGGGGTCTGTGGGCCGGGAGGGGGGTGGGGGTGAGAGCCAGTGCTACACTCACTTGGCATAGACCTGCCCAGTCACAGCGGCTCACCGGCCACTCTCTCCTGCAGTCCTGCCATCAGTCCTTTATTGCGTTCCTATTTTACAGATGAGAAAACTGAGGCTCACGCGCGAGTCAGGAGAAGAGCTGGGCTTTGGACTCAGGCAGCCAGCCCCCCAGCCCACACAAGTGCTCCCCTCACGTGAGGCTCTGGGGAGCTCAGCAGACCCACCACTTTTGATTCTATAAATGGCCCAAATGCAGATGTCAGCCCCGAGTCACCCGGCGCCCGCTCAGTGGAGCCTGACTCAAGGACATGCAGCTCTGGAATAACGAGTCGCTGTCTGCTCGTCACCTACCACCCACTGGGTGTCCTTGATGCACCTGCCTGGACCCGGGTCCCCCAGGCTCCTGCAGCCCTCAGTTTTCAGCCCTCAGTTTTCAGTTACTCGGGGCTGAGGCTCCTGCAGACCTGACGCATCAGGTCCTGCCTGGCACCCACACCATCTCGGTGGCCCTGGTCCCCGTTTGGGATCTGGGATGCAGTCCAGCCTCTGGGAAACGCCTACCTTGTTTTCATACCAGTGCCCCAGCCTCCTGCTCTCAGACTCCCATCCCTCCCCAACAGGGACTCCCTGCCAGCCTCCGTGGTTCCCATGTTTCCCCAGCTAGATTAATCTTCCCACTGTGCATGGCTCCTGAGCCCAGCCAAAGCCAGGGGTGGGGGGCCTGGCACTGTGCCCTACACCTGCTGATGCCTCCAGCTGGGCCACGGCTCCCACCTGCCACACGGTGGAGCCAGGCAGCCAGGAGGGCCTTACCCGCTGTGGTCTTGTCGTTGGTCCAGATGAGATTCTTGGCTTTCACCACGACCACTGTAAGGCGCTCGGCCGTCGGGAGGTAGCTGAGGGACAGCAGGATCTCGCCCACAGCGTCGGCGGCCTGGAGGACAGGTGGGTGACTCACAGGGCTTCTGCCCCCCAGACTTGAGGGGCCCAGGGAAAGGCAGAAGTTTCCTTCTCCACTGAGAAGTTGCTGCTCTTGGGGCCCCTTACACCAGGGCACCAGGCTGGTGGGATCGAGAAAGGGACCCCTCCCCCACTCCACGGCGCCATCCCTGCCTCGTACTGGGTATGGGTCCTGCCTTGGAAGGAAGGCCAGAGGTTGCCTGTCAAATGCAGCAACAAAATGCAGTTATGTTCCCTCATTCAAGACCAGAGAAAACATTCTCTGGTAGTAGCACTTACAGGTCCAGGTGGACCGGAGTTAGTAGATCATTTGCTTAAACATCAGTGATGCTGCCTGAGCACTGCTACATTTACGACAGTAAACTGCAGCTTGGCCTCTGTCTGACATAACTCACTTGAGGGCCAGAGGAGTACTTCCCTAACAGAAGCTCTACAGGCGTACAGCTTCTAAAGGTTTGGTGGTAGGAGCAGTAGAAGGGCTGTAAACAGTGATCAGGGTGCCTTTCATTTGCATGCAGTAAACTGAGTTTTCCTGAGTGTGGCTCAGCTCTTTCTCTAATCTCCTAAAGATGCTGGTGTTCAGGCTGTCGCGAGGACAGTGGATTCCCTCCTCTAAAGTGTACACGTATGACGCTGTCCTCAGGCACAGGCAGGTGGGCGGGCTTACCTTGTTCTGGTCCTGTAGGTAGAGCCAGCCGCCGAAGGGCTGCAGCGGGAGGTCAAGCACAGAAAGCTTCAGCTCCACCACCCCTGTGCTCACATTCCGCTCATCTTCATCGATGCCAAACACGGAAAACCGCAGGCTCTTCTCCTCCAGGGCTGCAGGGTCCAGGGGGATGGAGAACTTCTCGTCGAAGAAGATGGAGTAGGCGTTCCTCTGGATCTGCAGAGAGAAAGGGCAGTGGAAGGAGGTCCAAAGCTGGGGAGGAGGTGGCAGCCAGATGCCTGCGAGGCCATGGTAGGGAGTGAGCACTGGATGGGGAGTCTGGAGACCTGGGCTAGCGTCCTGGCTCTGTTGTCCCCACACTGCAATGCCAATCCTTCCTTTGGTGGCTCAGCCCTGATGATATAAAAGTCCCCTGTCCTCTTCTCAGTGGTGGCCAATCTAGTGGCCTGGCATTCGAAGCTTCCACAAGCTGACCCCAACTGATTCCCATCCTCAGTGCCCATGGGTCCACAGAACCCTTGCAATGTGCCGGCTGAGCTGGCCATCTTTCTTGCACGTGTTCAAGTCCAGCCCTGGGCCAGGCATGCAGCGAGTAGGGATAACTGTCTGTGAAGTTGAGAGTCGCTGATGTCCCATCCCGCGTGGGGCCTGGCCTAGGACTCTCTGAACGTTACGGGGTGGATGGACCGATGGAGTGACGAGGCAAGGCTGGGCAGGCTCTGTTTCTAAGCCTAGTTCTGCCTGGTGGGCGCCACTGGCCTCCTCCCAGGAAGCCGTGGGCAGGTCTTCTGGGAAGGTGCACTTGTGGGCACTGACCCCCCTTCCGTGGGGGGCTGCTTTGGTCACTGCCTGGCGATATTTTAAGAGAGGAGATCTCATCCCTGGCGCCTCGCCTGATGCCGGGGGGCTGCCCAACCTGGGGGCAGCCCCCCACTCACTGGGATTGGCTGGGCTGCGATGTTAAGAAGCCTGCATTCTTGGGGATGAATCTGTCGGCACCTCCAGGTGCCCCGAGCTGCGCTCTTCGGTCACTGTCTGGGCTGGAGAAGCCTCTTCTTACCTTGCGCCCTGGGAGCTACATCCCCTACCCAATCACCTGCTTGAGAACCAAGGGCAACCCTTCCTCCACGGGATAAAGCCCACCTCCTGGTCCTGACCCTGACATTCAGGCTTTTCATGATCTTTGGCCCTAAATTCCTTCCTCTGGCCATATCAGCCCCTTGACTGTCCCCTGCCCATAGGAGCACAGGCTCCCTGAAGATCCATTCTCTGCACGTTGCACTTTATGAGCACGTGGAGACCCCGGGGGTCGAGGCCTGGATCTCCTGCTCACTTGCTGGGGTTGTCGTGGGCAAAGCACTTTCCTGAGCCTCAGTTTCCTCATCTGTAAGATGCCCTCAATCCATCCCCCATCACTGGGGCTAATGAGAGGGTCGCGGATGTGTTGGGCTCTGGGAACCAGGTTCTCAGCATACATCAGGCCGTGGTGGCTGCTGTCAACGAGCCGCCTCAAGGGATGTGTCCAGGACCGCCCAGGTCCTCCAGGCAGCTGAGGCCACGGGCAGCGTGGATCTGGGCTCAACAGGAGCACTTCATGGTCCTGAGAGACGACAGTCCATTGAGCGCTCACCAAGGACTGGGCTAAGGACTTTGCATTTCCTGAAGCGCTGTGATGCTCACTTGACAGATGGGAAAACTGAGTCACAGAGAGCTTAAGTGACTCACCCAAGGTCACACTTCTAGGAAGGAGGGAACCAGGATCTGAACCCAGGCAGTCAGGCTCCAGGGTCCTGCTCCTAACCACCCACTGGACTGCCTCTCTGAAGCTGGCCTCCCGTTCTCGGCCCTACATACGCCCTGGTGGTTGGTTCTAGACCCTCCTAGAGAGAGGGGGGCGGGGTGGGGCCAGAGAGGAATGACAGTCTCCACCTCTGAGGAGCAGCCACTTTTCAGCACAGGAAACAGGACTGGACACGGGTGGGTCTCTGAGGAGCCAGAGGCACTTGACCTCAGGATCCTCCTGCTCTGGTCAGAGCCCGTGCTGGGCTGACCTCGCCCGCTGGTGCTGGGCAGCAGGGTGTCTCACGTAGACCTCTCTCTCTCTCAGCAAGGGGAGCGGATCGTGGAGGGGTATCCTGGGGGGGTGTGCTGGGTCCCTCTCCTTGCCCCTCCCGGCTTATTCTGCACCCTCCCCCCTGCTTTCGGCCCCAGGGGCTGACCTCCATGGGCTGCATCAACAGGCTCCCTAGGCCTCTGGCTTCCGGTGGGGTCAGCCAGTAGGGGTCACTGGAGGGAAACCAGAGGTTGGAGGGAGGTCGGGGTGCTTGGGTCCCTCCAGGTCCTTCTCTGCAGGATCGCTACGAGCAGACGGGCACAGCGCCTATCAAGGTGGCCCTCTGCACACACTGGTCTCTAGGTAACCTCGCGTTCCCCTCATCCCCTCAGGCCAGGGTACCATGCCATCCCTGAGGTCGCCCCACACACGGCATTATAACAGTCCTGTTATTAAGCTCTCCCCAAATTAGCCAACATGAGCTTGTCATCCCTTCCCTGCCAGGACCCCAAGTTGACACAATTGACAACTGACAATTACCACACACTGGATTCACGTGGCAGGACTGCTGAGAACTGCACACCACGGGAGCCGGCAGGTGGAGCCCCAAACTCCCAGTTCTGTCCTCCCCATAGCCAGCACCTTCCGCTCTGGGATCAGCATCCAAATCTGCTCTCTAGCGCCCTCCTCAGATTCTGCCTGGCCCTGCACCCCTGCCTGCCTGGGCAGGACTCGTGAGAGCCCGGGGCACACGGCTGCCCCGCCCTCCCAGCCCCCACTTACCCGGGAAATGCCCACGATCTGCTCGTCCGGCAGCAGGCTGACGCGCATGAAGCAGGACTCGAAGCTGGCTTCCTCCCGCTCCAGGAGGTCCTTGCCCTGCAGCACAGCCACGTGGAGGGTGTGGGAGGCGGCATCGTAGTCCATGCTCACCTCCACCTGGCCCAGCGTGAAGTCCTGCCCGAAGGTGTTGCTCACGGAGGAGATGGAGCTCAGGGAGTCGGCCGACTGGGATTTTCGGAGGGCCCCGTAGGGGGCCAGGTCCAGCTCACGGCCCATCAGCTCCAGGGGTCCCAGCTCGCTGATGCTCTCAAAGGTGTCCTCAATGCTGAGGCTGCCTTTGCAACTGGGTGGCCCCCTAGTGCTGGTCCGCTGGGCATTCCAGGCAGGCACTCTCTGGGGGTGAGAAAAAGGGACATGGGAGCATCGGAAGGGCGATAGGCATGGTCTTGAAGAGACAGCAAAGAGATACGGTAAGCCCTGTTCATGCAAGGCACCTCCAAGTTCCCCTTTCGCAAAAACAGGGCATACCTTAGGAAGGTCCGTCTTTATTGTTATTTCATGTCAGTTTTCTCTCCCTAACCAGGAGGTAAGAGAGCTTTTTCTCAAAATGTTTATTTATATGGACTGAGTTTCATACATAAAGATGTTCACTGCAGTGACGTTTATAAAAAGGAAAAATAGTTAGCAATCTAAGCGTCCAGCAGAAGGGGAATGGGTAAGCAAACTAGAGTACAGATACTCAATACATGACAGAGCAGCCTCAAAGGAAGTTTACAAAAATGTCTACCACATGAGAAAGTTTTCATGTTGGATAACACTAACTCTAATATTCAAATTTTTCTTTTCTCTCAATTGACCTTGGGATTTGAGAAAACAAAACCTTTGTACAGTAAGCATCTCCCATGTTGGTACATAGTCTTCATTACCATAATTTTTTTTTTTTAAACATCTTTATTGAAGTATAATTGCCTTACAATGGTGTGTTAGCTTCTGCTTTATAACAAAGTGAATCAGTTATACATATACAATATGTTCCCATTTCTCTTCCCTCTTGCATCTCCCTCCCTCCCACCCTCCCCATCCCACCCCTCTAGGTGGTCACAAAGCACCGAGCTGATCTCCCTGTGCTATGCGGCTGCTTCCCACTAGTTATCTATTTTACATTTGGTAGTGTATATATGTCCATGACACTCTCTTACCCTGTCACATCTCACCCCACCCCCTCCCCATATCCTCAAGTCCATTCTCTAGTGGGTCTGTGTCTTTATTCCCGTCTTGCCACTAGGTTCTTCATGGCCTTTTTTTTTTTTTTTTTCCTTAGATTCCGTATATATGTGTTAGCATACTGTATTTGTTTTTCTCTTTCTGACTTACTTCACTCTGTATGACAGACTCTAACTCCATCCACCTCATTACAAATACCTCCATTTCATTTCTTTTTATGGCTGAGTAATATTCCATTGTATATATGTGCCACATCTTCTTTATCCATTCATCTGTCGATGGACATTTAGGTTGCTTCCATGTCCTGGCTATTGTAAATAGAGCTGCAATGAACATTTTGGTACATGACTCTTTTTGACCTATGGTTTTCTCAGGGTATATGCCCAGTATTGGGATTGCTGGGTCGTATGGTAGTTCTATTTGTAGTTTTTTCAGGAACCTCCATACTGTTCTCCATAGTGGCTGTATCAATTTACATTCCCACCAACAGTGCAAGAGTGTTCCCTTTCCTCCACACCCTCTCCAGCATTTATTGTTTCTAGATTTTTTGATGATGGCCATTCTGACCGGTGTGAGATGATATCTCATTGTAGTTTTGATTTGCATTTCTCTAATGATTAATGATGTTGAGCATTCTTTCATGTGTCTGTAGGCCATCTGTATATCTTCTTTGGAGAAATGTCTATTTAGGTCTTCTGCCCATTTTTGGATTGGGTTGTTGGTTTTTTTGTTATTGAGCTGCATGAGCTGCTTGTAAATCTTGGAGATTAATCCTTTGTCAGTTGCTTCATTTGCAAATATTTTCTCCCATTCTGATGGTTGTCTTTTGGTCTTGTTTATGGTTTCCTTTGCTGTGCAAAAGCTTTTAAGTTTCATTAGGTCCCATTTGTTTATTTGTGTTCTTATTTCCTACCATAATTTTTAATGGTCCCTTAATTTGCCATTGAGCGGATCGCCATAGTTTATTTTACCATTCCCCTACTGTTGGACATTTATATTTTTTTTTCACAAATATAAACAATGCAGCATTGCATAGCTTTCTTTTTTTTTTTTTGGCCACGCTGTGCGGCGTGTGGTATCCTAGCTCCCTAACTAGGGAACGAACCTGTGCTCCCTGCAGTGGAAGTGCAGAGTCTTAACCGCTGGACCGCCAGGTAAGTTCCTTGAATAGCTTTCTTAAAATCTTGACTTAGAGGACATAGTCCTTTTTTTTTTTTAATCTATTTTATTTATTTTTTATTTTTGGCTGTGTTGGGTCTTCGTTGCTGCACGCGGGCTTTTCTCTAGTTGCTGCGAGTGGGGGCTACTCTTCGTTGTGGTGCGCCGGCTTCTCATTGCGGTGACCTCTCTTGTTGTGGAGCACGGGCTTTAGGCACATGGCTTCAGTCGTTGTGGCATGTGGGCTCAGTAGTTGTGGCTTTCGGGCTCTAGAGCACAGGCAGTAGTTATGACGCACAGGCTTAGTTGTTCCGCGGCACATGTGATCTTCCCAGACCAGCGATCGAACCCGTGTCCCCTGCATTGGCAGGCGGATTCTTAACCACTGTGCCACCAGGGAAGTCCCGAGGACATAGTTCTTTTGAAAGTTTTTGATACATGTTTCCAAAATGCTCTTTGGAAAAGTTGTTGCAATTTACAGTGTCTCCAACTGAGTGAGAGATAATTCCTTCCAAAACCCCAAATGAGCGAGCATGTGGGACCTTTATCTGGTAACAGATTCTGGCTGTGCTCTCTGGAACTCTACATGATGTTAGAAAAATTCTCTGCCAGTGTTAAGTGATGAAGCGTTTAGCAATATATAGAGAGCCCTAAAAATGTTTATACTCCCTGATACAGTAACTTCACATCTGGGCATTCATTCAAAGTATGTAATCCCAAATGAAGACAAAGTTTTACATGTAAACCATTTACTGCATTATTTATAGTGGCATTTAGTAAATCATGGCACATACATAAAAAGGAATCTTAGGCAGCCATTAAAATAATGTTTACAATCAACAATATGAGAAAGTGCTTCAGTTTTAAGTGAGATGAAAAGGGTAGGGTATAAAATTCTATGTAGAAATGACACCCATTGTGTAAAAACTATGCATGGAAAAAAGACCGGGGGGAGGGGCCTAGATTTAAAATATTGGAAAGAAATAAATCAAAATGTTAATAGTTAGAAGACAATTCACAGTTGCTTGCCTCTGGGTGGTGGCATTTGGGGAGGTTTTTCTTATTTTTATTTTCCTGTATTTTTCACAGGATGGTGTTTTAGCTTGAAAGCATTCATTCATTCGCCAAGTAGTCATGGATTACCTAGCACTGGGCTATGTTGGAGATGTGGGGGAGGACAAGGGTCCCTGTTCACAGGAGGAAATTAACCAGGAGGGAGTGAGGGGGGAGGGAGTGGGGGCCAGTCCTGAGAGTGGACGGTTGGGGCGTGGGGTGTACAGTCCACTGTGCACCCACGAGAACAGAAGCCTCACCTTCTGCCGGGCCTCTGCGTAGTTCTCACCATACTTCTGCTGAAGGTACCTGTAGTCGTAGTTTGGGAACGGGGAGGGGCTGGGGAAGCTCCCCGACGTCCAGAGCTTCCACAGGCTCACAGCTGCAATTCCCAGCAGTGCCAGGGCCCCGGCAGCATAGACACCCACTTCCCAGTCCGGGGGGCTCTTGATGACTGCAAGGCAAGAGCAGAGCAGTCTCTCGTTAATGGTCACTAGGAACCCTCAGTTGTTACACATTCCCACCCAGAGAGCCTGTAGTTCAGCACTGACTTGCTTATTCATTGAAAAAATATTTATTGAGTGTCTACGATGTCAGGTTCTGTGCTGGGTGCTGGGGATCCAGTGTTGAACAAGCTATACACCCTCTGATATCTGCTTTTAGCTCCTTTCCACAAAAACATACATTACTATCAGGAGCGACACTTGGGTAGAGCAGATGAAGAGCTGTGAACAATGGTTAAATATTCCTTAGGCTTTAAACAGATAGGGTTTTTTTTTTTTAATTTATTTTATTTTTGGCTGCACTGGGTCTTTGTTGCTGCACGGGGGCTTTTCTCTAGTTGCAGCGAGCAGGGGCTACTCTTCGTTGCGGTGCGCAGGCTTCTCATTGTGGTGGCTTCTCTTGTTGCAGAGCACGGGCTCTAGGCACACGGGCTCAGTAGTTGTGGCTCACGGGCTTAGTTGCTCTGCGGCATGTGGGATCTTCCCGGACTAGGGCTCGAACCCATCCACCAGGATGGTCCCTTGCTTTGGCAGGCGGATTCTTAACCACTGTGCCACCAGGGAAGCCCCAGGTGGGGTTTTTCTTGCCTCTTTGAGTTCTCTCTACCTTCAGAGGACTCTGCTTCCAGATAATCAATGCAGCCTGTTGGGATCTGAGGAAAGTGGAAGGGAACTTGGGGGAGAAAACGAAATGACCCCCTTTTTGCCTCAAACCTCATCTAAAACAATCCAATGTCCATCAATTGATGAATGGGAAAATAAAATGTAGTACATCCATACAACGGAATATTATTCAGCAATAAAAAGGAATGAAATGATACATGTTATAACATGGATGAACCTTGAAAACATCAAGCTAAGTGAAAGAAGCCAGTGCCCCAAGACCATATGTTGTATGATTCTATTTCTATGAAATGTCCAAAAGAGGCAAATCTATACAGACAGAAAGTAGATTAGTGATTGTCAGGGGCTGCCAGGGGTTGGGGGGAGTAGGGGGAAATGTGGAGTATGGGGTTTATTTTTGGGGTGATGAATATATTCTAAAAGTTGATTGTGCTGATGGTTGCACAATATACTGAAGCCCACTGAATTGTACACTTTAAGTGAGTGAATTTATGGCATGTGAGTTTTATCTTGATAAAGCTGTTACCAAAAAACAAAAAACAAACAAACAAAAAACTCAGCCAGAAGTGAGAGGTGGCTGTAGGCCGGGCAGGGCTTGGGGACAAATCCAGATGCTCAAATGCGTTCTGTCCACTGATGTTTTAATAACCTCACTTATCTGAGCCTCACTGCCCCCAAACAGTAATTAACTACCCCCTCAACTGTGTTGGGTAAGTCCTCACCCAGCACAGAGCTTGGCCCACGGCAGAACCATAAATGTGAAGTCACTCTACTGGGAAACCTGGCCCTGCATTCCCAAAAGAAGCCAATGAGATAGTAGGATTCGTTTTGCAGAAGATCGCACTGTTGGCAAATATAATTATCTAAACCATTCTCAGTGTTGCCTCTAGACTCGATTCAAATGGGGAAACTGAGACACACAAGAACTTGCCCAAGGTCACAGAGCCAAGAAGGGGTGGCCCTGGGATCCTAACACCGGCAGCCAGACTCCAGAGCAAGCAGGGGTAAAAACCACTGCCCCACCCGGCCTCCAGCCAGCACGGTTCCCTAGCAGCAGGGCAGAGAGACGTGGGGAGGGTGTGTCAGGGGCGGAGATTTCTCATCACACAGCCACTGAGCACCTACTATGTGTGAGCACCCTGTGGAGCGGGTCAGCCCCAGGCCCAGCCCCTGTCCTTAATAAGTGGCTCATAGTCTAGGGGGTGGGGTGGGCAGATAAATAGACAAAAGAGTGATGGGGGTCGTGATGAGAACAGCCCAGGAGGGCTTCCCAAAGAGGGATGCCTAAGCTGGGATATGCAGGAGTAGCAGGAAGTGTGCCGGCCAAGGTGCCAGGGACCAGGAGTTTAGGGAAGGAAGAGGGGGGTGTGCAAAGCTCAGAGCGTTCAGAGCACCCAGTGAGAGAGAGGGAAGGGGGCATTTGGGGATGGAGGGGCCACTGCCCCTGCTCCCCAAAGCCTGCGTAGGGAGGAATCATCCAGCAGTGGGAGGCCCCAGCCGGGCCCTGCTCTGCTGAGCCCAGCCAGCTCCAGCCAGAATCTACAATACTCGTTCACCCCAGAGAAGGGCAGGGCCCAGCCTTCAGCCCTGGCATTTACGCAGCACTTAGCGCCCTACGAGTTCCCTACCTCCACTTTCTAGAGGAGAACTGAGGCTGATAGCAGTTAAAGAACACATCTATTGGGTTGGCCAAAAAGTTCGTTCGGGTTTTGGGGCCCAGCTGGACAAACCCGAACGAACTTTTTGGCCAACCCAATATTTATGGGCTCAAGGCCACAGTGGTGAGAAATGGAGAGCGTGGTGCAGGTGCCTTGGCTCCCTGAGGCCACCTCACCTCCCTGGCTCCAGTCTCCTCATCCAGAAAGAGGAGATGACACCAGAAACATCCCCATCCAGTGGTTCTACCCCAAAGGAATTGATTCTAAGGGAAAAATCCCAACAAGTTTTATGTCTGGAGTGAGTCATCGAGTCTGTATTTATAACAGCAGAAATCTGGAAACAGCCTGAAGGTCCGAGCAAGGGTGCCGGTGGTGCTGTCTCAGGAGGGGCTGTCACTGGGCTTTGAGAATGACAGTTGAGGTCATCAGGATGTCACTGTGGCAATACAGAGAATCATTCCAGGCATTGTTAAGAGGGAAAAAAAAAAACAAACCAATCTCCAACATGGTATAAGCACATGATTTTGATGTAAAAATCACGCAGCGTATGGGCAAGGGCTGGGCGGACCAGGGAGGGATGGGAAGAGCCAGAGATGCGGATGGAGGGACAGCGAGCAAACCTGTTTACTCCTGACTCTGTTGCGAGAATGTAATTTGTAGGATAAATAAAACCACAACAAAGAGCTACCAGAGCCCAGGGCCAAGACCTGGCCAGGCTCTCAGGAAGCCCTGGGAGTCTGGCGAATAGGGGATGGGATGGGAACGTACCTGGTGCCTGGAGAGTGAAGTGCATGTGCGGGGGGCTCCCACCTAGACACACACACAGCCCCAGCCAGCTCACAGGGCCTTGGGTGCTGCCAGGGGGCGGGCCAGGGCCCGGGCACAGAGTGCACATAGGCGATGGGCACAGCAAAGTGGCAAAGCAGCGCCAGGCTCCCCTGAGAGTGAGGATCCGGGGGCTGAGGGCCTGAAGCCAGCACCCTGGCTGGCATAAAAGGGGGGCAGGGCCAGGGGCACGAAAGGAAAAACCCCAGCAAGCTGACATGAAATGGTGACAGTTAATGCTCATTTATTTACTCATTTTATTGCGTACCAGCCTCTGGAAGGTATGAGAAGAATTCCCCAGGGAAGTGAGGTCTGAGCTGAGACCAGAAATGAGGAAGGAGGAATCTTAGTAATAATCGTTCCCTTACTATTTTCTATTCGCCAGGCTCTGTTCCAAACGCTTCATGTATACTAACCCACTGAGTCCTCAGAACCACCCTATGAGGAAGGTTCTATTATTATCCCCATTTTACAGACAATGAAGCTGAGAGATAGAGGAGCTATTCACTGCCAGACAATCTGGCTCCAGATCTGTGCTCAAAATCTCCACACCAGTCTCAAGGCCTTAGCCAGGCAGAGGCAGTAAGCACCCCAGGGGAAGGGAACAGCATGTTCAAAGGCCCAGAGGTCGGGGAGAGCTGTGTTCACACTGTTAGGCACTTCACACGCGTTAGCTCGTTGAATCTTCCCAGCAGTCCCTGAGGCAGGCCGCATTGCCCCCATTTTACAGATGAGTAAATGGAGGCTCAGAGAGGTTTCAACATTTACTGATGGCCACGCCAGGGCCTGGACCAAGACCTGTGAGCCTGCAGGTGAAAAGTGAAAATTCCTGGCTGGGAGTTGGGAAAGGTGGTTCCCCCTTGTACGTCCTTCAGCTCAGCCCTGGGCTGGCTGGGGTCTGAGCTAGGGGAGGAGCTGGAGTGATGGGGAGCACCGGCCTGGGAGTCAGGAGACCTGGGTCCATGTCCTGACCCTGTTACTTACTTAGTCACTCTCCCTTTCCTTTGCTGAGCCTGCCTTCTCCCATCTGTAAATGGGGAGGGGAACATAAGGAGAAAAGGTGGCGAGTGTACTTCAGTTCTGACACCATCCATCGTCAGCTGGAGTGTGTCTGGTGTCTTGAGGCCGGTCCCAAGCTCAGTGCCTGCAGGGGCACACACGAGGAGAAGGTGGGAGCTGCCATCCCTGGACTGGGCGACCTCTGAGTTTAATGTCCTGTGGCTCTAACATCGACCTTCCTGGGTTTCCTCGCCTTTGGCTCCAGGAATGGCCCCAGGGGAGTGGATTCTGCATGACAGGCTCGACCTTAGGGAGCAGCAGCACATGGGCCTCCTGGGGGATTCCCTCAGGTCCTTCCACTGGAGCAGAAAGACGAAGAGACCTCAGACTGGCCCCAACCTGGCGTCCCCAAGGCTGTGTGATCTTGGGCAACTCACTGACAGTCCTTACCAGTAAAACAGGGCCGTTACTGGTGTCCCACTGACATCCCCCACCCCAGGCCCGGTGGGAGGGTCCTGTGAGATGGCACGTTTGCCGCGGGGACTCACCGCTCAGGTGGTATTCTGCCACGTCCACGGCCATGACGCCCGCCGCAGGGGCTGAGACTGGAAGGGAGAGGAGAGTCAGTGGAGAGGGCTTCAGAGAGTCATCAACCCCCCACTACGGCCCAGGTGCCCACCATCCAGCTCACACTCAGGTGGAGGGGGCCTGGGCAAAAGTAGTGTTTCTTTTATTCTTTCATTTTTATTTTTTGGCCGTGCTGCGTGGCATGCAGGATCTTAGTTCCCCGACCAAGGATCGAACCTGGGCCCTCGGCAGTGGAAGTGTGGAGTCCTAACCACTGGACCGTCAGGGAAGTCCCTAAAATAGCATTTTTAAAAAATGGTGTTTAAAGCTCTTTTCAAGCACTCTGAGACCTCATTTCAGGATTGCCAAACGCAAAAACACAAGACACCCAGTGAAACGTGAAATTTCGGATTAGTTTTTAGTAGAAGTATGTCCAAATATTGCATGGGACATGCTTATATTAAAATATTATTCACTGTTTATCTGAAGCTCAAAAGTTGCTGGCGTCCCGTATTTGTATTTGCTAAATCTGGCAACCCTGCTTCACTTCCGTCCTCCCAACAACAGGCTGACCAGCAGTGACTCTGTTACTCCTTAGAGCTGCCCCTCAGGGTGTTCCCTAAGGCTGACTTCAAATGCTTTTGTTTAAATTGGACCCGAAATGCTGCATTTCTACAATATTCTATTATCAGTTCTTTCTCTGCTTGGGATGGTTTCCTCCCCACCCTCCCCTCCCAAGTTTTATGAACCACTGACGGTTTGAGAGGTTTGAAGGTTTAAGTTGTTCTAGAAAGGTCTAGAAGCTCATACAAGCCATTACCTGCCCAGGCAACTGCTTATGGTTTTATTATTGTTGCTAAGAAGTAAACTGGCTCCCAGACATGTTCTAAATGGGGCGGGGGGTTGAAAAAGGGAGGCTAGGCTGAGCTGTATGGACCTCAGCTCAAGGGGCACGGAGGACAGGATGGCCCCCACCCTAACCTCTGCGTTCCCTCGTGGTTCAGAGAGGTGGTTATAAACAGGTAAGATGGGGTACACGGGGCGGTGGCGGGGGGAGACCTGAAGGGTGTCCGTCCATCCAAGGGCAACTGCTTTTCTGTTCCCACGGGAATGCCAATCCAGCCTGGCTGGATCTTCTGAAAAGCCAGATACCGGTATTTTTTAACGTGCAGTTTCTTGATTTTTAAATGTTGCAACCAACTCACAAAAAATGTAAACACTACTGGGTAGAGAGGAAAAGGGTCCTGGGTGGTGGCTAGCCCGTTTGCAACTCCTCGAAGGATTGTGTGGGCTCCCTTTGGGACTGGGGTCAAATCAGGGGGTGAGCATTTTCTAGAATCCTGGGGTTCTCCCCAGTTTGTAGCTCTGGAGTCAAGAAGCTGGGGTGCCTTGATCCAGACAGGGTTATCCAGCACATGTGGGAGTGCCGTAGGTCCCAGGATAGGAGGCCTCGAGAAGCAGGGCGGAACAGGGCCCTGGGGCAAAGCCCTGCCACGTGCACAGACAGCTCCTTGCTCCCAGCTCCCCTGATGATGCCCCCACTCCCACAGTGAGGTGTGGGTTGTCATGGTGATGGGAGGGAGGCGCTAACCTGGAACGGCTTCACCCATGCCAATTCAAGTGGAAGCTCATTGCTGGGACCTGGGCTGGAGATCATGATAAGGACCTTGCTGAGCACCCCTTACACCCAAGCCCTAAGCACTTTGCCTGTATATTACCTCATATATTACCTACCGCAAACAGCCCCTGGAGGTAGGTGGTATTACTATCTCTGGTTGGCAGAAGAGAGTCATGAGGCAAGGAGGTAAAGTCATTTGCCCCAGGCTACACAGCTAAGAAACTGTTCAACCCATGCCATGTGGTTCCACGCTCCCTAACCCCTGTGCCTTACTGCAGGGGGGGCATATGGTTTCAAAAGTTGCCTGAGAACCCGCAGGCCAAATTAAGCACTGTGTACAAGCCCAAGGTGGCCCTACTTCGTGGCAGAAGGGAGTCTGGATCCACCAAAACACACATGTTAACATGAACACACATGTCCCAGTCTGCCTCTGCCTTGCTGGGAATCTGATCATGCCATCGGCTTTCTTTCCTGCTTCCCTGGCACAGGCTGACTTCCTGCACGGGGACAGCCCATGCCAGCAGCACACTAGAGTGGGTGGGCTGGGTACACCCCTGCGGCAAGTTCCTGTGGTTGGGGACAGAACCCCGTATCTGCTGTATCAGACCTCTGGCTGTCGAGGGGCCCCCATCTCTCCAAAGCTGGTCCACCTCAGACCCCAGACTCCCACACTGCCCACCTTTCCCCCTCCCCTCATCACAACACCCTGGGAGCTGTGCTTTCAGTGAAGGTGTGAATGACTCTAGGCTCACCCAGGCCAGAAGGTCCCGCAGATGTGCCCTGGGAACGGGAGAAGCCAAAGCACATCTGCCTGAGAGGAGGGAAGAGAGAACCTGGGGGAGACGTCGTCGAGGTTCCTGGGATGGGGCGGCAGCCTGAGCATAGCTCTGAACCCCAGATCTGCGCCCTCTGTAAAATGGGGCTTATGATGGGCTTATCAGGGTGTCAGGAGGGAGGAATGAGAAGTAAGTGCAGTGGGGCTTGGCAAATCTTAGCTGCTGTGCTTACTCGCCTGGCAATGGTCCAAAAGGCCCCTGAACCCCTACTTTGAGCAGTGGAATTGTGTGGGCAGCGCTGCCGGCCTGCAGATGTGTTATATTTGTCTTAAAGTGAGTTACCAACATTTAAAAATTGGGAAATTTCCCATTAAAAAATGGATTTCTTAAAAAAAAAAAAAGAATAGATTTCCAGCTTCCTGTTAAAAGTAAGATTTGGGAACAGTGGGTCTGTATACCCTGCCCCCCCCCTCCCCCAAATAGCCAGAGCTGGAGCTGAGTAGGCTCCGTCCCTCAGATGGGGGATCTGCTCTTCCGGCCTGGCACCTCCTACCCTTCCATTCACTTCCAGAACCTGCTGGCCCCTGGAAGCATCTCTGTTCATGAGCCTGGTAAGCAGGCTTTTGGATGAGCTAGGGGAGGTTCAGAAAGGTTAAGTGACTTGCCCAAAGCCGCACAGCCAGCAGTGGTGGAGCTGGGCCTGCCAGCTGGGCCTGCCACCCCATCCAGCGCCTCTTCTATTAGCAGCCACAGCCCCTGTGCGAAGGACTTCACGTACGTCTTCCCCATGGCCTCGCCCAAGAACCCTAGGGGGCAAATCCTGTTATTATCCCCACTCCACAGAGGAGGAAAGTGAGGCTCGGGGAAGGGCAGTGAATTTGCCCAGGGTCACCCAGCCAGTAAGCGGAGAGCTGAGACCGAGCCAGATCTGGCTCTGCAGCAAGCGCCCTCCTTAATGGCTTTACTTACTATCCCTGAGACCCCCTGACTCCATCTCACCCACTACTGACAACCTCAGCAGACTCCCACTGGCAGCCTGGAGGTGTGCCAGGTAGAGGGGCTGCGGCTTCAGCTGGGAGCAGGATGCTGACGAGGCACATCCGAGGCCAGGGCAGCCTCTGACCAGAGCTTCCCTGCATTTCTGACACACAGGAAATGGGGCACAGCAGCGGTGGGTCAGAGCTGCCCCAAACCTTCATCCGAGCCCCTTCCTGGCACCCTTCCTCACTCCATCTATTCATTCTGGCCCCAAACCCCCAAACCCTAAATTGCATGGCACTTGCTCATTGAAAACAACTCTGGGTTCAGATGCTGGCTTAACCATACCTACCCGGCAATACCTACCTATTGCTGTAAGAATTAGACATAATTCATGCTAAATGCCTAGCGTAGTGCCTGGCTCGTAGTGTGAACACGATACAGACCTGATGACTGAATGGATAAACGGATCCCCCTTTTACAGATTAGGAAGCCGGGGATGGAGTCACTCGGCATATGAGTAGCAACAATGGGATTGACTCCAAGGTACAATGGATCTGGGCCTGGGCTCTTGGCCACCATGCCACCTCCTGACCAGGCCTTTACGGGGTGGAGATGGGTGGGAAGAACTGCCACGGGCCTTACTGGAATCTGACCACAGTCGAGGCCTCCTCCTGGGCTTATCAAGAAATGGCTTTCCAGGAATTTGGTGCCTCTGCGGGGGAGAGGGTCCCCATGTCTCTGCTCCCCCTCACCCCATTTCCTTGCTTAGTGTCCCCATGTCACATCTCTGGCTAGCAAGGTTTTGGCTCCCCCTACCCTCACCCTGAGGCCAGCAGGTAATGGGAAGGATCACGGGGTGGTACAGAGGAGCCCTCGACCTTCCAGGCTAGGAGCCTCTTTAGGAGCTTTAGGTTTGAGATCCTTTTCAAGTGCTCCCACTTTCTGGAATAACCACATCCTGCTACCATCCCCCCAAAAGCCCACAAAAACCACAGCACAGACTGGCGAGGATGGTGGTAGCTGGCATTAACTGGGCACCTACTATGTGCTGAGCACTGTACAAAGGACTCGCCAGGTGTTATTTCGGCAAATCCTCCCTGCTGCTCACTGAGGGGGCTGATACTCTTCCCATTGTCCTGGTAAGAAAACTGAGGTGCAGGAAAACACTTGCCCATAGTCACCGGAGCTGACAGGAGGCAGAGTCCAAGGTTGAATTCCAGGCTGGGAGCCCCCTCTCTCCCAAGCTGTTTGGAAAGGCTTCAGATTTCAGGGTGGGGAGGCCAGGGGCTTGGGTCCTGACCCTTCTCCAGACTGGCTGTGTTAATTTGGGTGAGTCTCCTGCCCTCTCTGAGCCTCAGTTTCCCCATTTCTAGTAGGATGCATAGCTCCTGCCGCTCTCCAAACCTGTCACCCACCCCCTGGCTCAGGGAAGAGGCTAACATTCCAGGGTGCAGGTTTCCCAGGCTCTTTGGGGGGGAGGGTGGCCTCACTGGCTGAGGAGGGGGCACCCAGTCCCTCTGCAGCCCATGAAAGAGAGGTCACTAGGAGGGCGTGCTCAGGGCTCCTCCACCCACAGGCCTGGCTCCAGGTCCCCATGTTTGGACCCAGTTCCCCCTTCTTCAGCCCAAATCTACAGCCCCAAGGCCCTGAGACGGGCAAGCTTCCTCTCCCAAAGAGCAGTGGCATCAAAGGTTGGCAGGGAGACCCTGGAAAGCTCCCCACCCAGGCTGGTGACACCAGACAGAGGCTGAGGATCCTCTTGGCCTCCCAGGGCTTCCTGGCAATGGGGTGCGACATGGGGCATTTCCTGAAAACCCAGCACCCATGCCGCGGTAACCCCCAGGATACATGGGGACCGGAGTGTGGGGGCTGACCCGGGAGCCGGAGCCGGGAAGAGGGTGTGAGGCGGGGCCGGGAAAGTGGGGACAATCAGGGCGCTGTGTGTGTGTGTGAGGGGCGTGCGTGCAGCGCGGGCGCCAGGGAGGCGTGTAAATGGCCGGGTGAGCCGCGTGTGTGCACACGCGGGGCGGGCGTGCGGGGCACGATGCGATACGCAGTGCATGGAGTGGCCGAGCCGGGGAAGGGCGCCCGGCATGCGCTGTGCCGGGCTTGCGTGTGCAAGCGCGGCGCGGGTGTGCGATCCGCGCGGGTGTGCAGACGAGCGGGGAGCTTGGAGCCCGGGGGTCCCCGGCGCTGGGAAGG
Source organism: Eschrichtius robustus (assembly GCF_028021215.1). Lineage (NCBI taxonomy): Eukaryota > Metazoa > Chordata > Mammalia > Artiodactyla > Eschrichtiidae > Eschrichtius > Eschrichtius robustus. Next base: position 108,723,459 of record NC_090834.1, on the reverse strand, counting down.
GGCACTGCGTGCATCTGCGCGAAGGGCGCGTACTCACCCCGGCTCCGCGGAGGGGCCGCCGCTCCCGCTCCGGCTCCGGCTTGGGCTCCGGCTTGGGCTCCCGGCTCCCGGCCGGCCTCCCGCAGCGCGCACGCACCGGCGCCAAGCCCGGCCGTCGCCGGCGGAGCCACGCCTGTAGTGTGTCCCCGCGCCCGCCTGGGAGGAGCGCGGCGCGGGCCGGGGGCTCGGCCGGGCCGGGGCGGCAGTCGCGAGCTGCGCCGCAGTCCGGGCACGCTCCCAGGAGCCCGCCGCGCGCTCCCTCACGCTCGCCCGCCCGCTCCCTCTTTAAAGTGACAAACCCGAGCGCTCTCTCCGCTCCCGGGAGTTACACGGCGCTTCCGGGGTGTGAGCCGAGGATCCCCAAGCGCTCCCCAGATCCCAGGGGGGTCGTCCGAGGCAGAAGCCAGCCCCTCACTCCCTGGCCCAGGATGAGTGGGGATGGGGGGGTGGGAACGTGCTCACCGCGAGTTTCGAGAGGCTGGCGGAGCATTGGGCACGGAGTCAGCAGGCCCGGGTTCTAGCCCCAGCTGCCGCACCCCGGGTTATCCTGTTCCCCTTCCAGGCCTCAGTTTCTTTTTCTGTAAAACGGGCTGGATACTGTGCACCTCCTAGGAACCGATCAGGAAACAGGAGGCCGGAGGTTTCCCCTTCTCTGAATGGTAGGCCAACATCATCTCAGTTAATCCTCACAATGACTTAATGGTGTCAGTGGTCACTCCGTTTTTTTTTTACAGGAGGAAACAGGTTCAGAGAGGTGAAATGACCTTCCCAAGGTCACAGAGCCAAGGGTCAGAGACAAGACTTGAACCTAGGTCTATGTGACTTTAAAGCCCATACTCTTAACCACTTAGGGGTCGTGCTTTCTCTCCAAAGGAATGAATGAATCATTCAGGAGATATATTTATGACGCCCCCGCTGGATGCTAGGCACAGTGCCAGGTGTGGGCGATCTTCCATCTTCCGGGAACAGGGGGACAAGTCCCTCCCTACCCGCGCAGTCTGGCAGGGAGGCACACACGCATTAAGAGGGGCTGGGGTGTGCGGGGGAAGGTGTCACGTGCTGTGGGCTCAGTTACCAGGAGAGCAGGCTTGGTGGGTACCTGGGGGGGCTTCTCAGGGGATCTGTAGGATTTGGGATGGGGTGGGAAGAGGGGAGAGGATCTCAGGTGGGGAGCAAGTGTGCCAAGGCAGCAGTGGTTTCTGGATCATCTACCCTCTGGGAGTTCGGGGCTGAAAGCAACCTGTGGGCACTGCCCTCTCAGTAGGAGCTGGGTCTGTGCTGGCCTTGTTGGCGGGAGGGGGCATCCTTGGTTTAGAAAGTAGGACCCTGGGGAGCCAAGGATTCAGTTTCACTCTCATCCACAGGGGACACCCTTTTTTCAGTTCATTTTATGGATTCCGAAGAAAAAGGAGAGAAAGGACATTAATTATGCCCCTTGGAAGGGGGAGGGGCTGGGCACTGGACCATGGGCTCTCATTGCCATTTCTCATTTAACTTAATCTTCATAGCCAGCCAACTGCAGTTTGGAATGACCGAGCCCATTTTCCACATGAGGACACTGCGGCATGAAGGGTTCCCGGTTCAGGAGGGAGCATTGAGTTAGACACACCATCAGTACATAAAATGGCACACTGATACTGGCTTCTGTTGGAGCAGTAAAAAGGTGAGGTTGATCAGCAACAAAAACCCAAATAATCCAATTGAAAAATGGGTGGAAGACTTTAATAGACATTTCTCTGAAGAAGACATACAGATGGCCAGTAGACACATGAAGAGATACTCAACATCACTAATTATTAAAGAAATGCAAATCAGAACTACAATGAGGTACCAGCTCACACGGGTCAGAATGGCCATCATTAAAAAGTCTACAAATAACAAATGCTGGAGAGGGTGTGGAGAAAAGGGAACCCTCCTACACTGTTGGTGGGAATGTAAGTTGGTGCAGCCACTATGGAGAACAGTATGGAGGTTCCTCGGAAAACTAAAAGTGGAACTACCATATGATCCAGCAATCCCACTCCTGAGCATATACCCCGACAAAACTATAATTCAAAAAGATACATGTACCCCTATGTTCATAGCAGCACTATTTACAATAGCCAAGACATGGAAACAACCTAAATGTCCATCAACAGATGAATGGATAAAGAAGATGTGGTACATATATACAACGGAATACTACTCAGCCATAAAAAAACCGAAATAATGCTAGTTGCAGCAACATGGATGCAACTAGAGATTATCATTTTAAGTGAAATAAGTCAGAAAGAGAAAGACAAATACCATATGATATCACTTATATGTGTAATCTGAAATATGGCACAAATGAACCTATCTAAAAAACAGAAACAGACTCACAGACATAGAGAACAGGCTTGTGGTTCCCAAAGGGGAGGGGGGGAGAGAGAAGGCGGGACTGGGAGTTTGGGGTTAGCAGATGCAAACTATTACATTTAGAGTGGATAAACAGCAAGGTCCTACTGTAAGCACAGGGAACTATATCCAATCTCCTGGGATAAACCATAATAGAAAAGAATATAAAAAAATGTATATATGTGTATAACTGAGTCACTTTGCTGTGCAGCAGAAATTAGCACAACATTGTAAATCAGCTATACTTCAATTAGAAAAAAAAAAAAAAAAAAAGGTGAAGTTGAGGCTGTTCTGCTTCTGGTTTCAGCCCAGTGGGCTGATGTGGGAACTGGAGTCTGGAGTGAGCTTGAAAGGAGATCTTGCCAATTTCATGTAATAACCCTTCAGTGACCAGAAAAGCATATGTATGTGTGCCAAAGACAGGAATTACAAGTGCCTGTCCACAGGAGAGTATGTAAATGCATGGTGGTACAGTCACAATGGCACACCGCGCAACAAAGAGGAGAAAAGAGCTACCACCACCTGCAACAGGTGGATGAATCTTGCTTGTAAAGTTGAATGAAAGAAACCGGCCACAGAAGACCACATGCTGTATGATTCCATTTATAGAAAGTTCAAAAAGCAGGCAGAACTACTCTCTGCTGTTAAAAGTCATCATGGCGGTTACCATGGGGGTGGTGACTGCAAGGGGCCTGAGGGGGATTCTGGGATGCTGCTCATGGTCTGGTTTTGATCCCAGTGCTGAGTCCCCCCCACCCCTCCCCCCGGCTCTGTTTTGTGTGTGCGTGTGTATGAAAATTTGCAGCAGTGCACACTTATGATTTGTATACTTTTCTACATGTGCGATACACTTCAATACCACTTATAGAAACACACAAAAACCTTGTGTGGCTACCCACTGCACTGGAAAAAGCCAAACTCCTTTCTGTGGTTTACAAGTGCCTGCTGGCCTCTCTGACGTGCCATGCCGTCCTCACCCACCAGTCTCCTGCCTGTCAGCCTTCTGGTGTTCCCGACACCTGCCAAGCTGGTTTCCTCCTCAGGGATTCTCGCTTGCTGGTCTCTGCCTGGAAGGTGCTTTCCCTGTTCTTGCCGAGACTGCTTCCTTCATCCTCTGCACATCACCCTAAAGAAGTCACCTCTTCAGAGAGACCCTCCTGACGACCCCACCTAGAGTCCTCCACCCACAGCATGCTGTTTGTTTCCTACAGAACACCAGCCATAATCTGCAATTGTTTTATTTGTTTACAGTTCATTTTCTGCCTCTGCCAGGAGACTAATAATCACAAACACACGGCACACTTACTGTGTGCCAAGTGCTCTTCAAACATCATATTAAGGTATTGAATCTTCACCCCAACTCCATGGGGGGATACTCTTCTTAGCCCTATTTTACTGTTGAGGCAATTGGGGCTCAGAGAGGTTATATAAGTTGCTCACGGTCACACAGCTGGAAAGTAGCAGAGCCAAGGTTTGAACCCAGGTAGCCTGGTTCGAAAGTCCTTTCTTTAAACTCTACACTTTGACAGATCTGTTTTTTTTTTTTTTCCCCTGTAGTATATCTGGGACAGTATGTGGCACACAGTAGGTACTCAATAAATGTTGGGGGAATAAATGAGTGAATGAAGTGCTAAAGAGAGGTGGGGGGGAAGCTTGGATCCCAGAGTGGGTGTTGAGGGGAGGGATTGTGCAATGGTATCTAGAGTCCCAGGAGCAAGGTAACCGACAGCAGATGGAGGTTCCCAGACAGCTGGAATTAACTGCAAGCTGTAGTCAGGGCCAAGGCCTTGCCTGGACCTGGGCCTGGACACATCTTCCCAAGTGGAGCCCACCTTCAGCCTCCCCTACACACCCTACAAGACACATAGCCATTCACAGAGGGGGCTCTGCCTTAAGGGCATACAACATGTCTGGGGTCCCTTGAAGGATGGAAGCCCCCCAGGAGGCGATGCTACCTATCAAGTGCCCAGGGCTGTGGTGGCCCTGGAGAGAGTGACACGAATCTTGTGAATCACCTGCCTCTGGCCAGAAACTTTCTGGACCTTGGAACCTCCCCAGGGATAGGAAGGTCCTATGTGACTTACTTGGAGTCTAAGATGTGGCTACAGTGCTGGTCAGTGAAGGCCACAGCCTGTGTCATCATCTCCCCTGAACTTGTCATGAAGTTCCCACCACACCCCGGTAGCTGGAGCCAGCGTATCACCGGTTCCCCATCGTCTTCTGCACCAGGCTGTCTTGGTGGGGCTGTCACGGCTGTGAGCCTGCTCAATCCATCTCCCAGCGGGGCCCCTCCTCATTCTTCATCAGCCTCTGGGACAATTGTGACCAGTTCCTGAAGAGCAAGGGGGCCTTAGGTGAGGCATCGCCCTGAGGTCTGGCCCAAAGGACGCTCCACCCCTGCGGCTGCTGGGTGTGAAGCCAGCCCAGCTACAGATCACGAAACTGAGGCCCAGAGAAAGGAAGGACCAGCCAAGGCTGCGCAGTGGGGGAGTTTTGGAGTCAGTACAGGAACGTGGGCCCCGAGGCCAGTGCTCCCGCAGCAGCTCCACATTGTCAGGGTCCTGGCCGGGAGCTTGTCCGCTCTGCATCTTGAGACCTGAGCCGCCTGCGGGCCCGACTCTTTCGTGTTCGGAGAGGCTCAGCCTAATTCCCGTGGGCATGAGCTCTGAGGTCAGGCAGACGTGAACTTGAATTTCCATCCCTGACAAGTGGTTTCACTTCTCTGAGCTCAGTGTCCTCATCAGTAAAATGGGGCTGAAGTTCCTCTCACCTTACAAGCTTGGAGGAGCATTAAAGGAGCTGGTGCCCGGTGTACAGCAAGGCCTCAGTGAATGGGAGCTGCCGCTATCACCCGCTCTTTCCTGAGCTCTCTGTTCAGGTTTTCCCAACCCCTGCCCTCAGCCTGCCTCTTTGTGATGATGTTTTTCTCCAGCCATGAGCTCTCTGGCCTCCCTCTGGCCTCTTCAATGCCTTTCCTCCCACTCCCACCTCATAGAGATCCAGAGCCCTCCTTGCCAGCAAGGGGGGCAGGAACCACTGGACACTTCTGTATTCACAGTTTTTTTCTGGTCACGTACAGGAAGGAAATTCATAAAGATCAGAACACTAGACACAAAGGGATGCTAGCCGTGAAGCCACAACTGCTGGGATCTGTCAGACGTGTTTCAAACCCTCTTTATATTCATTATCTCATTTGATCCTGCCAGGCTGATGCTACTCTTCTTTTGCTGATGAGGAACCCAAGTCCCGGAGAGCTGAAATCACTGGCCATGTGGAGCCCACGAGCCCTGGCCTCAAATCATGAGCTCCCTCTCTCCAAGAAGCCCTTTATGTTCCCTTTGCTCCCAGTTGGGGCTCCCATCAACCCATCACCTGAAGGCACCCACCTTGCCTGATCCCACATGCCTCCCTCACCTATGCCAGGGTAAGGAAGTGGCCCCTTGAGCAGCTGCCACCAACACAGCTCCTTGGAGAGTTGCCCGCTGGGACGCAGAGAGCATGAGGCAAGGGGCCAGGACCCAGGATGGGTGAGTGTGGATGAGGGCAGCCCAAGGGAGGCCTGGAGATGCAAATGCTGTGGTGGTAGCAGGGACAGTTCTCCCAGAGCTGGCTTCAGCCTCCCTGCTTCCCTGTTGCAGGGACCGTCAGTCTCTGTACGCACAGGACACCTGGGCTGCCTCTGTCATCTGCAACTAAGAGCCCCTCGGGTGGGGACAAAGCTGCCACTGGCATTAGGGCAGAGGAAACCTGAGAGGGAGCTGCAGCTCTGGAGGTAGCAGCCCCCATTCCAGCCACCCAGCACGCGCCCAGGGCGACCTGTCTGCCAGCCCCTTCTCACCTGCTGGGTATCAATCTGTCCACCTGCCTCTGCGGCTCAGAGGCCCAGGGTTGCTGTGACTCTCCCCACCTCACACCCAGGCCCGTCAGCTCTCTGGGCCCACATTCGCTGGCTGAGATGGTCCTTCCATTGCCCCCACCCCACCACTGTCTTTGGCAGTCCCAGCCTCCAGGGAATGTCAATGTTGGGGTCGGGAGGCCACGAGGGTCCCAGCTGCCTGTGGAGGGTCGGAGAGAACAACTACATCCATCTGTGTCCTCAGACTCCCATGCCAAGCCTCCATCCCACCACCCACCCCTCCTCCTCCCCCTCCCCATGCTGTAACCCCTCAGCCCTTTATTCTCCAACCTGGGTTTTGCCCACAAGGCCCCAGGTTTCCACCAGGTCCCAATTGCTGGGGACCATGCTGTGCTCACAGCCCGGCCTCAGTGCTCAGACAGAGGGCAACCAGGCCCTTTCCCCAGGCCTCTCCAGAGAAGCTGGTATTGGGGGAGGCAGGGATGCTAGCCCGTGGTATCTGTGGTCCCCATTCCATCTACTCCACCCCCCAAGCTCCCCCACTGACCCTGGCATCTGTTCTGGACATGTTACTTGGATACCCAGTCCTTGAGTCCTGTCAACAACATCTCTTTTCTTCCAACGAGCAACATTTTGTGGGGATGTGCAGGTGAGGTTGACACTGTCCCTGACCCCTGATGGGATGCTGGAGTGAGATAAATTGTGCCCCCCTCCAAAAAAAAAAAAAAAAAGATATGTTCAAGTCCTAACCCCTGGTATCTGTGAATGGAAAAATAAAGAAATATATTTGCTGATGTAATTAAGGATCTCAAGATGAGATCACCTTGGATATAGGGTGATCAACCCAATGACTGGTGTCCTTCTAAGGAAGATCACAGACACAGAGAGGAGAAGGCCAGGTGAAGACGAGGCAGAGACTGGAGTTAGGAAGCCCCAAGCCAAGGAGCGCTAAGGGTTACCAGTTGCCACCAGAAGCTGGCAGGGATGCATGCAAGAGATTCTCCCTCAAGTCTCCAGATGGAACCAACGCTGCTGACACCTTGATTTCAGACTTCTGGCCTCCAGAACTGTGAGAGAATAAAGTTCTGTTGCTTTAAGTTGCCAAGTTTGTGGTCATTTGTTACAGCAGCCCCAAGAACCTCATACAGAGGGCTTGAACCCCGACCTGCACCAAAGGCACTGAGCAGAGGGCCACGGGGTCTGGGGGCAGAGCAGCCCCGACCTGGGGGTCAGAAGAGGCTTCTCAGCCATGGCCACACTTGACATGGGTCTGTAACCTCGCCAGGAAGAGACAGGGACATGGGAGAACCTCACAGACAAGGTCCAAGGCAGGACCATTCAGTGTTTTCAGTGCTCAGTTAGCTGGCCGGTGGGGCCTCAGCCCAGGGAGGGGGGCTGTAGACCAGGGGCCTGGAATAGTGATTGGGGTGGGCCCAAGGGCTGTGGCCTTGAATGGCGGGGTTGGGGCAAAGAGGAGAGAAGTAGGAATCTTGCCTAAAAACCAGAAAGATCTGGATGGCCTGCTCAGCTCCTGGAAGGGCTGCAGGGAGGAAAGGGGGAAGGGGGGATCCAGGTGGGCCTTGAGCATCAGGCTACCTGAGGAATCTTCAGGGAGGCGGATGTCAGCTCAGCATACATAAGAACTTTCTCATGCTCAGGGCCCCCCAGACTGAGAGCATTTTGGAGGGGCAGCAAGCTCCCCATTAAGGGAGGTGTGTAAACAAGAGTGCCTGGGGGACTTCCCTGGTGGTCCAGTGGTAAAGAGTCTGCCTTTCAATGCAGGGGACGATCCCTGGTTGGGGAACTAAGATCCCACATGCCGCGGTGCAACTAAGCCTGCACGCCACAACTACTGAGTTTGGGTGCCTCAACGAGAGAGCTCGCGTGTCGCAAAACTACAGAGCCCACGTGCCTTGGAGCCCGTGCGCCACAACTAGAGAGAGAAAGCCACATGCCACGACTAGAGAGAAGCCCAAGCGCCGCAACGAAGAGCCCGCGTGCCGCAACTAAGACCCAACGCAGCCAAAAAATAAGTAAATAAATAAATATTAAAGAGAAAAAGAATGTAAAAACTTACTTAATAAAAAAGTGCCTGGGAGAGACCTCAGCCCTGTACAAGGCTTGTTACCAGTGGCCCCGAAGGGCCCCTTTCTGTTCTGAGACCCTATACGCTGCCTGACTGGGCCCTCACCCCAGCAGCCAGTCTCGGACCTCCCCCTCCCCACTCCGGGAGTCCATTTCCCAGAATTACTCTGGCCCAAGCCAGCCATACCCCCTTTCCTGCCAGATTCTGGAGCCTGCCACCTGTGAAGACACAGATGCCATTCTTTGAGACCCAGAATTCGGGAACGACAGGCAGATTCTCATCACCCCCAACCTCCCAGAAGAAAGGCTGACCCTCCTGGGCCTCAGAGCCCCAGCTTATCTCCCGGGACTCCCCTCCCCCTGGGGGAGCAACCACTGCCGCCCCCTCTTAGTGTGTATTTCCTTCACACTAAACATCTGACATCTGTTAACCTTCTCCACAACCCTCAGAGGCAGTACACAAGATTAAGAGCACCAAAGTTGCTGTGGGACCTTGGATAATTTTATAACCTCTCTAGGCCTCAGTTTCTGCAAATCGCAAAATAGACGTAACTGCCTCCTAGATGGGTTAGAATCTGGAGTGCGGCTCCATAAGTGATGGCTCTTATTATCATTTTGAGCCAATGGGGAAACCAGCCCCAGTGCTGACTGCAAGGCTCTTTTGCCCCATTTACCTGCTGACATTTATAAGCCCCTATGTTTTCAAGTGGATGCTGGTCTGAGGGCCAATGAGTGAGATAGACCCTACCCTCAGGGGGCTCACAGTCTGATAGTGGAGGCCAACTTATGACCAAGTTACAAGGCGATGTGATAAGGGAGTACAGAGCACCGTGGGAGGGCAAAGGAAGGGTGGCCCATCCAATCTGAGGGGGGAGGGCTTCCTGGAGGAGGTGACCTTTAAGACCTGAAAGATGACCAGGTATAGGCCAGGCAAAGGGGGTTGAGGAAGGCATTCCAAGCAGAGGAAACTGCAGATACCAAAGAGCTGCTGTTCTCTGGGCTGTAAACTCCGTGAGAGCAGGGAGGGGGTTCCACATGATCAACTCTGCATGTCCAGCACCTGGGAGGTGCCCATAAATATTTGTTGAGGGAATGAAATTCACTTGGGGAGGGGAAAGGAGCAAGATGGGGCTGTGGAGGTGGGAAAGGGCTAAGCAGGGTCTTGTGGGTCCCAGGAGTTTGGACTTTATCTTGAGGGCTTAAATGCAAGTCAGAAGGAATCCTTTTGCTGGAACAAGAGGGTTGCGGTGGGGATGGAGGTGGGAGCATATCTGGAGGCTTTGCCACCCACACGGGTACCTGGGCTCCAGTTCCAAGTCCCTAGCCTGCTGACCCGTCCAGCCCTGGGGCCTCCCTCCCTGGGCCCAGGCTTTCCCTCGCCCCGTCTTGTCCCTGAACCCTGGCCTGTGCCCTTCCAGGTGCTGCACCCCACCCCTGAGCATAGCCCCAGACCCTGAGCCTTTGTCCCTACTGTCAGTCCTGCTGTGGAGGTAACAAGCAGAGTGGGGGCTCCCCCTGTCTTTTGCAATAGGTTTCTTGCCACTAGGGTTCCGACCTAAGAAGCTCAGTTTTCCCGTTTGTACAATGAGCATTCCTCGTCCTTCCTCTCTCACAGGCTTGCTGTGATGAGCAGCGAGATGGTGCCTCTGCAATGTAAAGCACGCTAAATACACATAGTTTTCTTTTTTTCCTTTCCCCATTATGGTAGTCAGATGTGTTCCTGAGAGAAAAATCGTAAAATACTAGTAAACAGAAAAAGGAAAACAAATGTAATTCCCTGAAGTCCCACTGCCCAAGGGGAACATCTTGGTTTCTGCCTCAAGTGTGTGTTGTGACCGTTCCAAAGGGAAACCCAGCCCCAGAGGAAGCGTGGGACAGGTCAGGCTGGCCCTCCAGGCTCCGGCCTTCTTTGAGGAGGAAAGGTTATATGGAAGCCGGTCAAGGCACATTTATTAAGTGCCCACTGTGTGCCCGGGCTGGACGGGGAGACAAGCCCTTCATATTTAGTGAGAATGTTGATTTCCCAGAAGGTTTGTCACTAAGGGGTGGGATTGTGCCGGGGGACACTGGGGGATTCAGAGCGGAGGCTCCTGAGGGCTGAGGGGTTGGGAGCCTCTGTCAGAAGCTCTTCAAAAACAGTCCAGTACCTCCAATCCAGTTTGGCCTACAACGTCTGACACCTGGGAAAATTATTGCCTTCAAAATAAGGAAAGAATATCAAAGTTAATATTTTATCTCACACAAATATTTTGTCAACTAGTAAACCGCACGTCAATATAGTGTGATACAGATTTCTATTTCTGTGAAGTGTGGACCCATTTTGTGTGATGTGTTGTGTTGTGGGATGAGGCCTTCAGGAGAAAGAGGCCCTGGGGCCTAGGAAAGTCTTAAATGTCCCTGGCCTACAAATTCTTTCCCCAGACTCGGAATTGCCTTGGCTCAGCCTCTTCTGGGGGTGAGACCAGGAAAGTGCGGGCACCATCACCAAGAAGTCACTGTTAACATAGGACAAAAGGGCTTCCCTGGTGGCGCAGGGGTTAAGAATCCGCCTGCCAGTGCAGGGGACACGGGTTTGAGCCCTGGTCTGGGTTTGAGCCCTGGTCTGGGAAGATCCCACATGCCGCGGAGCAACTAAGCCCAAGCACCACAACTACTGAAGCCCGCGTGCCTAGAGCCCGTGCTCCGCAACAAGAGAAGCCACTGCAAGGAGAAGCCCGTGCACCGCAACGAAGAGTAGCCCCCGTTCGCCGCAACTAGAGAAAGCCCGCGCGCAGCAACGAAGACCCAACGCAGCCAAAAATAAATAAATAAAATAAATAAAATAAATAAATAATAATAAAAAATAGGACAAAAGAACCACAGGAATGCATCTCCCAACACCCCCCCACCTCCGCCCCAGGACCCTGAGATGCGGTTGAGGCTATCCTCCCCCAGGATGCCCAGGGAGAGGCGTCAGGGCCTTATGGGAGTAAGCAGGATGTGGGGCAGCTGCAGAAAACATTTGGAGGTGGTGGCAGGTGTCACCAGCAGGCTGCTGGCTGACACAGAGCCGGAACAGTCCTGGCAAGACGAAGGGGCATGAGCTCAGGGTTGGGCACGGAGCCCAGGAAGGGGTCAGGTGGGGCTGGGCACTGCCCACTTCCAGCTCCATCATGAAGCCTACTGTCAGGACACTGACCTCCTCCCCCTGCCACCAGCTCTAACCTGTCCTGCCCACCCCTCAGAGCCCAGTGCGTCAGAACTCCAGAAACCCTCCATACCCTCCCCCTCAAGGGAGCCTGGGATAGAGTTGGCATGGATGCTTCTCTGGGGGAGGAACAAATGGCTGAAGATTCTTCTTCAGGGTAATTCTTAAGACTCTGCTCTTTCTTTTTTTAGCCTGGGAGGTGGCAGAGAATTTTCTCTAAATGTCTCGGTAAGCCAGAAATCAGGTCAGATATTTTTGTTGTATTTTCTCACCCATCGCTTTGGCCTTTTGTCTAGCCCTTGCCATCCCTCAGGCCACACACTTTAAGCTTCAGTCACGATGCCCTAGTAACTACTCCCCAAACACAACACACTGTTTCTTGCCTCCAAGCTTTTGCCTGGAATGCCCTCTATTTGCTTCTCTCCATGTAAACTCCTCTTCATCCTTCAAAACCCTCTCCTGTAAAGCCTTCCATGATTGCTCTAGCAGGTCAGTCAGGCTCCTCTCCCACAGTACCTGGACCCTCCCTCTAGCACATCACATAGAGTGCCTTTTCTGGAAGTATTTCCTTCTGTGCCTGTCCCTACTGGATGCTGGCCAATTGAAGAGTAGAAGCTGTTTTTTAGTCATCTCTCAATCCTTCAGGCCCAGCATACAACAGGTGCCTTGTCAATATTTAAAAATCAAGAACCCACATTTACGGCTTCTCTGGTGGAGCAGTGGTTAAAGATCCACCTGCCTATGCAGGGGACACGGGTTCAAGCCCTGGTCCAGGAAGATCTCACATGTCACAGAGCAACTAAGCCCAAGCACCACAACTACTGAGCCTGCGCTCTAGAGCCTGCATGCCACAACTACTGAAGCCCGCGCGCCTGGAGCCCATGTTCCACAACAAGAGAAGCCACCGCAATAAGTCCGTGCACTGCAATGAAGAGTAGCCCCCACTCGCAGCAACTAGAGAAAGCCCGCGTGCAGCAACAAAGACGCAACACAGCCAAAAATAAAAAATAAATAATTTTTTTTAAAAAGGTGAAAAAAAGAACCCACATTTATGAAGGCCTTCCATGCCAGGCAGAGTTTTCAGTGCATTACATGTACCTAAGACTCCCAACACCCCTACAATGACGATTACTTTATCAGCCCCAACTCTACATATTCAGAAATGGAGGTATAGAGGTTAAGAAATGTGGCCAGCAAGACATGGAAACAACCTAAGTGTTTGCCAATGGATAAATGAATAAAGAAGATGTGGTAGATATTCACAATGGAATATTATTCAGCCATGAGAAGGAAGGAAATCTTGCCACTTGTGACAACGTGGATGAAACATGAGGGCGTTATGCTAAATGAAATAAGTCAGACAGAGAAAGACAAATACTGTATGATATCACTATGTGTGGAATTAAATTAGCCAAACTCATAGAAACAGAAAGTAGAGTGGTGATTACCAGTGCCTGGGGGAAGGTGGGGGTGGGTGGGAGATGTTGGTCAAAGGGTACAAATTTCCAGTTATGGATGACTAAGTTCTGGGGATTCTAATGTACAGCATGGTGATTATAGTTAACAATACTCTATTATATACTTGAAAGCTGCCATGAGAATAAATCTTCAATGTTCTCATCACACAAAAGAAATGGTAATTATGTGATGTGATGCAGGTGTTAGTTAACATTGTGGATCATTCTGCAATATATGAGTATATTAAATCAACCCCTTAAACTTACACAATGTTATATGTCAATTATATCTCAATAAAACTGGGGGAAAAGTTATTTTTAAAGAAACAGAGTGGTTTCTGACAAATTATAAATGAGACCTGATGAAAGAGTTCATGTATTTGATGCTCCTACAATTTGATTGTCTTAAGTGTGGCTTCTACTTTTATCTGGTGGGGGATAAGTCAATTAATTTTTCTACTAAAAAGAGAAAGAAAGAAAGAAAGGAAGGTACAACAGACACCGCAGAAATACAGATGATCCTAAGAGATTACTACAAGCAACTCTATGCTAATAAAATGGACAACCTGGAAGAAATGGACAAATTCTTAGAAAGGTATAACCTTCCAAGACTGAACCAGGAAGAAACAGAAAATATGAACAGACCAATCACAAGTAATGAAATTGAAACTGTGATTAAAAATCTTCCAACAAACGAAAGTCCAGGACCAGATGGCTTCACAGGTGCATTCTATCAAACATTTAGAGAAGAGCTAACACCCATCCTTCTCAAACTCTTCCAAAAAATTGCAGAGGAAGGAACACCCCCAAACTCATTCTATGAGGCCACCATCACCCTGATACCAAAACCAGACAAAGATACTACAAAAAAAGAAAATTACAGACCAATATCACTGATGAACATAGATGCAAAAATCCTCAACAAAATACTAGCAAACAGAATCCAACAACACATTAAACGGATCATACACCATGATCAAGTGGGATTTATCCCAGGGATGCAAGGATTCTTCAATATACACAAATCAATCAATGTGATACACCATATTAACAAATTGAAGTATAAAAACCGTATGATCATCTCAATAGATACAGAAAAAGCATTTGACAAAATTCAACACCCATTTATGATAAAAACTCTCCAGAAAGTGGGCACAGAGGGAAGCTACCTCAACATAATAAAGGCCATATGCGACAAACCCACAGCAAACATCATTCTCAATGGTGAAAAACTGAAAGCATTTCCTCTAAGATCAAGAACAAGACAAGGATGTCCACTCTCACCACTATTATTCAACATAGTTTTGGAAGTCCTAGCCACGGCAATCAGAGAAGAAAAAGAAATAAAAGGAATACAAATTGGAAAAGAAGAAGTAAAACTGTCACTCTTTGTAGATGACATGATACTATACATAGAGAATCCTAAAAATGCCACCAGAAAACTACTAGAGCTAATCAATGAATTTGGTAAAGTTGCAGGATACAAAATTAATGCACAGAAATCTCTTGCATTCCTATACACTAATGATGAAAAATCTGAAAGAGAAATTAAGGAAACACTCCCATTTACCACTGCAACAAAAAGAATAAAATACCTAGGAATAAACCTACCTAGGGAGACAAAAGACCTGTATGCAGAAAACTATAAGACACTGATGAAAGAAATTAAAGATGATACCAACAGATGGAGAGATATACCATGTTCTTGGATTGGAAGAATCAATATTGTGAAAATGACTATACTACCCAAAGCAATCTACAGATTCAATGCAATCCCTATCAAATTACCAATGGCATTTTTTACAGAACTAGAACAAAAAATCTTGAAATTTGTATGGAGGCACAAAAGACCCTGAATAGCCAAAGCAGTCTTGAGGGAAAAAAATGGAGCTGGAGGAATCAGACTCCCTGACTTCAGACTATACTACAAAGCTACAGTAATCAAGACAATATGATACTGGCACAAAAACAGAAACATAGATCAATGGAACAAAATAGAAAGCCCAGAGGTAAACCCACGCACCTATGGTCAACTAATCTATGACAAAGGAGGCAAGGATATACAATGGAGAAAAGACAGTCTCTTCAATAAGTGGTGCTGGGAAAACTGGACAGCTACATGTAAAGGAGTGAAATTAGAACACTCCCTAACACCATACACAAAAATAAACTCAAAATGGATTAGAGACCTAAATGTAAGACCAGACACTATAAAACTCTTAGAGGAAAACATAGGAAGAACTCTCTGACATAAATCACAGCAAGATCTTTTTTGATCCACCTCCTAGAGTAATGGATATAAAAACAAAAATAAACAAATGAAACTTCAAAGCTTTTGCACAGCAAAGGAAACCATAAACAAGACGAAAAGACAACCCTCAGAATGGGAGAAAATATTTGCAAACGAATCAACAGACAAAGGATTAATCTCCAAAATATATAAACAGCTCATGCAGCTCAATATTAAAGAAACAAACAACCCAATCCAAAAATGGGCAGAAGACCTAAATAGACATTTCTCCAAAGAAGACATACAGATGGCCAAGAAGCACATGAAAAGCTGCTCAACATCACTAATTATTAGAGAAATGCAAATCAGAACTACAATGAGGTATCACCTCACACCAGTTAGAATGGGCATCATCAGAAACTCTACAAACAACAAATGCTGGAGAGGGTGTGGAGAAAAGGGAACCCTCTTGCACTGTTGGTGGGAATGTAAATTGATACAGCCACTATGGAGAACAGTATGGAGGTTCCTTAAAAAACTAAAAATAGAATTACCACATGATCCAGCAATCCCACTACTGGGCATATACCCAGAGAAAACCATAATTCAAAAAGACACATGCACCCCAGTGTACATTGCAGCACTATTTACAATAGCCAGGTCATGGAAGCAACCTAAATGCCCATCAACAGACGAATGGATAAAGAAGTTGTGGTACATATATACAATGGAATATTACTCAGCCATCAAAAGGAACGAAATTGGGTCATTTGTTGAGACGTGGATGGATCTAGAGACTGTCATACAGAGTGAAGTAAGTCAGAAAGAGAAAAACAAATATCGTATATTAATGCATGTATGTGGAACCTAGAAAAATGGTACAGATGAACCAGTTTGCAGGGCAGAAATTGAGACACAGCTGTAGAGAACAAACGTATGGACACCAAGAGGGGAAGCCGCGGGGGGCTGGGAATGGTGGTGTGATGAATTGGGTGATTGGGATTGACATGTATACACTGATGTGTATAAAATTGATGACTAATAAGAACCTGCTGTATAAAAAAAAAAATTAAAATTCAAAAATTAAAAAAAAATGGAAAGAAAGGAAGGAAGGAAGGGAGAAAGAAAGAGAGAAAGAAGAGAGAAAGAAAGAAAAGACTTCCCTGGTGGCGCAGTGGTTAAGAATCTGCCTGCCAATGCAGGGGACACAGGTTTGAGCTCCGGTCCAGGAAGATCCCACATGCTGCAGAGCAACTAAGCCCGTGTGCCACAACTACTGAAGCCTGCACGCCTAGAGCCCGTGCTCCACAACAAGAGAAGCCACCACAATGAGAAGCCCATGAACTGCAACAAAGAGTAGCTCCCAATCCCCACAACTAGAGAAAGCCCGCACGCAGCAATGAAGACCCAACGCAGCCAAAAATAAATAAAATAAAATAAATAAATTAAAAGATCTCCTTGTTAAAAAAAAACTTTATGAAAGAAAGAAAGAAAAGAAAAGAAAGAAGAAATGTGGCCAAGAACAAACACTAGCAGGTGGCAGAGGTGGGATTCAAACAAATGAGTAACAAGTGGTAATAATAATAAGTAATGAGTTGATGAATGAACAGATGAATAAAAGAACTGAGAGGAGGAGAAAAATCAAATAAAGAGGGATGTCCTCAGGATTGGGGAGGAAGTGCTCCCCCTCACATACGAAGAGAAACCTTTGATCCAAATCTTTTAATAAATATATTCTTCCTTCTCCTGCTCCCTCTTATTACTGCCTCCCACTCAGGAACTGAGAACTGGCATGTAAAAATAGCAAACCTGAAGGAGTGTGAAGGAAGTGCTCAGCAGAGCACCCCACCAGGAACTCCACTCTCCTACCATGTCATCCACTTCCGATTTCTTGCTCATCCCTCAGGGCCCAGTTTATTTCCCCCTCCTCTGTGAAGCCTTTGCCAACCCCCAGCAAGTAACAGAAACCCAAGGAAACTAGCTGAAGCAAAAGAGGGGGATTTATCCAAAAGATCCAGTGTTTCAAGCCATCCCAGGACATCAATGCAGCCAGATGTCCATGAAGGACAAGGATCAAGGACGGAGAGACTATCAGGAGCCCTAACGGCTCCCTGCCTGTGGCTCAGCTTCCTTCTTCCTTTTCTGCGGTCCCCCGTTACGGGGGAGAACGGCCACCTACACCCACGCAGTTAACATCATCTTTAGAATTTCAATCTGTGCCACATTCTCAGGGAAGAGCTCTGATTGGCTGGTGTGGATCAGGTGATCAGCCCTGCTCCAATCCCCTTGGTCAGGAGTGCTGTCACGTGGTACAAATATGGCGACTGGAGGCCTGCCCACAGAGAATGAGGGGAGAAGCAAGGCACCCAAAAGGTGTCTCTGCTGCCTGCTCATTCATCACCCTCACTCTTCCTGTGGAATTAATCTCTCTCTGCCTGTGCTTACTGCTCTTCCTTCACAATTCCATTTAAGCTCTGATCGCGTTCTTCTGCTTGCTGTCTGAATTGAATTGGTGCGTGTGTGCCTATCCTTGTGCACAAGCCCACAGGAGGGCTCCAGCTTGCAGTATAGACTGACCCTCGACCCCTGTGTTACTTTAAGGCCTCCATCCTCAACCTCTCCTGAAAGCTAGCTTCATGGGTGTACAGCCTGCGCGTGGTTTAATGCTCTGCTTTTGCCCTCTTGAAATTCTCAATAATTTTTGAATAAAGAGTCCAGCATTTTCATTTTGCACAGGGCCCTGCCAATCATGTAGCCGGTCCTGCCTCTCTCCTTGCCCCACCTCGAGCTCTTCCTCCCAACCTAAGTCTCCTTGGGCTGTCATAATAAAATACCACAGACCGGGTGGCTTACACAACAGAAATTGATTTTGTCATATGTCTGGAGGTTAGAAGTTCAAATCAAAGTGCTGGCAGAGTTGGTTTCTGGTGAGATTCCTCTTTCTGGCTTGTAGAGGGCTGCCTTCTTGCTGTGTCCTTAATGGCCTTTTCCCTCTGTGTGCCTGTGGAGAGAGAGTGCATTCTGGTGTCTTCCTCTTCTTATAAGGATGCCAGCCGATCTGATTTGGGCCCATCCTAGTGACCTCATTTAACCTTAATTACCTCCCCAAAGGCCCTATCTCTAAATACAGTCACACTGTGGGGGAGGGGGGTGGCTTAGGGCTTTGACATAGGACTTGTGGCGGTGGTGGGGGACACAATCCAGTCCATAACACTGACCTTCTTGGATCCTAGCCCTTTTGCTTGCACCCCAAGCACAGCCTCATGCCTGCTCCTTGGATTTGCCTGGTGACACTCTCCCTTGGAGTTGACCTCTAGTTTTCCTCCTTAGTGATGGCCTACTTTGTCTTGGATTCCTCACCCTGGGCAGCACCCTGCCCTACCCAGTCTACTCCTGACCCTGTCTGTTACAGTCCTTTAGGGCCAGGGGACCCCCCACCCCAGGCCTGGAGGAGGGTGAGGCCAGTCTCCTCCATGGCGTGGGAAGCACTCACACCCTTCAGGGACTTTGTCAGCTGCCTGGATGGTGCTTTCTTGCTTGCCTAACTCATACTCAACCTTCAGAATTTGCCAAGAGCCCTCCTCTTCTTGCATGCCATTTCTGCCCACCTTCCACTACCCCCATGGCTGGGGTCTTATTTTACCCCATTAGCGTTCCCACGATACCACATCACAATGGCCAATTTCATACCTATCGGTTCCGCTGGTGCCTTTGTCATCATCTTCACCCTGGTGCCTCACACAGAGTTGGCACAGAGCAGGCACAATAAATGATAAGCCCCTATTGAAGGTGAGGCTTAGGCTTGTCACCTTTGATCCTTTTCCCCAGACCCTTTCTTTTTTTTTTTTTTTAATATTTATTTACTTATTTGGCTGTGCTGGGTCTTAGCTGCAGCTCGCGGGGTCTTCGTTGAGGCATGTGGGATCTAGTTCCCTGACCAGGGATCAAACCCAGGCCCCCTGAATTGGGAGTGCGGAGTCTTAGCCACTGGACCACCAGGGAAGTCCCTCCCCAGACCCTTTCTGATTGTACCCAGAAGGTGTGCAGGGAGGATTGTCTGCAGGGACAGAGAGGGAGTTGGCCACTTCTAGGCCAGATGAAAAAATAATCTGTTGGTTTCTTTTTTTTTTTTAAAGACACCAATTGTACTTGAACATTTGTTATTATTATATTTTTATTTATTTATTTATTTTTGGCTGTGTTGGGTCTTCGTTTCTGTGCGAGGGCTTTCTCTAGTTGTGGCAAGCGGGGGCCACTCTTCATCGCGGTGCGCGGGCCTCTCATTATCGCGGCCTCTCGTTGCGGAGCACAGGCTCCAGACACGCAGGCTCAGTAGTTGTGGCTCACGGGCCCAGTTGCTCCGCGGCATGTGGGATCTTCCCAAACCAGGTCTCGAACCCGTGTCCCCTGCATTAGCAGGCAGATTCTCAACCACTGTGCCACCAGGGAAGCCCTGTTGGTTTCTTAATCATATGGCTTTTAAAAACTAGAGCCATCAAAGGCCCCAGATAACCTCACGTACTTTGGTCCTTTTTACTTTCTATTTGCAGTCATGATAGCCCTTAGGAAATATATTCACTAAGTTTTTTTAAATTATGGAAGCCATACAGTTATACCCTCACTGTACAAAAATCAAACAAATGGCTGTAGTTTAAGATTTGAAACACAAAAATTGGTATGGAAAAACTGCAACTCTTTCTAAATCTGTAATAAACATGATGACCCAAAACCTATGGGATGCAGCAAAAGCAGTTCTAAGAGGGAAATTTATAGCAATACAATCAAGAAACAAGGAAACAAGAAAAATACAGGAAACAAAAACTGTAAAAAAACACAAACACATGGAGTCTAAATCTGTAGTAACTGAACTCAGCTCCCTAGCCCACAATTCTGCTCAATAGCAGCAAAATCCCTAATATTGCCAATTTACCACTGGGCACTTTCCATTTATACTTAGACTTTATAATCTTTGAGAAAGTTTTTCTTATATTTTTGACCTTGGCTAACAGTAGGAAATCCACTGCACTTTAAAACCCAGTGCAACATTTAATCAATAATCAGGGAGCAAAAGTTTCATAAAATAAAACTTAATTTGATACTCTCTGATATTTTCTATCCTGTTTCTATTTTCTATTCTATTCTGCGATGCTTTATTTGATTCTATTCTGTGGTGTCCACTCAGTGAATTTCAAGAACCACTGATGGGTCATAAGCCTGTTTCTCTCCCTGCCCCTTTTCTTCTGCTTCTAGTGTTACCTGAAAACTGGATTTGCCTCTTGGTGGGTGTTGAGCCAAAAGACACAACCAAGCCAAAGATCAGGAGAAGGAAGGATTTACCACTTGCAGCAAGTAATGAGAACATGGGGGATCTTTCCCAAAGTAGTGTTGCCCTGAACAGCAAAACTGGGGAAGTTTTAAGCTAAGGTATATGCATATTCATGAAGGGGCTTGAGTGGCATATGCATATTCATGAAAGGGCTTGAATAGAGAATTCAACACAGAATTGGGGCAAAGGTTGACAGAGTCCAAGCTTTAGTGGATTGTTGAAAGGTCAACATCTTCATTCCTTAGGTTCCAACCAGTTTGGTGTCTGGGGTCTTAGCATGTAGTTCCTATAGAGCAACTCAGAGATGTCCAGTGTCCTTGAAACACTGGATCTTTTTGATAAATCCCCCTCTTTTGCTTCAGCTAGTTTCCTTGGATTTCTGTTACTTACTGGGGGTTGGCAAAGGCTTCACAGAGGAGGGGGAAATGAGCTGGGCCCTGAAGGATGAGCAAGAAATCGGGAGTGGATGACATGTAGGAGAGTGGAGTTCCTGGTGGGGTGCTTTGCTGAGCGCTTCCTTCACACTCCTTCAGGTTTGCTATTTTTATATGAGAAGATACATGTGTATCAGGTTGTTCTTTTTTTTTTAAATTAAAGTCTAGTTGATTTATAATGTTGTGTTAATTTCTGCTGTACAGCAAAGTGATTCAGTTATACATACATATACACGGAAACCCCCTGCCTCTTTCCACTGAGGAAAACTTTTTGTTCTGAGTGCTCCAAGGCCTGCAGCACTTTATTTCTCAACAAACCTCTTCTTCCTCAGAAAGTCCCACAATAGAAAGCTCCTACGGGGAGAAACTTGTTTTGTTTCTGTTCTGAATTTTGAAAAGTCTAATTTGAAACCCAAAGCTGAGCAATAACTTCTTTGTTCCCCTGCATCCGCCCTCCCAGGAACCAGTGGTGGTGGTGGTGTGGCTGGAGGGCAGAGTAAAATGAAAGAAAAAACAATAACAACTGCAGAATCAAAATAATACTCTTCTACACAGATGGAGTGAAAACCCCCCTCCCCCCTTCCCCACGCTGCCCTCTGAAAGTAAGCACCTCTATCAGGTGTTTGTTTATACATTCCTGTATACATATATGCACACAACTTTCTGTGTGTACATATATATTCTGCTGTTATTTTTGTCATTTAGAACCAGCCTGCCTGGATTCAAATCATCACTCTGCTATTTACTACGTGTGCAACCTTGGGAAAATTACTTAACCTCTCTGTGACTCAGTTTTCTCAACTGTAAAATGGGAACAACAATAGTGATTAACCCAGAGTAGCAAAGACTACATTTATTTTATTATTATTATTTAAAAATTAATTTATTAATTTATTTATTTTTGGCTGCATTGGGTCTTCATTGCTGCGCACGGGCTTTCTCTAGTTGTGGCAAGCGGGGGCTCAGTAGTTGTGGTGCACGGGCTTAGTTGCTCCACGGCATGTGGGATCTTCCCGGACCAGGGCTCGAACCTGTGTCCCCTGCATTGGCAGGTGGATTCTTAACCACTGTGCCACCAGGGAATCCCGAAGATTACATTTAGAGAGAGGCTAGCACGTGATGAGCTCTACAGTGTTAGCACTGTGATTTATTGCAGAATATTCCATTGTGTGGGCACATCATAGTCTCCTATTGAAAGACCAAGGTTGTTTTCAGGTTTCATTATTACAAATAATGTTGCAATGAACACACTGGGCATGTGCATTTTTCTTTTAAAAGTTACAGCCCAATTGTCTCCTCCAATGATTGTACCAGTTTATGCTCCTGCCAACACTACCTATTTTTCCTACACTGTCATCAATACTGGACACCATCAGTTTGTTAGGTGAGAGGATGACGTGGTATTTAGCAGACTTCTCCACTGTCAGCTTACTTTTTATTCCCCCATCCCTTACCAGTGAACTGTGTTTATGGTGCCTATGGTTATATAGCGAGCACTCCTGGAACACTTAGCCTGTGCTAAGAGTTTCTGCGGGTTGTTTCCCCAGTTTCTGAGGACAACCTGTAATGTTGGTCCCCCTTATTGTCTCCATTTCATAGATCAGAAAGCAGAATCCTCCTGCAATGAGCCATACCAGAGCTAGCAAGTGGCAGAGTAAGGATTCCTTTCTGGTCTGTCTGACCCTGCATGTAACTGCTTAGATGTAGAAACTGAGGTCCAGAAAAGGGACGTTTCTCTGAGTGCACCCAGCATGTCCGTGGTTCTGCCCAGGCCCTCGCACGGCCAAGCCACCTCTGACCCCACCAAGTCGGCAGCTGTTTCTCACCCACCATGGCCTGCCCTGGCCCCAGCCCCGCCCCAAGCTGCCCACTCCAGACCATCCTCCAGTTTGTGTTCTTTGGCCACTGTGGCTTCTAGCATGCCTGGGGAAAGGACCCAGACTTCCCAGCAAATAAACACCGCCCAGAGATTTCCAAATATACAGATAAGTGTTCCCTCCCGCCTCGGCCAGGACTGTCTGGAACTCCACACATTCGGCCCTTCTTCCGCTCCTCCTGGTGTCGGGTTCTGGGTCTGAGTCCTCAGTGGAACAGCACGTGTCCTCCACTGTATGGGGGAGGGGAAGCCTGCACCGCGGGCCATCACTGTCATCAACAGTAGCAGAGTAACTAACAGCCACATCCTGGTTTGGATACACTTTTCCAGTGTTCACATTTTACGAAACAATTTTGAACAGAGTCTCCCCAAACAACTTGGACAACAGTGTCTTTGTCACCAGACAGAGCCCTTTTGGGAGTCATCTAACAAGGTCGTCACCAGCACCCCACACCCCAGCCTCACATCCAGGGTGGTGAATCAGGGTCCAGAGCTGTTCAGGTATGTTAGCCATCTCCACGTGGTCACCACTTACAGAGAGGATTGCTTTTCAAAAATTTGATTAGGAAGAATTTTGAACATATACAAAATTAGGCAGAATGCCCACCCTCACCCAGTCCCCATCACCCAGCTTTTGCAGTTATCAGCTCAGGACCGATCTTGCTTCATCTTCATTCCTGTCTGTTTCCCTCACCTTTAAAACAAATGTTGTATCATTTCATCCACAAAAGGTAAGAGTAATCTAAAAGATGAAGAGTCTTTTATTAATACAACTATAATAACATTTTCACCCCTAAGAAAGGAATAGATCTCTCATATCATCCAAAATCTGGTCAATATTCAAAGTTCCAGATACTTCATAAATCTTTTCTTTTTTTTTATAGTTTGAATTAGTATCTAAATAGGGTTAATACACTGTGATTGGTTAATATGTCAGGTTTCTTTTACTCTGGAATTTCCCCCTCCATCTCTCTCTTTTTCTTTTTCTTTGCAATTTATTTTGTTGAAAAAACCTTGGCTGTTTTATCTGTAGGGATCACTGCAGTCTAGAACTTGCTGATTGCTGCCCCATGGTGTAGTTCAGCATGATTCTCCATCCCCAGGGGTTCTTATAAATTGGGAGTTGCATCTAGAACTGCAGCTGATAAATGCAGGCTTGACATTTTTGGGCAAGAATATTTCATAAGTGGTACTGTTTCTCCCATCTGGAGGCATATACTGTCTGTTTGCTTCTCCTTTTATGATGCTATCATGTCGCTTAATTTTTTTAAAACTCTTATTTTGAAAAAAAACTTCAAACCTATGGAAAGTCGCAAGGATAGTGCAATGAACTCTCATTGATTTACCAGTTTTTGCCACATTTGCTTTATCATTCACGCTCTTTTCATATATAGATATATTTTTCTAAGTCATTTGAGAATGGGTTTCAAACATCAAGCCCTGGGGCTTCCCTGGTGGCGCAGTGGTTGAGAATCTGCCTGCCAATGCAGGGGGACACGGGTTTGAGCCCTGGTCCGGGAAGATCCCACATGCCGTGGAGCAACTAGGCCCATGAGCCACAACTACTGAGCCTGCGCGTCTGGAGCCTGTGCTCCGCAGCAAGAGAGGCCGCGATAGTGAGAGGCCCACGCACCGCGATGAAGAGTGGCCCCCGCTTGCCGCAACTAGAGAAAGCCCTCGCACAGAAACGAAGACCCAACAGAGCAAAAATAAATAAATAAATAAACATCAAGCCCCTTCACCCTTAAATATTTCAGGGTGAACCTGCTAAGAACTCTTTTCCATAACCATCTAAAAGAAAAACCGTTCTTCTATTTTCACAGTACTTCTGACACAATGTGTGGGGTTTTCCCTCACACTAAACAATTCTCCAGTTCTTCAGACATCAACTTGGCATCCTACAATTCACTTCTGACATTAATTTCCCAGAGTTAGCATAAACCCCGCAGGTTAAGGGCTCAGTCCCACAAGACTGCTCCCACTTCGGACACCAGTCATAAGTTGCCAGTTGGCACCTGTGCTTTTGGTCAACCAGCTATAAATTAGGGGTTCCCAGACCCTCGCCTCAAGTTTGATAATTTGCTAGCAAGAACTCAGGGAAATATTTATGTTTACCAGTTTATCATAAAGGATACAGATGAATAGCCAGATGGAAGAGATGCATAGGGCAAAGTATACAGAAGGGCCGGAAGCTTCCATGCCCTCTCTGAGAGTGTTGCCGTCCTAGCACCTCTATGTGTTCACCAACCCGGAAATTCTCTGAACCCCATTGTTTAGGGTTTTTGTGAAGGTTCCATTAAGTTGGCATGCCTGATTAAATCACTGGCCTTTGGTGATGGAACTCAATCTCCAGCCCCTCTCGCCTCCCCAGATATCAGGAAGTGGGGTTGAAAGTTCCAACCTTCTAATCACCTGATTGGTTCCTCTGGCAACCAGTCGCCATCCTCCCAGCATCCCCTTATTACATAAACTCAGGTATGGTTGAAAGGGGCTTATTACAAATAACAAAAGATGCTCCTATCATCTCTCTCACTAAGGAAATTCCAAGGGTTTTAGGAGCTCTGTGCCAGGAACTAGGGACAGAGACCAAATGTATATTTCTTATGCCACACTATCAAATTCAGGCAATGTTACAGTGATGACATTCTATTATCCAATATCTGGATCATACTCCAAATTTGCCAATTATCCTGTGTTGCTTTTTAAAATGACTTTAAAAGACTTATTTCTGGGAATTCCCTGGCAGTCCAGTGGTTAGGACTCTGCACTTTCACTGCCGAGGGCCCGGGTTCAATCCCTGGTCAAAGGAGACTTATTTCCAAATGTCTAATCCTTTCAGCCATGGGGTCGTATCCTCAGAAATAATTTATAAATCTATATTAAATTTATTTTTATTTCATTTTTACTATCAAAGCAATAAATGTACTTCGTTTAAAACACAGAACAGTCTAGGGACTTCCCTGGTGGTGCAGTGGTTAAGAATCCGCCTGCCAATGCAGGGGACACGGGTTCAATCCTTGGTCCGGGAAGATCCCACATGTCGCGTAGCAACTAAGCCCTCGTGCCACAACTCCTGAGACCGCGTGCCACAACTACTGAAGCTTGTGTGCCTAGAGCCCATGCTCCGCAATAAGAGAGGCCACCTCAGTGAGAAGCCCGAGCACCACAACGAAGAGTAGCCCCTGCTCACTGCAACTAGAGAAAGCCCGTGCAGCAACGAAGACCGAACACAGCCAAAAATAAATAAAATCAAAAAAATAAATAAATAAAATGGTCTAAACTTATGAAGAAACTAACATTCCTTTGCTTTCTCCCACTCCATCCCCATGGCAGCCCCCCGTGGCTTCAGCCCAGAGGTGTTTCCTCTGGGATTTACCTCCGTGTTTCTAGATAATACGCTTTCATTGCAATTCTTGGTTTTTCAAATGTAGACGTTATCTGTTGGCTTCTACTATGAAAGATCACGATGTAGCCCTCCTTGATCACCCCTCACCCACCCTCCCAATATAGTTATTAATACCTTATGAGTTCTGGTTAGATATTCATTGGTTACATTGTTTTGACTATGTAAATACTATTCACAGCTGAGCCACTCCCTCCCCACACCCCCGACCCTGAGACTCTCACTTGCAACGTGGGAACACAGTGGGTCTGCTCCCCTCCCAGTGGGCACCCCCATCCTCCGTGCTGGAGTGGTCCCAGGGAATCTCTCTAAGCTACCTCTCTCCCTCCTCTACTGAGAAGCCTGTCACGGCTCACTGGCGATCCTTGGGTGAAGTGCCATCCTGGGTCCTTTGAGCCCTGTCCCTTGTCTGTCTGTCCTCACCTCCCCCACGCCCATTTTTTCCCCAGCAAAACTGAGTTATGCCTCGATCTCCAAACGCTCCAGCTGGTCCACGTCTCCATGCCCCAGACGTGCCACTCCCTCTGCCTGGCACGCCCTCCCCAACCCTTCCACGGGGTGAACCACACTCAGCTCTGCTGTCCGCTCCTCAGGAAGCCTTCTGTGATGCCCACCTTCCAAGAGCTAAGCTTGCCTTTCTCTGGGCACTTCTGCTCCCTGGCCAGCTCTGGAGTACTGGCTCATCAACAGGGCTGTCACCCCAGGGGGTCTGGAGGGCTATGCACGTCGTCCTTTCTGAAGTTCTCAACGGAGCAGGGCTCTGACTGAGACTTGCTGAGTGTTGGTTGAATTGACTGCTTGTGCCTGGAGCTCAGAGAAGGGAGACAGGGCCTGGCAGCCGGTAGGGGCAGGGAGGGTTCAGTGACAGCTACGGTAGTGGGTGGAGTAGGGTGAGGAGAGAGGCCTTTCTCCCACACCCAATCCACCATTGGCACTAAAAGAGACCACCTCGTGGGAGGCCCCAGGGCAGCCGTCTGGTCTGCGGCTGGGCCCACTTTTCTGGATCCTGACGCCTGCGACCCTGCCAAGGTCCAGCTCGGCCAAGGTGAGCTGAGAACATGGCAGGCTCTGAGGGCCAGTCTTCCCGAGGCTCTCATTGATAGGGCGCTTCCGTGGGCCAGCCCTGGGCTCAGCGCATGCGTGCTTTGGCCCATCTCATCCCTAAGACACCTAGAGCCAGGTGCTATTATTAACACCCCCATTTCCCAGAGAAAGACTGCTGAGGCTCAGAGAAGGGTCATGCAGGGAGAACGTCCTGGAACTGGCTGCTAAGATCCCAGGGCTAAATGCTCTTAGTGCTTTCCATGCATTAACTTGGGTGAGGAGGGACCGTTATTATTTCGATTGAACAGGTGAGGAAACCAAAGCACAGAGAGGTTAAGCAACTTGTCCAAGGTCACCCAGCAAGTAAGTGGCAGAACCCGGGCATTCGGCCACAGAGTTTTACTCACTTTGCTCTCAGCCTGATGGTGAGGGTGATGAGGAGGGAGGGGGCGATGCTGGTGCTCCCTCTCAGGACACAGCACACCTCAGTTTGCAAAGATATTGCACACCTGCCACCTCACCTGCCTTTCAGCCCAGAGAAGACACAGAGATCACAGCCCCCATTTTGCAGAGGAGAAAATGAAAACCAGAGGAGGGTAACGACTGGCGCAAGGTCACACAGTAAGTTAGCTGCTGGATAGGGGCTTGGGTCCCAGGTTTGATACCCAGGCCTGGGCCGGCCCTGGCCCCCTGACTGGCTGGACCCACTGAGTTTGGTGACCCTGAGGAAGGGGGTTTGGAGCACACAGGGCAGGTGGGCAGAGAGTTCTGAGCGGGGAGGCAGGAGCTCTGGAGGGGAGCCCAAGTCTTGCCTCCGGCTTGCTGTGGGAGCCTCAGTTTCCTCATCTGTACAATAAATGGCCTGGATCTGTTGGACCCTGAGGGCCCTTCCAGCCTGAATTCACAAGGTGCCTGGGGACACAGTGTTCCCTGCTCGCCCCTTTGCTTTCCCCATTAGTGCAGCCGAGCGGCCCCATTTCCCTGCAGGATATTTTTTTCCACCTGTTCGCAGCCTCTTCCCATCTGGCATGGCTGCAGGCCTCAGGAAGCTGGGGAAGATGTCCAGCCAAGCCCAGAGCGTCACACTGGTTCGGGAATCGGCAACTCCTGTTCAATCTGCCTCACCACGCTGCCCCGTGAGCACTTACTCGTTCTGTTTTGTAGCAGAGCAGCCTGTCATCTGTCTGTCTGTCTGTCTGTGACCCTCTCCAGCAGGACCGTGAGCTCCATGAGGGCAGAGGTCACATCGAGATATCAGAGCTTGATAAGCAGTGAGCCTCCCAGCTCTGGAAGCATGCACAGAGAGGCTGCGTGTGGCAGGGACGTGGAGCAGGAGAGAGAATGGAGCTGGGAGTGGGGGTGAAGGGAATCAGGCCCCTCCAGCTCTGGGCTCTGAGACCCCCACGAGCAGTCCTTGAGACCCCACGGCCCAGGAGAGGACTGGGAGGCTCTGCCCTCTGTGGGCAGTGGAAAGAGAACACAGAAGCATGAAACGGACTCATCAAGGATGTCTTTATGGGGACTGTGGCAGACACTGGCCTCAGGGTGGATAGACTCAGAGCCCCCAGGGCTTTTGCTCCGTAGGAGTGCCCTCTGTGCTTGGGCCACACTGACCGCCAACATGAGGAGGCCTCGGTGGGGAGCCACATCCCCCCACAAGTGTCCACGCTACCAGCCGTGTCCTCTGGGGTCTGCTTGCTGATGGGCTGCCACACCATGAGAGTGAAGTCTTCCGTGCTGACGAAACCAGGACGGGCAAAGCTTGGAGAGTGCACTTCGGGGGAGGGGGACCGTTTGCTGAGCCAAGGGCATCTGCTGCATTCTTGCCCATTCGAATGGTCTGCACCTCCAGATGCACCGCGTTCCCTCTGGCCTCAAGGCCTTTGCCCAGGCCCCTCCCTCACCTGAAACACTCATCCCTTCCTCTGGCCAGGCTAACTCCTACTCATCCTTGAGGTCTCTGTTTCAGTAATTCAACAACTGCTTCCTGGGCACTTACAATGAGGCAGACACTGTCCCAGGTGAGCTGTTGGCAGTGAGTGAATCGTCCTGCCCTCTCAGAGTTTCCACACGATGCTGATGTGGGATGAGTTGCAATAGGCTTGTGGCTATAACGAGTAGCCCCCAAATCAATGGCTTAACCCAATGAAGGTCTATTTTGCACCCATATCACAGTCCAAATGGGTGGCAGGGGGGCTCTGCTTCAGTGCCACTGCCATCCCCTAGCCTTGGATAGGGTCCCCGTGGACCCTCTGCATCAGGCCGGCTGGTGAGGGAAGAGGGGGAGCATGGAGGGTTGGGCAGGGAGACTTCACGCCTTGGCTTGGAGGAGCAGGCATGCCACTTCCACCCACTTTCTCCTGGTGCAAGCTTGGCCGCAAACACACTGTCTGAATGTCCTGGGGCTGCTGTAACAATTCCCGAAACTTGGTAGCTTGAAACAACAGAAGTGTATTCTCTCATGGTTCCGGAGGCCAGAAGTCTGAAATCAAGGTGCTGGCAGGGCCGTGCTCCCTCTGCAGCTTCCAGGGGAGGGTCCTTCCTTCCTCTCCTAGCTTCTAGGTGCTGTCAGCAATCCTTAGCACCCTGGGCTTATGGCCGCATCACTCCAATCTCTGGCTCTGACTTCACATTGCCTTCTCCTCTGTGTCTTTCCCTTTTTGTGTCCCTCTTATCAGGATACTTGTTATTGGGTTTAGCCCCCTGATCATCCAAGATGATTTTCTCATCTCAAGATCCTAAATAATTATATCTTGCAAAGGCTTTTTTCCAAATAAGGTAAAATTCATAGGTTCTGGGGATTAGAACATGGACCTATCTGTTTGGGTGCCACCTTCCAACATTAGCAGGATCACCTGGACTCCTTCACACGGCAGCCGGCTTCCAGAAGGGCAGAAACAGAAGCTATTGGTACAAAGTCTCTGAAGGCCTAGGCCCAGAAGTCCCAGAACACTATTTCTACTGCACGCTATTGGTCAGAGCAGGTTTCAGGGCTTACCCAGATTCAAGGGAAAGTAGAATACATAGAATACCCCTCTTGTTGGGAGGTGTGGCAACGGCGATGCCAAAGGGCACGCCCCATGGGAGGGATGGTTGCTGCTGTCTTTGGAAACAACCTAACAGAGTGTGTGTGTGTTGGCGACGGCCTCTGCTAGGGGCCCCGGAGACGTGCTCCCTGATGATGGGGTTGCTGACGACGCTGAGGTGGGAAATGCTCCACCCGCGTGGAGCTCAGCCATCAACTGGATGACCCTGGGCCAGTCCCTCATTCACTCAACAACTACCTACTATGTGCCAGGCCCCGAGCAAGGCACTGGGGTCCCAGTGGTGAGCAAGCCAGGTCCCTGTGGAACTTTCCATCCTGTGGATGACAAAAGCTTATAACTGGACACACTTGTCACAGAGTGTGACAAGTAGAAGGAGACCAGCAAGGAGATAGGCTGGAGAATCCCTGGGGACAAAAGAAGCCAGGATGAGCCTGGAGGGCAGAGACGCAGAGGATGACCCCTCCTGGGCCTCAGTTTCGTCCTCTGGACATCAAGAGGGTTTGTCAGAGCCATGGACTCAAACTATGTTCCCTGGAGTCCTAGCATCTCCCAGAGGCACCCCAGGGGCTACTGCAGGGGATACTGCAGAGGAGGCTGAGCAGGGGGCATCTAAAGTTTGTGACTAATTGGGTTGGAAGCTTCCAGGGATCTCCCACAGTCTAGGTGCCAAGCCTGACGTCCCGGTCTTGTCCTGGTCTCATCCCGGTGACTGTCTGGGACAAAATTTTCCCAGGACCCCTCCTGTTCCTGAATGGCTCTGCCAGGGTTCTGGGCTCTGGGGAAATAGGGAACCTCCCCTTTGTCTATTGGGCCCTCAGGTTCCCCTACCACCCCAGAACAGACCCTCCACCAGGATGCTTGCAGCTGCTCCCTTACCTTTGACCTTGGGTCTGCTTGAGCTGGGAGAGCCCCAGGGACCCCAAACGAGGTGCCAGTGTCTCTCAAAGAGCTCAGGCTCTTTGGGGTCACACCCTGCCCTCTGTGTGGCCCTGGGTGGGCCCCTTGCCCTCTCTGATCCTCTGGGTAAGTCCTGCCTCATGGGGGCGAGCACAAAGGCAAGGAGCTGGTGAGATCCAGGCCCTCTGACGCTGGCTTGAGGTCAGCACAGGGAGAATCAGAGAAGTGGCAGGAGAGGCCCAGCCTCCTGGGGACCTGCCCCTGGTGCTTCTGCCCCATCATCTGGGAAGCTCTGGACCCCACCTGCCCCCAGGGGGTTGGGAGAGGACTGGGGGCAAGTTAGTCAGTAGGAAAATCATTTACTTCAGTTCAGCAACCTTTATTCCTGTGTTCAACGCAGTGTTGGGCATTGGGTAGGGGCGGGGCCAGAGATGCCAAAGAGAGTAATCCCCTCCCGCCTCTGGGCCTCAGCTTTCCTCTCTTTCGCACAGGGAGGGAAGGCTTCCTCGGCTTCCTTCATCGGGAGACTGTGAGGACAGTACACGACAATACACGACAAGACATAGTCCTTGCCCTGGGGATGGGCTCACCCTCTGGGAGGGAGGCCCATGCCCCGCCCACCACTAGCAGCTGGCAAGAAGGGCGGCTGGGGCCCCGTGACCAGGTGATGCGCCAGAGGCTCTCAGCCACGGGTCTGGCTTCACTGAGCTCTGTCCTGGTGACAGAGGCCTCAACGGGCCATGTAAGGAAGGGGAACAGTCCACGTAGAGGGGGTCACTCCATTCACAGTCCAGAGGGCCACAAAGAGGTAGGTCGTGCCATCTCATCCAGGTGCAGTGAGGACCCCCACCGCTGCTAGCATCCTTAGCTGGTGGTGCCCAGCGAGGGCTGTGGGGAGGCCGACTGGCTCAGGGTCACGTTGGGGAAGCTGGTGACAAAGCTCTCCCACCTTCTCCTTATCTTCTGCAAGACAGGAGGGGGCGAGATCAGGGCCCAGGTCTCTGGACTGGGTGGTGGGCTTCAGGTGCTGTTCCACCTACAGCCATGAGGTGGTGGTAGACCCCAGAGACAGAAGCACGGCTCACTAGCCACCCTTCCTCCTAGAGGAAGCCCGCAGCTCCCACCCCGGGGGGGCCGATCACCCCCTTTTCCGGGGGAGAGGGGAGCACAAGATGTAACCCTGGGGAAGTTGTACTGGCTGATCTCTTGCCTCCAGCAAAATCCACCCATCCAGCAAGCTGACAGATTGATCATCTCGGAACAGCTCTGACCATATCACCCACCTGTCCTAAAACCTTCCCTGACTCCCCAGTGCCTATGGGATAAATCCCAAAGGCCTTCAGGCCCCCCTGAAATACAGTTCTTGGATCTCTCTCTCTCCAGCCCCTTCCCCAGACAGCTCTGTTATCTTTTTGATCTACAGCCCCATACATTTCTGCCTCTGAGCCTTTGCTGCCCTGGGTCCCTCTCCTGGGGACCTCCCCCTCCCCTCTAGCACTCCTCCATCCACCAACCCTCAGCCAAACCTGTTGATACTGCCTCAGCCACCGCTGGCTGCCTTCTTGCTGAGCTTGGATCAGCTGCTCTGTGTCCCCCAGGCTCCCTGGCAGTTGCTCCTGCCCGGGGGCGTCCAGCCTTTCTGGGCCTCCGTCTGAGGACCTGGACTTCTCACGCTCCTGTCTGAGGCTCAGCGCCCGGCGCAGTCGGCCTGCCAGGGGCCTCCCCCAGGGCTCCTGGAGCTTGCTATAGGAGGGCCGTGGTCCTCGCAAGGACTGGCTGCGTAGCCCTGTCCCCATGGTTCTGGAGGCTGCAGGCGCGGGACTGCTCCAGCCCCTTGGCGAGCCCCTGGCCTTCTGAGATGGCCTGGTGCCTCCACCCACCTGACAGGAGCTCACTTGGGGACAAAGGTTGGTGCTGCTGAGGTGGCCATTGTAAACCAAAGGGCGGGTGGAGAGGCGGTGTTGTGGGTGACTCAGGGATGCTTGACCTCGGTGGCCTGCCCTCCTCTTCCTCCTCCAGGCAGCCTTCCCTGACCACCCCACCCCAAAGATCTTGCCCTCCCCTGAACTCCTGTAGTCCTGGCTGTCCAGACTCATTTCGTTGACAGAACAGATGGCTCAACAGCAAAACAGAGACAGGCTTTTAAGAAACAGGACAGCTCCAACCTAGAACTGTCAAATTCACAGAGACAGAAAGGAGCATGGTGGTTGCCAGGGCCTGGGGGGAATGGCAAGTTGTTTAATGGCTATAGAGTTTCAGTTTTGCAAGGTGAGAAACTTCTGGAGGTTGGTTGTACAACAATGTGAACGTATGTAACGCTATTGAATTGTACATGTAAAAATGGCTAAGATGGTACATTTTATGTTTCTGTATATTTTTTGCTACAATTGGAAATTTAAAAAAAGAAAGAAAGAAAAAAGAAACAGGATAGTTCTAGGCTGGAAATTAGGAGACTTGGGGTTTTTCCAGGCCTAGCTCTGCCCCTAATTTTCCAGCACAGAACAGGGTTAAGCGCTCAGGCTCTGAGGACCAGCTGCTCCTGGGTAAACCTCGGTTCCATCCCCCGCAGCTACGTGACGTTGGGCGCCTTCTCGCTTGGTTTCCTCGTCTGTAACAGAGACAGATAACTCACGTGTTGTCGTGAGGACTAAATGTGATGATGCTATGCCCAGCAAAGGGCTTGGCATGCAGCAAGCGCTCAGTACAAGTGAGTTGGTGGCATTCAGTATTTGAGGCAAATCCTTTCTCCTCTTGGTCAGTCTTCTCGTCTGTAAAATGGGTTGTTGTGAACATCAAATGAAATCATGAATGTGGACGCCTCTAAAGGCAAGACTACCGGCAGCAGCTCTTTCTCCCAAGTCAGTGGAAAGAGAAAAGTACTTGGGCTGGGCCAGCCGATCCTCAGAATCCTAGAATTTGAGAGTTGAAAGGGAGCTCA
This sequence comes from Eschrichtius robustus, assembly GCF_028021215.1. Lineage (NCBI taxonomy): Eukaryota > Metazoa > Chordata > Mammalia > Artiodactyla > Eschrichtiidae > Eschrichtius > Eschrichtius robustus. Next base: position 108,689,264 of record NC_090834.1, on the reverse strand, counting down.
CACATCTGGGCCACACTCCTTTTTGTTTTAACCACTATTTTTTGAGCTTTTTTTTTTTTTTTTACTGGTTCTGGAGCTAATTCCTCCCTATATTTCATTTAAACCTCGTGATAGTCCTATGAGGTGTGCATCGTTATCCTCATTTTATAGATCCCCATTTTGCAGATGGGGCAAACTGAAGCTCAGAGAGATTAAGCATGCCCAGTAAGCGGCAGAGCTGGGACTCCCGCCCCAGTCAGACTGGCTTTAGAGCCCGTGTTTCAACCACTCTGCTCTCCTGTCCTGGTGTTGGTGGCAGAGGCGGGACTTGGAAGCTGGGTGTCCTGCTTCCTCTGTGTCTGGTGCAGCACGGGGTGCCCTGTCTGGGGTCAGGGAAGTGCTGGCTGCAACTCTTGGCTCACCCCAGACTCCTCTGCGCCTGGTCTTGCTTTTTGTCCTCTCTCAGAATTTCTAGGCCTTCCTTGGGTTCAGGATCTCTTAATATCTGTCAGGCTCACCTCCCAGCCAGAGGAACCAAGGCAGGGCCAGTGTGAAGAGGAGAATGGAGAAAAGGGACCCTGACCCTCTGCCCCAGGCTGTCCCAGAGGAGGACTATGACCGTTATTCCAACCCTGACCACACGTTTAATGCCTGACCCATGTGCCAACCCTGACCTTGGTTAAAAAGCAACAAAACCATTACACAATCTTCAACGCCTTCACTCCAGCACAGTTAACTCAAATCCTCACTCCCATCCAAGTCTGAGCTGGGAAGAGCTTGCTGATGACTCACGGGCCTCTGAGATGTGTCAGGGTGAATCACTCGCTCTTGTGTCACGCCTGTAGCTGCCCAATACCCTCTTGCCAAGCGTGTAATGTTACAACAATTTCCCAAATCCGTAAATCCGTGGAGGACCAGGAGAAAATATGTGTTCTTTTCCTTCCCTCCCCACTGCCTCCCTGCCTTTGTCACCAGTGTGGGGGCGGGGGGTTCTTACCTTTCCAGACCCTGCTGGGTGACAGCTCCCCTGGAAGCCTGCCCAACCCCTCAGCCTGGGTTAGGGAGGCAGTCCCCTGTCCAGCCCACCCAATACACACAGTAGCAGCAGTCACCCCAGGATGCCTTTCCCCGCCACACCGGGTGTCCCTTGATGGCTAGGACAACATCTCTTTCATCTCTGTCCCCAGGACATGACATAGTAAATGCTTGGGCTTAAATATTGGAGACTATTACGTGTCTATTGCTGTGTAACAGAATACCCCAAAACTTAGTGGCTTAAAGCAGCACTAATGTATGACCTCACAGTTTCTGCGGGTCTGGGATCCAGGTACAGCTTAACGGGGGCCTCTGGCTCAGGGTCCCTTGCAGGCTTCAATCAGGAGGCTGTTAGTCACCTCCAGGTTTGACTGGGGGTGGATCTGCTTCCAAGGTTGTTGGCAGGACCTGCTTCCTCGCAGGTTGTTGCAGTCAGGGTCTCAGTTTCTTGTTGATTGTTGGCTGTTCCCAAGGGCAACTCACATCATGGGGGCTGGCTTCAGTTGGAGCCGGCAAGAGAAAGTGTGAGAGATGGCAGGCGGGCAGAAGCCAGAGTCTTTGGGGAACTTAACCTCAGAAGTGACCTCCCATCACTTTTGCCATCACTGCTCCTCCAAGGCGAGTCACCAGGTCCAGTCAGCACCCAAGGGAGGGGACCCACAAGGGCATGAACACCAGGAGGCAGGATCTTTGCGGGTCATCGCGGAGGCAGCTTACCCGTGAGACCTGGGTGCCAACCCCATCAGACTGCCTGAGCCGAAAGCCTTGCACGTTTATGGGACACCTACGTGCTTTGAGTGAGCAGCTTAACCTCATATGCCTACAGTTACTCCACTATAATGTGGGGACAATATTTTATTTCATCAAATCTAAGATGGCGTCAATAGAAAGATAACATTATTTTATACACCAGTAAGAAAGAATATCCACTGCCCATTCATTGGAAGATGCAGCCCCATTTCAGAGCTTGAAGTGTGGGGAGAAAATGTACGTCTTAAAATTAATGAAACGCACAGTGTTTATTTCCCAAGGTGATCTGAGACTTAAATGCCTGGTACCATTTAAGGTTGTTGTGAGGCTTAGATAAACGGAAGGCTGCAAACTGGGGCAGGCTGCCCAGATGTTCCATTTATTTATTTATTTATTTATTTATTTATTCATTCATTCATTCATTTATTTATTTATGGCTGCATTGGGTCTCCGTTGCTGTGCGCAGGCTTTCTCTAGTTGTGGCGAGCGGGGGCTACTCTTCGTTGCAGTGCACGGGCTTCTCATTGCAGTGGCTGCTTAGTAGTTGTGGCGCACGGGCTTAGTTGCTCCACGGCATGTGGGATCTTCCCAGACCAGGGCTCGAACCTGTGTGCCCTACATTGGCAGGCGGATTCTTAACTACTGCTCCACCAGGGAAGCCCCAGATGTTCCTTTTTATTAGTGAGCCAATGAAATTAATCCATACCTACACACTGTGGGCAAGATCTTGTTTTGATGATGTCTAGCCTAGAAGTGAGGCCAAGGGGAGCAGGATAGAATCTCCACCCCCAGAAAAGTAGGGATTCTCATGTACATCAAGCAAGGCACCTTAAAACAGACACCAAGTGCTGAGGGTGCACGGAAGAGAACGGGAGACCCCCATCTGTCTTGGGGGTGGTTAGCATCTGGGCAGGCTCCCTGGAGGAGGTGGTGTTGGAGCCCAGCATTGAGGGCAGGGAGGACTGTTGCAGTAGAGATAGAAGTAGGATCCTGTGGGTGACCAAAGCCTGGGAACACAAAGGGTCGCCCTTGGGTGGGAGAAAAATCTGGAAAGGCAGACTGGAGCCTGCTCTTCCTTCCAGAGCCCGGAAGAGGAATCTGAGCTTGGGAGACAAGGGAGATGGGGTGTGCCCTCCACTCCAGGAGCCTTACCTCTGTGATTGCATTTCACCCTCACACTCTCTGGAGCTTAGCCCCATTTTTAAGATGAAATAACAGAAGCTCAGAGAGGTGAAGCAACTTGCCCAAGGAGACACAGTCAGTAGTGGGCCTTGAATGCAGCCCCACAGAGTCAGGCCAGCAAACAGAGTCCTCAGCAAATGAGTGTTCCACCCCCCAGCCCCCACTCCTCACCCCGGTCTTCATGCACCCTACACGATGATCAGACAGAACCATTAGCCTAAGGTTAATGCACTAGAGTTTTCCTTGAAAATATGATGCCCACCAGCAATGAGGCAAGGGGCTCATGTGTGTGTGCGTTTCAACTAGTAATTTATCTCTTTGCCTGAGCAGCTCTTATAATACAGTACATTTTGGGGGAACTAGTTCTTTTACTTCAGAACAATGATCCACTGTTTTGGTTTTCATTTCCCAAAGGAAGCTAGAATGCCAGGCTGCCAGGTTCAGCAAGAGATTTTGGTCAACTTATCACTTGGAGAAATCAAACAAAGGGAACAACAAATAGTAATAATGCTATTGATTATAAGAGCTCCCACGTTCTGAGCACTCAGGCTGTGCCAGGCGTTGTGCTTAGGGCTTCCTGTATTCGGTCCTGATAGCACTCTGAGGACTCAGGGGAGGAGTGTTCTCAGTTTAGACAAAGCGTGTATCAGTAATTGCAGGGTCCCAGAGCTGGCAATACAGATGCTCTTGCATTTTTTTCAAATATGCAGGACCTGATGACTATCAGTGTTGCGTCTGCCCCTTCTCCTGTCTGAGCCTATTTCCTCATCTGTAAAATGGGCCTGAGCGGGTCTAGCCAGGGTGCCCCAAAGTTTCCTTTGTTAAAAAAACACCAGTCCCTGGGCCCCATCAAAATCCCTTGCATATACAGGTCTGGGCAGGGCCCTGAAAAGCTGTCTGTACAATCACATCCAAGGAGATCTGTCTCTTGTGGGAAATCTTGGAAACATAATTGCTCAAGGCCCTTCCACCTCTGAGGACTGTGATCTTAGGACTCAAATTTCAAACCAAAGCTCTTCCTTTGAAACCTGAATTCTAAACATTCTTGTCTTCTCTTTCACAACAGGGTGGCCAGTGGAGCAGAAAGAGCACAGCCTGGGGGTCAGTGGACTGGAGGTCCAGTTCCAGCTCTGCCCCTGACTAGCTATGTGATCCAGAGAGGAAGTCATTTCCTTTCTCTGAGCCTCAGTGTCCACACCTGCAAAATGGGTACAGCATACCTGCCCAGGGATGTTGGGAGGTCCAGAGGAGCTATGGCTCAGAGCTGGGAGGAGGATCTTACCCTCCTCTGCCTCAACCTGTGGGCAGAGGCCTTGATATGGACCTGGGGAAGTGCTGAGACTGTGATCTGGTAGACGAAGACCCACCTTGGCAGGTGGAAGGTCTGACCGACTTGTAGAGATGCCATGATGGGATGGGCTTGTGTATGGAGGAGTCACCCGAAAAGACTGGGTGGAGTGGCCTGGACCCCTCGAGGATGTGGGGGGAGGGAAACATATCAAAAAGAGCAGAAGAGCTACTCCTGAACCATCCCCACCCCATCACACACTGTGAGGGTTCCCTGCTGCTTAGAACGGAGACACAACCCCAGCCTGCGGACAAGGGCTGTCGTGGCCATTCTTCAGTCAGTGAGTGGGTGCGTTCATCACAGCCTAGTGCTCTGCCCTGTGTTTCCATCAATAAGCGTTTATCCTGAGGTCTCACCAGCAGTTAGGCTATCTGCGGCTCAGCTCGAACTGCCAGAATTTTTTTTTTTTTTATAGAGTTATTATTATTTGCTATTTTTTAAATTTATTTATTTAATTTTGGCTGTGTTGGGTCTTCGCTTCTGTGCAAGGGCTTTCTCTAGTTGCGGCAAGCGGGGGCCACTCTTCATTGCGGTGCGCGGGCCTCTCACTATTGCGGCCTCTCTTGTTGCGGAGCACAGGCTCCAGACGCGCAGGCTCAGTAGTTGTGGCTCACAGGCCTAGTTGCTCCGCGGCATGTGGGATCTTCCCAGACCAGGGCTCGAAACCGTGTCCCCTGCATTGGCAGGCAGATTCTCAACCACTGCGCCACCAGGGAAGCCCCAGAATTCTGTTAATTTAAAAAAAAAGTGATTTTTCTTGTGTCATCTCAGGACAGGGGATCTGGGAAACCTAGGTTGTCCTTGTGAGATCCTCAGGGCAAACCTGGCCTTCCGAATTGTAAACACAAGAGTGGTGGGCTGTTTCCGGGTTTATAGTGACTGCTACAGTTTGAGGGTTCATGGCTTTGTCTGGGAGTCCCCATCCACCCAGATGCTTCTGCTTACCCAAGCCTTCTCGGTGCCAACTGCTCTTGGCCTTCCCCACAGCTCCCTCTCAGGCTGCACTTCCTGAACTTACTAGCAAGCTGTCCTCACTGACCCTCTCCATGCCTTGACCCCATGATGTCCTCCCCCAGCTTTGCTCGGGCCATGTATGGGATCCTTTTTTACCAATATATTCACCTGATTAACTCTTGATTTATGCATGTATGTATGTATGTATATATGTATGTATGTATCTATCTATCGACTTTCCCTTCTCCAGGAAGCCCTCCAAGCCCCCTCTCATGGGGTAAGGGACCCCTCCTTGGACTCCCATAGCACTCTGGACATTATCTCTAGCACAGCACCACACTGTTTTGAAGTGGAGTGCTTTGAGGTCTATGTACCCTCACTGGTCTGGGAGCAGCTTGGGTATGGGGAAAATACCTCATTTTCATCGTATCTCTATTGGGTGCTGCTGAAGTGGCTGCAGAGTGAAGGGATCACATTTGTCCCCACCACCCCATTTTCCTTCCTGGCCCAGTTGACACCTCCCTCCTCTGAATTTACTCCTCCCTATCCGATCGTGCCTGCTTCTCTTTAACTTTCCCCTTCCCCTTAAATGTGGTACCCTGCTGACTCCTCTCTCTATTGGACTCCGCTCAGCTTCTGGGGCAGTCCCATCCACTCCATAGCTTCGACCACTAAGTGTGGGCTGATGACTCCCATTCCTTCATTTGCCAACTATATATTAAGCATCTACCACGTGCCAAACTCAACTTTTGGAGAGGTGATGTTCAACTGTGGGGAAGGGACAGGAGTACAGAAGATAAACAAACAAAAACCAAGAACTTTCCAAAAAGTGACAGTTACTAAGAAGCAATAAGGCAGACGTACTCCCAGCCTAACAGGAGCCCTGAGCTGCTCTGCAGCTGCCCCTGGGCCACTCCCTCCCGACAGAGCCCTGCTGCCCAGCCTATGACCCTCCTGGCTGGCCCTCCACAAGCTGGTCTCAGCCTGTCTGTCCCGCCTCCCCTTCCCTTGCATCTCCCAGAAGCTCAGCCAAGCTTCCCAACCTTCCAGGGCCTCAAGAGTCAATTTCACAAGTTGGGGCCTGTTTAAAAAAAAAAATTAATTAAATATAAAGATTCCTGGGCCCCACCCCATGAATCAGAATCCACAGGGGCCTGAGGTCCGGGAATCCATTTTGTTTTTAAAGAGCCCCAGGGGATTCCTCTCATCAGGGAAGTCTGGGTAATAACTTCTCTAGGCATCTCAGTGGGTCTCAACGCTGACCCACATTAGAACCATTTGGAGAGCTTCTAAAACTAGCAATGCAATGCAAAGCAATGCAGGGGATTCCATTCGCCAGAGACAGACTTAAGTGGTATTCTGCTGATGATTCTAAGACCTCTGAGTTGGTGGTTAATATGTGTAAGAACCATGGGGGAGGAGTGGGGCTCAGGAATCTGTGTTTCCAATCAGCACCTTGTCCCAAGGAGATTCTGTCACTAGTATTACAGAAGCCCACGCTGAGAAATGCCTTTTCTAGCCACCCTGGACTCCTCGTCGCAGCTTTTTCTTGGGCAGTTTTCTCTGTCTGGGGTGGAATACCCCTCCCAACTTTGTCCTCCTGGAGGACTCAGCCTGGAGGTAGGACAGAGCCTGGATGGAGAGATGTCTTGTTTCCTAGTCAAACTTCAACTAATTTATGTGCCTGAGCTAATTGTCCAAAATCCATACTACTTTTGTTCACAGCAGCCCATCTTTTAGTTCTCAATTAGTTTCTTTGTTCAGACCTCCACCTGGTGGTGTTGACATGGGATTCACCTGAACCTGCGTGGAGCCACCTGCCCTCTGCTCCAGACTCAGGATTTCACAGGGACCAGCCAGGACTGAGCCGATGTTCCCCGAAAACTGGGTTTGCCTCTTGGTGGGTGTTGAGCCAAAAGATACAACCAAGCCGGAGATCAGGAGAAGGAAGGATTTATTACTTGCAGCAAGTAAGGAGAACACCGGGGATTTTTTCCAAAGCAGTGTCTCCCCAAACAGCAAAACTGGGGCAGTTTTAAGCTAAAGGTATATGCATGTTCATGAAGGGGCTTGAGCGGAGGAGAACACAGCATAGAATTGGGGCAAAGGTTGACAGAGTTAGGTTCCAGTGGACCTGGTGGTTGAGAACCTTGGTGGGGGAAGGTGTTAAGTTCTGCAAAATAGCTCAAGAAAGTGCTTCAGGCCAATCTTTATCATTGAAACAGAACTGGAAGTTTACAACTGATTTATTATCTTTGCTATTGTTATTTCTCTTGCCTGATAACAGTGTTTGTTCCCTTAAGATCATTATTACTGAGACCTGTTCAGGGCAAGAATTATGGTCAGGTGAGCTCTATGATGTGATGGCAGAGGCTATTTTTTTTCACCTGCGTCTCCGGCATAGCACCAGGCCCATAGTAGGTGCTCAAGGGATGCTTGTTAATTGAATGAATACCTGAATCTGGAAAACTGGAATTTTAATCCTTGTTCTGGTACTGAAATAGCTGTGTTGGATTGACCCAGGTTGGAGTTCAGCCAGATATGTGGAAGGAAGGACAAAGAAATTGGAGAGACAAACAAAATGGACACAACACAGGGAAGAGAATGGAGTTGTAATATCTCTCCACTCTCAATCATCAAATTTTAGTTAAAAAGATGTTCTCATAGTCCTTGATTCTCCCAACTGTCTAGAAGCAGGTTATTTTTTCTCCATGCCTTGATTACCATCTGATGTACCTTATATTTTATTTTATTTTATCGTCTGTCTTCTCTCACTGGGAGGCAGAAATTTTGGCTTGTTTTGGTCACTCCTGCATCTCCTGGTTGGCACAGAGCCCAATTTTTGAAGCTTTCCGTTCAACCAAGCCTTCTAAACTCTCTAGGTCCTGAGTGGCCTCTATTTACAGATTAGGAAACTGAGGCTCAGAGAGGTGAGGTTGCTTGTCCAGGGTCACACCGAGACTCCTGCCCGTCACCATCACCCCCACAGCTGCTAAAAGACAATCACGTAAACCCGTCTGGCACAAGCACCATTTCCTTCCTCCTGCCCTTCGCAAACCCTTTTCCTCCGACCTCTTCTCCACCCACTAGCGTGCACCTGAGTCTACCCGGATCCCTGAGCCCGAGGTCTCTCTGTTGTGCTTGGGGTTTTGAGAGACACGTGCTACCCGGGTGAATGAATCGCACGTCCCCACCCCCGCCAACAGCCAATCACAGCCTGTCAGAGCCCGGCCACTTCCGCCTATTGCGGGCCGCGGCTGGGGCCTTGAGGCCCACGTGGGGCTCTGGAGACAAGGGAGTAGGTGGTGGTGCGCCAGGGGCGGGCTCCCCCAGCCTCGTCACCAATCCAAGGGCCAGCCCGGGACGGGAGGGGCGGGGCTGATGTGGGGCGCCAAGGCTTAAACGTGACGGGCAGGCGGGCGTAAGGAGGAGTCCTGGGCAGGGGAGCGGTGAGTGACAGAGGACGCTGTCCAGTAACAGGAGGGGTTGGGCTGTCTGAGCCAATAGGAAGTCCGTAAGGCGGGACTGGGACCGCAGCAAGTTCGGTTGCACGGAGACCGCAGCTGTTCCCTGTCAGTGGAGGCAACGGCGGTAGAGACGGTGGCGGCGACTTGCGGCAGCAGCGAGGAGGTGAGTGCTGGCGGCGCTGTGCATTTTCCTTTTCCCGCAGCGGGTCGGAGCGGGTGGGCGTGCGCCGGCGCTGCCGCGGGGGACGCTTATGTAAGGGTCGCGCGCGCCAAGGCGGCGCCGGCTCCACGAGTGACGGCTGGAGGAGACGGCAGCGGGCGGTGCGCGACGCGACGCGACGCGCGCCGCCCCTCCCCTCCCCCTCGCCCTCCCGCGAGGGACTGTTTGCGCGAGCCCGCCCCCCACCCCCGCCCTGGGGACCCCTCTCCCCAGTTCTCCGGGCCCGCCACCGCGCGAGCATCCTTCCCGCGCTGGCGCAGCCCGGTCTCGTCCACTCGGCGCCCTGGGGGCCGCCGGCGGCCTTATTCCTGCTCTCGGGCCCATTTTGCAGATGGAGAAACTGAGGGCACGGAGCCCTCAAATGCCTCGCGCGAGGTCCCTGAGGGCTCGAACCCAAGTCTGTCAGAATCCGGAGCCCAAGTGTCCCCCACCACACTGGAAGTTGCTCAGCTCTGAAGAAAGACGTGGCGTGTAAGGCGAGGGTTTTCCGTGTTACGAGTGCCTGCACTCTGCTTCCCATAGGATCCTCCTGGTAACCCTGGGGGGCATTCTTGTAATTCCACTTAGTTTCAGAAGGGGAAGCTTGGGGCGCCCAGAAGCAGTGATTAGGAGGAGGTGGGGCTGGGCTCAGCCCGTTATTTCTACAGCTTTTAGCAGTTTACAAAGTGCAGTGAGTAGCTGCTGGCCCTCCGGGAAATGCCCTCCTGGGCACGCAGTCTGAAGCCCTGGCTTTGAGGACCTGCCATACAGGTTCCTCCCAGAACATCTTGCTTTGTGTACTTGGAGTGAGTTGTTTCACCTCTGGGGATCCCTTTCCTCATTTCACAAGTGCCGGGGCTAGGTCAGGTCCCTAGGTCCCTGGGAGCTTTGAAATTCTTAAAAATCTGATTAAAATTCATTTTGTGGTAAAGAGGAGGCCAGGGATCCCCATTCTGTAGCTGAGAAAACTGAGGCTCAGAGAGGTGCCGCTATTTGCCAGATCATAACCAGAGCCTCCCCAGTCTTTACCAAGAAGTCTTTGCCTTCCCGTTGCTCCCTTACCCACTGCTACCAGCAGCCTTGGCCTCCCCACCCCCCCACCCTTCCCCTGCCTGTGATGCAAATACTGGAGTGGATGTGCTCAGCATTTCGATGCCCTCGCAGCTACAGCTTTTCTGCTTGCCTGCTCTTCATCTAAACCCTTGAACTCTTCATCACATTCTTTGCACACCTGTCATGTTCAGAGCCCTAGACTGGGTGCTGCGCGAAGACGTGGGAGACGAGGTGCCCCAGAACTGCCAACAAACTGGTTGGGGGAGAGAAAAAGAAACAGAGTGTAAGCAGAAAGTCAGCATGCCGCAGATGTTTGTAGAGAGCTGGTATGGGCGAGGTATGGCCCGAGGAGGACGTGGAAGAGGAAGTTCCGTAGAGGCTGGCAAATCAGGGCAAAACTCACACCAAGGCCAGGGACAGGAGAACTGGACTGGCTGGGGTCTGGATGGGCATGGATTAGGGAAGGCTTGGTGGAGGAGGTGAGTTGTGAGCCTCCTTTTTTTTTTTCTATAAATTTATTTATTTTATTTTTGGCTGCGTTGGGTCTTCGTTGCTGTGTGTGGGCTTCCTCTAGTTGTGGTGAGCGTGGGCGACTCTTCGTTGTGGTGCGCGGGCTTCTCATTGCGGTGGCTTCTCATTGCGGAGCACAGGCTCTAGGTGCACAGGCTTCAGTAGTGTGGCTCGCGGGCTCTATAGTGCAGGCTCAGTAGTTGTGGCTCGCGGGCTCTATAGCACAGGCTCAGTAGTTGTGGCTCGCGGGCTCTATAGCGCAGGCTCAGTAGTTGTGGTGCACAGGCTTAGCTGCTCCGTGGCATGTGGGATCTTCCCGGACCAGGGCTCGAACCTGTGTGCCCTACATTGGCAGGCGGATTCTTAACCATTGCGCCACCAAGGAAGCCTGAGTTGTGAGCCTCTTGATTCCACCGGGGCCAGCAGTGGCGAGGCAGTGATTGGATTTGAGCAGCCAAGGTTTTATGATGAAGTACAGGTGAGTTTTAAGTAACTGGAACCTGGCAGAGGAAGGCTGAGGAAGGTGGAAGGAGAACGTGGAGGAGATAGCACTTCCCAGTTGAGTGTGAGAAGTTTGGTTGGTCACCTCGCAGAGGCCTGTGCAGGAGGCGTTATAAGGTGAGGGCACTTGCTAAGGTGCAGGTGAGTCAGAAGTGAGATTGGGTCCAGAGGCGCCGGGGTGCTTGGTTGGGCTCTGAGGGCCCAGCAGCAGCGGGCCTGAGCTACAGTCTGTTCTGTTTGTGTTCTAGTAAGCAACCTATGAGCACGTGTCCTTGTGAGAAGTTTCTTAGTGGCTGCTCTGCCCTGCAGAAAAGGGCTTTGTTCACTATAGTTGCACAGTATCTATTGGTTGAATTGAATTAGTCTGCCATTCAGAATTTCCACAGTTTACCCCAGAGTCCCCTCTGCTCCTTATCTCTTTATCTTTCTCTACTGAAGCCTGTCCCAGCTTGACTGACTCTCTCCGTGCCAGTTCTCACTTCCAAGATCATCTCTCAGAGGGGTTTGCCTTGATGTTCTAACCCCGGTGGATCCCTCTTGCCTTTGAGGTGCCAGTACAGGTGGCTTGTCGTTTTTTTTTTTTGTTTTTTTTTTTAATCCTCTGCCTTGTTTTCCCTTTGTCTCACTTCCAGCGCCCTGGGTGCTGTGCTAGGTCCCTGTCCCGACACTGTTTGCAGAGGCGTGGGGCACTGGGCCACAGCAGGTCTGCAGACCCAGGTCTCATTCCAAGTCGCAGCACATTCAGGGGCTGCAGGGATGATTGTCGTATGTCAGAGGATCTGGGCGGAAGGCCTGGGCAGGCCCCAGACTGTCCAGATCTCTCCCTGGCACTTTCCCGCGTGAGCTGGAGACCTCAGGCCGGTAAACATTTCCCGTGAGGACTAGTGTGGGCCTTCTCTCTGGCTCCCTCCCAGTAGCATCTTACTCTCTTCTGAACAGGGCCCTCCTCCTCCCATCCAGAAGGCATGCCTGTTTGGGGGCAAGTTTCTCTTCCAGACACATCGTTCACAGAAGTGGGGCATTTGCCTGCTCTCTCTGAAGCCTCACCTGGGCCCGCCTGACCATCTCTTCCCTTCCATCTGTGTCTTAGCTGCCTCTCGTCTCAGCTGTGGATACTTTGCCAAACTGTCAAAGGAGTAAGGCCTGACAGTGGAAGATGGGATAATGACGAAAAGAGGAAACCGTTTCCTCTCCCTTACTGAATGAAAAGATAGGCTCCCACCTGTTGGGCTTTTTCTTCCCTTTGACCCCACAGGTACCCTCTTCTGCCTCAGCCTCATCTGAGACTACTGGCTGTTGCCCCGAAACTCACTTCTTTGTGTCCTTCTGATCTTGTTCCTGGCGATCTTGACTCTGCAGGACTTTTCCTCTTCTCTTGTCCTGTCGAAATTACTCTTCAGGCTTTCCGGCATTAAGCCTTGCTGAATCTATTCAGCTGGACGTGGGTTCTCTCTTTTAATAATAATGATGATAAATAATGATTGATTGTTATTAATAATAAAAGTCAACCTTTGTTGAGCTCTTACTGTGTGGTGGCAGGGACCTTGCTAAGCCCCTTTTATGTATTATTTGATTATCACAACAACCCTACAACAAAAGTACAGTTAGCTCCTTGTTTACAGATGAGGAACTGTGAGTGAAATAACTCCCCCAGAGTCACACAGCTAGGAAAGGGCGCGGCTGGGGTCCTCCCCAAGCTGTCAGGCTCAGCGTACACGCTCGGATCCCTCTCACGTATTATCCTGTTCTTAGCTCTATTAGCTAGCCCCCAACAGTGGTGCTCCACGCAGGGTATGTGCTCAAGACGTATTTTATTGAATTGAATGCCCCAAACATTCATTTTCAGCCTTGACATAATCTACCAAGGCAACTCGTTTTCTTGGAACGTGGACTTAGTTCATTTGATGGTTTGCTGGCCTCTGTCTCCATTTTGCTCTTTACTGACCAGTGGCTAAAGCTAACGGACAGGCGTGGCCTTTCAAAAACAAGCAGTCTGTAAACTCCAGAAAGTGGTCACGCACCACCAACTGGGCTCCCATGGGTCCAAGCGCAGGGTGTGCTCTTTGTGTGTGGGGTGGTGGTCTCTGCAGGGAGGGATCTGAGGACATAGCCGGCGAAATAGGAGACACATCAGCTTCTTCATTTGTGTCCAGTTGCAGAGTGAGACAGGAACCAGGCTCAGAGAATCCGGAGGCGAGGTAGCTCCTGAAGGATTGGAGGTGGCTCTGCAGAGAAAATTGGCCTGAGGTTGGATGGGAGTGGGCAGGAGGACCAGGCACTTCAGATCAAACAAGAAAAGTTTCTAGAACTTCTTGTTCTTGTGTAGGGGGGTGCCAGAGAAAGGTTTTACTTAAATGCTTCTTACTAGGCACGTCGGCCAACGTCTGAACGCGTCCTCTATACCAGGCACGGTGCCAGTGCTTTGAGTGTGTACCTCCTCGGGAACCCTCCGACCTGGGTGGTGGTGTTACTCCCATTTCACAGATGAGGAAACAAGCTTTGAGTGGTTCTGGGAGCGGGTGGCAAAGCAGCAAGAATAGAGCCCAGGCAGTTGGACAACAGAGCTGGGGTGCTCTCAGCCCCGCGCTGTCCTGGTGGCCCCCCAGGTACCCCTGAGATCAGGGGAAGCAAAGCAGCAGTTCTTCTCTGGGTTCTAAGTCTGTGTTCCTGCTATGCCTGGCTTCTCTGGGGAGTGCTGGGAGAGAAACGAGGGTAACACTTTCTTTTTCTTTTATTTAGATAACGCCTGCCTCCTGAGAGCTGACGATACACTTGAGGGTAAGTCCTGTGCCTGGATCCAGGTCAGTGGGATGCCTGTGGGAGCAGCAGCTGTAGATGTTAGCAGTCCTGGCACGTCAGTGATCAAGCTCACTAAATAAAAAAGGCCAAGCTCTGATTTTTGGAAAATATATGCAGTCTTTGTCTGTTCCCGACTCTCTTGGTTTTCTTGGTTTTCACAGGAAAGTGATGTCTGGCTCCCTGCTGGCCCCAGTTGGCTGCTGGCCAGCCTCAGCAGGAGGCTCTACTTCTGGAAGGGTGTGGCTTGGGCCGCCTGGTGGTGGGGGAGAGCGGCGAGGCTCCTCAGGACCACAGGAAGGAAGCATCTGTAGGGCTGGGCAGCCTCTGGGAAGAGCGCTTGAGTCCATGTGGAGAGCAGGCAGCTGGGCACAGGAGGTGGCTCTGTCAGCTGGCTGTAAAAGCACTTGACACATGTGTCCAGACAGCGATGAGGGGGTGAAGGTGGACTTGCCCCTTCTTCCCCCCACATAGTGCTCTGTGTGGCAGCACGGCCCTGTATAACCTCCCGCTCTTAAGGTTTCCCCTCACACAGGAAACCCCACTGATTGCATTGATCCCGGTGCATCTCTGCAGCCTGAATTCCAAGGCCCTCGGGTCCGGGGTCCACCTGATGGCCTGTGAGAGGGCCCTAGCCGGGCACGGTCCTGGCTCTGTGTAGCGTCCCGCCTGCATTTCAGACACTGATATGCTCTTCCCTTCATCCAGAGGCAGGCCAGCCGCTACCCCCTGTTTCACAGCCAGGTGCCCTGGGAACTTAGTGGCTCAGGGACAACTTTTCCCAGAGCTCAGGTCCAGTGCTCAGTGTGGAGATTCCTTTGTCGGGGGATTTTTTTCAGATGATCCTTCAGAACCCATAAGCTGTTCTCCGTCCTGAGATTTTTCCACAGTCCTCACGTGTCCTAGGTCTTGGGCCAGGAGTGGCCGTTTTCCACTCTGAGATGGAGTTTGCTTGGAAAAGTGGGCGGAGTGTAAAGGCAGGTGGTATGAGAGGAAATGCCTCCGGACCTTTGACAGACTCCACCCTCCACAAACTTCCCACTGTTCTCTCTGCTTGCTCTCGGTCTCCCATCTTGGCTGATAGAGTTGAATGTTGTTGCTCTTACTGGCATCCCTGTGAGGAGAAGAGGGGCAGTTGGGTGACAGTCCCAATTTCTCAGCTTACGGAGCTGAGAAATTGGGGCCCAGAGAAGGCTAATTAGCAGAATCCAAGATTCTGACACCCCTCCTTTTTTTTTTTTTTTTCCAGAGTGTCATCTTTTTTTTTTTTTAATTTGTTTTATTTTTAATTTTAATTTTTTTAAAATTTATTTTATATTTTATTTTTATTTTTTATTTATTTTATTTATGGCTGTGTTGGGTCTTCGTTTCTGTGCAAGGGCTTTCTCTAGTTGTGGCAAGCGGGGGCCACCCTTCATCGCGGTGCACGGGCGTCTCACTATCGCGGCCTCTCTTGTTGCGGAGCACAGGCTCCAGACGCGCAGGCTCGGTAGTTGTGGCTCACGGGCCTAGCTGCTCCGCGGCATGTGGGATCTTCCCAGACCAGGGCTCGAACCCGTGTCCCCTGCATTGGCAGGCAGACTCTCAACCACTGCACCACCAGGGAAGCCCCCAGAGTGTCATCTTTCTTGCATGTCTTCCCCAAATCCATCAGTAGGAAGGGAAAATTAGTCACCAGGAAGGGCCTTCTTCTGCCAGGTCATCTAATTTGTTAAAGCTTGTTTGGCTTTTCAGTCCCTACTTCCCTCCTGAGTCCATGGAGCTTTGCTTAGTTACTGTAACTAAGACTCTGCCATTGATGATTCCCGCCTTCCCCTGTCCTCCTCCTTTTGGTCGCCTTGGTGATCCTGGAGGGAGGTAGATGTGGGCTTTTTTTTTTTTTTAAGTATTATTCCAGAAGGCATAACCCTGGGTCATCTCAACACCCCCTCATTGCTGCTGTTCCTCACCTCCTTATCCTGATTTGCCTGTGGGCCGGGGGGCATTTGGCGGTGGTGCTGGGATATCCAGGGCAGCTCTAGGTACATTTCCACCAGCTGTGGACCAGACTCCATATGTGGCAGCTCCTCTCTGGCTGAGGCCTCGGGAAAATTCCATGATCTGGCTGTGCTGAGTCATGCTTAGTCTCTGAGGATACGTGTGTCACCTTTCGCATGTCTGTCACTGGTCAGCCCAGGGTCTGGGAAAGGCTGCAGTTACTATAGAGTGATATCATGCTGCTGATCTTTTCTATTTGCCCATCGCTGTATGCTTCTCCGAGTGCTTTTACTAATGTGCTGTTTATCAATGTGAAATTGATTAATATTAAATCATTTATAATAAGTGGATTATTCTGGAAAACATTCCTCTCATGAATGAGGAAACTGAAGTTCGGTGAGACCAAGTGACTTGGTGAGTTTTGGGTGACTGGTGAGTAGCCTGTTTGAGTGAGATTTTTTTAATCATCCCCCCGCCCCTGGGTTTTTGTGTAATGCAAAGATTATTCAGAAGTTACTTTGACTGTAAAAATTGATTTTCAGTTTGTTCAAGTTACAAACTCAAAAATCTCATTCTTCCTTTAAGGGCCAGTCTTCTACATTTAGCTTTTAAGTGTAGCCTACAAATCTTTCTGTTCTACTTATGATTCTAGAAAATTTTAATAATCACTTTAAGGGGTCTTTGGGTTAATACTTGATCCATTTGCAATCTTAACTCATTTGAAAATTTTAAATTGAGTTTATGAATTACATTCAACTTCCTTTAATAATACTTGCAATTGTCTGATTACCAAATCTTTAATACTTAAATATTCCTGTTTAACTAATAAATTAAACTGACTCTTAAATTTTCTTAAACATCCCTATACTGTTTTATCTTATTTTTTCACACAGCTTTACTGAGGTATTTTTGACATAATAAATCGCACATATTTAAAGTGTACAATTTATATTTTGACATATGCACGCACTTGTGAAACCATGACCACAATTAAGATAGTGATTATCCAAAAGTGTCCTTGTGCCCCTTGGTAATCCCTGCCTCCCACCCCTCTCTGCCTCTACCATCTCCAAGTAACCACTGAACTGCTTTCTGTTACTATAGATTAATTTGCATTTTCTGGAATTTTACATAAGTGGAATCATGTATGTACTCCTTTTTTGTCTGGCTTCATTCACTCAGCATAATTATTTTGAGGTTTGTCTATGTTGCATGTATGAATAGTTCCTTTTATTGCTAAGTAATATTACATTAGTGGATATTCCACAATTTGTTTATCTCTTCACCTGTTGGTCATTTTAGTTGTTTCCAGTTTTTGGTGATTCTAAATAAAGCTGCTGTGAACCTCTGTACAAGTCTTTGTATGGACATATATCTCCTTTTATCTTGGGCAAATGTGTAGGAGCAGAGTGGCTGGATCATATGGTAGGTATATGTTTAACTTAAACTGCCCGACCATTTTCCAAAGTGGTTATACCATTTTCCATTTCCACCAGCAGCAGACGAGGGTTCTGGTCCCTCCACACCCTTACCAACACTGGAGGCGGTCAGTCTTTTTCATTTTAGCCATTCTGAAAGGTATGTAGTGGCATCTCATGGTGGTTTCAATTTGAATTTCCCTGGTAGCTAATGATGTTGAGCATCTTTTCATGTGCTTATTTGTCATCTGCCAATACCGATATTATTTTATTTTTTATTCGTTTTTTAAAACTTCATCTTTTTTTCTTTTTTTTAAAAAATGTTTTATTTATTTTATTTTATTTATTTATTTTTGTCTGCGTTGGGTCTTCGTTGCTGCGTGTGGGCTTTCTCTAGTTGTGGTGAGCGGGGGCTGCTCTTTGTTGTGCTGCGCGGGCTCCTCATTGCGGTGGCTTCTCTTGTTGCAGAGCACAGGCTCTAGGCACGCAGGCTCAGTAGTTGTGGCGCACGGGCTCAGTAGTTGTGGCACGCGGGCTCAGTGGTTGTGGCGCATGGGCCTAGTTGCTCCGCGGCATGTGGGATCCTCCCGGACCAGGGCTCGAATCCGTGTCCCCTGCATTGGCAGGCAGATTCTTAACCACTGCGACACCAGGGAAACCCCAATACTGATTTTAAACTTAGTAAAATTCCGAGTTAAAATCCTAAGTTTAAACCAATTACTCAGTTACATATTTTAATTGGAATCTTGAGACTGACTCGTTACTCTGAACAGACCAAATTCCCTTGAACATTGAAGTACATAAAGTAACAGATACACACAGATTTCTTAACACAAAATTATAAATACTATGGTTTTTATTTTCTTAGGCATATTTATATGCTTAAATTTAGTCTTCCTGGAATTAAAGAAGCTTGCCTAATAAGGAGATAATGATATGATCTCAAACTGTAGTAAATTACTTTCCTAAGCGACGTTTGGAGTTTCTTTCTCAACTGGATAACACTTTTTTTATAATTCAAGAGATTGCTGTCCAGGGTGAAACTAGGTCTTAGTCTTTGAATCCAACTGCTAGGCAGAGCCCCGAGTCATTGCCATTTTGCCCCCAATTGGGGATGGTTTGATAGCCCATGTGCCCTGGATTGAAGCATGCCTAATCCTTCTCTTCTCATGGAACTCTGCACTTCTACACCCAGGCTGCTACGCTGTGTGACTGGATTCAATTAATCTACTTGAGGCTTCATTTCTGTGCACTATGGCCACAAAATAGGTGGAATTAAAATACAAAATAGGTGGAATTTAGATTCTGCCTATTTTCCAAACCTTTGATCAAGGACTAGTTTTAAAATCTTGCCAGTGGGACTTCCCAGGTGGTGCAGTGGTTAAGAATCCACCTGCCAGTGCAGGGGACATGGGTTCAAGCCCTGGTCCAGGAAGATTCCACATGCTGCGGAGCAGCTAAGCCTGTGCGCCACAACTACTGAGCCTGCGCTCTAGAGCCCGCCAGCCACAACTACTGAGCCCGTGTGCCTGGAGCCCATACTCCACAACTAAGAGAAGCCACTGCAATGAGAAGCCTGCGCACTGCAACAAAGAGTAGCCCCTGCTCTCCACAACTAGAGAAAAGCCTGCGCGCAGCAATGAAGACCAAATGCAGCCAAAAATAAATAAATTAATTAATTAATTAATAAAAAAAAAAAATCATGCCAGTGACACAGCAGTGCGGGAATTTGAGTCCCAGTCTTCTGTGTCTGGGTCTGGTGTTTCCTCCCTATATCTTACATCTTATCAAATGCAGAGAAAGGGAGTCTGGTACTTAAGGGTTCTTGGTTTCTGGTCAGGCTTGGTTACTAAGAAATTCTGACACCCGAAACCCATGCCTGCCTTTTCGTATTCTTTAGTTCATCCCCCTGGAAATGGTGAGAACCCTGGCCTCTCCCTAACCTCCTAGTGGAGAGCTACAAGTCTCTTTGGAGGGGCATTGTCATCAAACTCTTGTTAGAGATTTGGATATTTTATTTATTTAATTTTTTTTAAAGTGATTTTTTAAAAATTTATTTTTAATTTATTTATTTTTGGCTGCATTGGGTCTTCATTGCTGTGCACGGGCTTTCTCTAGTTGCAGCAAGCGGGGGCTACTCTTCGTTGCAGTGCGTGGGCTTCTCATTGCGGTGGCTTCTCTTGTTGCGGAGCACGGGCTGTAGAGCACAGGCTCGGTGGTTGTGGCGCCCGGGCTTAGTTGCTCCGTGGCATGTGGGATCTTATCGGACCAGGGCTCGAACCCGTGTCCCCTGCATTGTCAGGCGGATTCTTAACCACTGTGCCACCAGGGAAGTCCCAGAGATTTGGATTTTAGATGATAAACAGATGTGGACTTGCATTCCTGTCTTGGTTACTGGGTGTGGCCTTAGGAAGCTTGTGACTGGTGAGTGGGACCTGGCTGAAAATTATTAATGCAGTCTGACCTCTCCCCTGTTCTCTGATGCTTATGTGGCTCCATATGGGTAAAAGCACAGGTCTGTGGAGTTCCACGAAAAGGAAATTTGAATGGGGGACTGTCTTAGATTCCTGCTTTTCAGAAGTTTTAAATACAGTCCTTCCTTACCTTTGACTCTGAGTTCCCCCTTCAGGTGGTGAAGGAGCATTGCGTGATACACAGCGTGAGAGTCTTATTAAATGGCAGTGACATCACTGAGTATCAGAACCTCCATCCAAAGAGATAGGAAAATGTGCTCCATTTCAGGGCAGGGCATTAAATGGCAGAGGATACAGAGAAAATTAAAACTAAAACTTAAAAAAAAAAAGGCATTTGACAAGGCATTTGACATGACAATTTCAGTTCTAGAAATGTAACCTAAGGTATAATAAGACAAGCACACAAGCATACTAGGCTGTTTGGATCAGCATTTTTATAGCAAAAAAAATGGGAAACCACCAAATGTACATCAGAAAAGAATTGCTACATATGCAGTCCATTCAGTGTTATACAATGCAGCTTTAAACATAGCCCATGTACCCTGATCAAACTGTTGCTGTAAACCTATTACCACAGAGCAAGAGCCAAGATACTTTTACTCGAGAAAGGTAAAACAAAGTGTATAATACCTCATTTTGGTTATTTTGGAACGTTATTCCATTTTTTTTTTCTGGATGCTGGAATTATAAAATTATGTGTTTAATAAATGTTGCTGTGTCTTTGTAAATAATCAGATTTTAAAAAAAATTTAGAGAAGTGTGGCATTTAAGACACTATTTGGGGCTTAAGATCAAGTACAGAGTATTTAAGTATCAGAGTTCTTTTACCCGTATTCTTCAAAAAATTGTTTAGAGGGATGAAAACCTCTTTCTAACTTCCATATGAGATATAGATTCCTCGGGAATGGTGAAATAAGGAGTTCTTAAAAGATATTCCTCTGTAAAAGAAATGAGAAAACTGGCAAAAATTGTCAGAATCAACTTTTTCAGAACTCTGGAAATTAACCAAAGGCTTGCAGCAATCCAGGGAACATTTATTCAAGAAAAATGGCTGACTCTTGTTTTCAACAAAAAATTATGAGGCATGTAAAGAATGGCATGTACACAGGAAAAGACACAAATCAGTAGAAACTGTCCCTGAGGAAACTCAGGCCTTAGACTTTATAGACAAAGACTTTAAATCATCTATTTAAAAATATGTTTAGGACTTCCCTGGCAGTCCAGTGGTTAAGACTCGGAGCTTCCACTGCAGGGGACACGGGTTTGATCCCTGGTTAGGGAATTAAGACGATCCCCCATGCCTCGCTGCATGGGCGAAAAAAAATGTTTAAAGAACTAAAGGAAAGTCTGAGAACAATGCCTCACCAAAAAGAGATGATCAATATGGGATAGAAATTACCAAAAAAAAAAAAAAAAAAATTTATGGAGTTGAAAATTACAATAAGTAAAGTGAAAAAATCACTAGGAGCTCAACAGCAGAGTTGGGCAGGCAGAAGAATCAGCAAACTTTTTTTGTTTTGGGCACGCCACACAGACTGTGGGATCTTAGTTCCCCGACCAGGGATTGAACCCGCACCCTCGGCAGTGAAAGCGCAGAGTCCTAACCACTAGACCACCAGGGAATTCCCAGAATCAGCAAACTTGAAGATAGGTCAATTGAGGTTAAACACTGAGAAACAGAAGGAAAAAAGAATGAAGGAAAATGAGCAGAGCCTCAGACACCTACAGCATACGCATGTTGGGAGTCCTAGAAAGAGGGTAGAAAGGAGCAGAATGAATGTTTGATGAAATAATAGCCCTAAAATTCCCAAATTTGATGAAAAACGGTAATTTATGTACTCAGGAAGTTCAGTGAACTCCAAGTAGGATAAAATCAAAGAGATCCACACCTAGACACATCATAATCAAAGAATCTTGAAAGCAGCAAGAGATAAGCGACTCATCACAAGGACCTTTGATAAGGTTAAGAGCTCACTTCTCCTTGGAAACCATGGATGCCAGAAGGCAGCAGGATGAACATAGATGCCATATGAGGCAAAACCTTCAACTGTATTTGATCTTTGAGCCTTAGATGGCTCTGATCTCTTCCATCTTCAGGGATAACATGTCAGTGTAGTCCCTAAATAACAATTACTCAAGCTCCTTTCACACTTGACCTGTAGGAATTCTTTTACCAAGTTCCCCTCTGCAGGTATTTTTAGAAATACCTAAGGAATACTTATTATGTGTTCCACCAAGCCTGGGACATAGTTGGGGCTCAAAAAATCTTTGTTAAATGAATGAAATCTACCTGGGTTACTGATTTCCTTGGCCAGCTGTCTATTTTCTCTTCTGGATGTCACTAGTTCTCCCTGTCTTAGGGTTGTTGCCTCCTTCCTCATACTATTTTGCCTTCAACATGCAAAAAGACTTATCTCATAACTTCTCAAAGTACATCTTTTAAAAATATTACCAGGGCTTCTGGGTGGCGCAGTGGTTAAGAATCTGCCTGCCAGTGCAGGGGACCCAGGTTCGAGCCCTGGTCCGGGAAGATCCCACATGCCGCAGAGCAACTAAGCCCGTGCGTCACAACTACTGAGCCTGTGCTCTAGAGCCCGCGAGCCACAACTACTGAAGCCCACGTGCCTAGAGCCCGTGCTCCGCAACAAGAGAAGCCACCGCAGTGAGAAGCCCACGCACCACAACAAAGAGTAGCCCCCGCTCGCCACAACTAGAGGAAGCCCGCGCACAGCAACGAAGACCCAACACAGCCAAAAATAAAAATAAATAAATAAATTTTTAAAAATAAAATAAAAATATTACCAGATATTTCACAAAATTTTACTGAATGCTTGGGGATAGCAGGATGGAATTACAACACAGAAAAAAAGTTTTGTCCCCAAAGGTGAATTCAACCTTTACCTCAAGAAAAATAGAACAACTACTATAATCTACTAATGGCAGCCTCGCCCCTACCCATCAGCCATCAAGGTTTCAACAAATACTGGGGTCTAATCTCAACTATCTCACCCCAGGACACTATGCAACCAACTGCTGATGTTGTGTTGCTTTTGTTGTTGATAATATTCCTTATATGTGTATCACACTTCATAGTTTTATTCTTTATTGGACAGTTCTCATTGGGACAGGTTAAGGTCATGGTTTCATCGTCATGGATGATGGATCAGAGGTTCGGGGGGGGGGGGTTCAGTGACTTACCCAGCTCCACCAGTAAGAGGCAGAGCCAAGCTTTGGAAGCAGCAGTTCCGGTTCCTGGCCTTGGGTTCTTCCTGCTGTCCCACAGAATATTAGAACATGATGCCTCAGTGTCACTGTGCGCAGGTCTGAAAAGACCAACCCGAAACTCTCCGACTTTCCTACTTAAATTAATCTCTTGATCCGTGTTTGCTGCTTTTGTCCCAAAAGCCATTTGTTGTCACCTGGGCTTGTGGCCAGTTGGGAGTCTTCACTCAGGGCAGGGCTCTGCTCCCTGCCATGTTGCCTAAGACCTTTTGCCTTTCCTCAGCCTTTCTGGATTTTGACTATTCAGTTCCAGCCGGTTGCAAAACAGCTGTTTGTGTTTTTGCTGACCCGAATCATCTTTCCATCCCTTTTTACTTCTGATATTCTTAAATGGCAGTTTCAATATTTGGCAAAATAAATTCCCCGTGATCTAGTCCTGAGTTTCACACTTGACTGAATGGTTTAAAAAGGGCAAAAGTTATTACTGTGCATTATTCTAAGAAAGTGTTTGTTCTTTCCTCAAGCATTTGCTGTGCATCTGTGGCAGGCACAGATGGATCTGACGACATGGCGCCTGCCTTCAGTCGCTTATCCTGTGGTTGAGGAGAGAAGGGATGCATGTCCTGGGGCAAAATACATGCTCGCTCAAGTAGTAACTAGCTAATAAGGAACAGTCATAACTGCTGTTTACTGAGTGCTGTTTCTGTGGCAGGTAAGATGCTAAATGCAAAAACGAATGTAGAAAATTACCAGGCAAGTTCCTTAGGCTCTTTGAGCTTTGGTTTCCTCGTCTATAACATAGGGGCAATAAGACCTTCTTCACGGTGATATTGGGGGGATTAAATGAAATAACGTAAAGCGGCACATAGTGGGCACATCCTAGTGGTGGCTGTGTTGATGGGGCCAGTGGAGAATAGTTCCAGGAGAACTCATTATGGAGAGTAGAATACATGAGGCCAAGGGCCTGCAAGCTGAGGGGACTGGGTGGGAGGGGAGCTGCTCAGAAAGGACTTCTTGGGAGAGCTGGCCCTTGAATGAGGGAGTCACATTGGGGTTGGTGGAGAGGAGGGGACGGTACCCAGAAAGTGGCACACGGAGCAAAGTCATGGCGATGAGAAGAGCCAGGCATGGGAAAGGTGTGATGCCCCTAGCCTCACTGGCAGGAGGAAGGCGATGGATGGTCCATGAAGGTGGAGATTTGTGTCTGCTTTGTTTTCTGCTGAACCCACAGGACCCTGGCACTTAGGAAACCCTGTTAAAAAAAAAAAAGGATGCTGTTGGGGAGTAGCGAGCGTCGGGGCTGGGAGGTTCATTCTGTGAATGCCCAGCTGCCTGTTGGGATTTGAGACAACAAGAAGCCTCTGAGATGCTTGAGCTGGCGACCCCCAGAAAGGTGAATGGGGTTTTGAGAAACTCTTCTGGAAGCAGTGAGCCGGCTGACCTGGCATGGGGAGAGGCAGGAGGTCAGGGTGGGGGACCAGCTCTGAGAGGCAGTTGTCGTAATTCAGACCTGCTGTTGCCACGTGTGTGGACCAGGGAAGGGGTGGTGATGGGAAGGAAGAAGTGAACACAGAAGAAAGGTTGTCGTGGGGAGAAGTGGAGAGAGGACTTGGAGAGCTCTAGTTTGTAACTCTACCTCTGTCCTGAAATGCAGAGCAAGAAAAGCCACGCATTCATGTAGCTGAAGGACTGAGGTCGGGGAAAGTGGAGAGGCGTAGAAATAAGGAGTTGAAATGGGGTGCCATCTTTGGAGATGGGCTATTAAACCCAACTCAAAATTTCCTGAGAAAATTGAGTTTGCTTGAGACCGGAGCAGTTAGTCCTGAGAACTTGCCTGGAGAAAAGTTAGAATAGACGGGGGACACCTGCTGATGAGAGGGGAAGTGCTTGGAGACTGAAGTCACAAGTTAGGGGATGGTCAGCTTTACCTTCTATTGTAGAAAAGGTCTGAGTCTAGTCCTGTAGCTGGCCTCTCCCTTTGTTGTTCTTACAACTGTGAGTCAGTTTTCTTCCCCCTCATGACTCACTTTTGCAGCTGGGGAGAACACACAGCCTAAAGAGGCTTTCTCTCCAGGGGGCAGATGAAGGACATTTCTGGGGCAGAGGGCCTCAGAATGTAGCCATTCCTGGCAGACTTATGGCCCCAGAAGGACATTTCAGTCACTGCCTCTTTGAGATTTTTGTCCCAGATCAGCCAGCCCAGCAGAGTAAGCCCAAGTGGTCAGTTATCGATGGGATCCCAACCAGGGGTCTCTGATGGTGTTTTTTACCTTCAGCATCTCTAACACCAAATGTGTGCTGTTTTTCCCAGCACCAACAAATTCTCTGACTCTCTGACACCAACTGGGTGATCTACAATTTAATTCAGTTCTGACACTAACCACCTGGAGTTAGTGCAGATACCAGAGGTTAAGGGCGCAGTCCCACAAGACTGTCCCTATTTCAGTCCCCAGTCCCCAGTCCCCAGTTACCACCTGTACTTCTGACCAACCGGCTAGAAATAGGGCATTCCCACCTAGGTTTGATAATTTGCTGTAATGGCTCATAGAACTCAGGGAAACACTTTACTTACATTTACTGATTTATTTTAAAGGATACAAATAAACAGCCAGATAAAGGGGTACTTTAGGTGAGGTCTGGAAGGATCCAGGCACAGGATCTTCTGTCCCCATGGAGTTAGGGTGTCTCACCCTCCTGGCATTCACCAACCAGGAAGTTCCCTGAACCCTGTGGTTTAGGGTATTTATGGAGGTTCCATTGTGTAGGCATGATTGGCCATTGGTGATTAACTCAACCTCCAGCTCCTCCCCACTTCCTCGAAGTCCGGGGTTAGGGCTGAAAGTGCCAATCCTCTAATCACGTGGTTGCTTCCTGCGGTAGCCAGCCCCTATCCTGACGCTATATCTAGGGGCTCACCAAGAGTCATTGTACCAGCACAAACTCAGGCGTGGTTGAAAGGGACTTTTATGAATAACAAAAGGTGCTCCTCTCATCCCTATCACTCAGGAAATTCCAAGCGTTTTAGAAACTCTCGTGCCAGGAACCTAGGGCAAAGACCAAATATATATTTCTTATTATATCACAACATTGCAGGGTCTCTGTGGAATTCTGGGCTTGGATGGGCTGGAGTTGTACCCTGGCTGTGAAATCTTTTGAGATGATGGAGTACCTTCCACCCTGAAATCTGAGGTCTCGTGAAACAGTTACTGATAAGGCAAAGAAAGCCCAGGTGTGACCCAGGTAATGGCCTCAGCAGCGCTACACTTGAACCTAATAGAGTTTTATAACAGGTTACCAAGTGGTAACCCAAAAGATTAGGGCTTGACTTAAAAAAAAAAAAAAAAAAAAAAGAGTTTTATATTTTAGCTCAGTAATACTTGCACCTGGTACAGATGTATAAAGGTATAAAAATCTCCTTTTGTTTTCTCTCCCTTATAACCCATTTCCTCTCCCTAGAGGCCACCTCTGGTTAAAGTGTCTTGTCTATCCTTTTAGAGATGATGTGGCCATTTAAAATAGACGTATATTTCTGTTCTTTTTTTCTCCTACACCCTCTCTCTGCTCTGTGCCCTTTTCATTTATCAATGTATCTTAGAGATCTTCCATATCAGTACAGATGTCTGCCTCACTCTTTTTTTTTTTAAATAAAATGCACATCTTTATTTGTATATTAGAGAGTCTGAAGGAATATATACCAAACTGTTAGTTCTATTTGAGGAAAAAAAGGGAGGGTATCAGTTACTGTGTTTTCACTTGCAAATAATAGAAAATATAGACACAAATATGCTTAAATAATAAATGGAATATATTAACCAAGTAACCAAAAAGCTCAGAGGTGAAGTGGGCTTGGGTGAAGGGTTGATACAGGAGTTCAACAGTGTCATTCAGCTGCCAGCTTTTCTCTGTCTTGCCCTTTGCCTTCAGAGGTAAAAGCTTCTTGAGGACATTATGCTAAGTGAAATAAGCCAGACAAAAAAGGACAAATACTGTATGATTCCACTTATATAAGGTACCTAGAACTGTCAAACTCTTTTTTTTTAAACATCTTTATTGGAGTATAATTGCTTTACAATGTTGTGTTAGTTTCTGCTGTATAACCAAGTGAATCAGCTATATGCATACGTATATCCCCATATCCCTTCCCTGTTGCGTCTCCCTCCCACCCTCCTTATCCCACCCCTCTATGTGGTCGCCAAGCACGGAGCTGATCTCCCTGTGCTATGCAGCTGCTTCCCACTAGCTATCTGTTTTACATTTGGTAGTGTATATATGTCAATGCTACTGTCTTACTTCATCCCAGCTTACCCTTCCCCCTCCCCGTGTCCTCAAGTCCATTCTCTACATCTGTGTCTTTATTCCTGTCCTGCCCCTACGTTCTTCAGAACCATTTTTTTTTAGATTCCATATATATGTCTTAGCATACGGTATTTGTTATTCTCTTTCTGACTTACTTCACTCTGTATGACAGACTTTAGGTCCATCCGCCTCACGACAAATAACTCAATTTCATTTCTTTTTATGGCTGAGTAATATTCCATTGTATATATGTGCCACATCTTCTTTATCCATTCATCTGTTGATGGACACTTAGGTTGCTTCCATGTCCTGGCTATTGTAAATAGAGCTGCAGTGAACATTGTGGTACATGTATCTTTTTGAATTATGGTTTTCTCAGGGTATATGCCCAGTAGTGGGATTGCTGGGTCATATGGTAGTTCTATTTTTAGTTTTTTAAGGAACCTCCATACTGTTCTCCATAGTGGCTGTATCAATTTATATTCCCACCAACAGTGCAAGAGGGTTCCCTTTTCTCCACACCCTCTACAGCATTTATTGTTTCTAGATTTTTTGATGATGGCCATTCTGACTCGTGTGAGGTAATACCTCATTGTAGTTTTGATTTGCATTTCTCTAATGATTAGTGATGTTGAGCATCTTTTCATGTGTTTGTTGGCAATCTGTTTATCTTCTTTGGAGAAATGTCTATTTAGGTCTTCTGCCCATTTTTGGATTGGGTTGTTTGTCTTTTTGATATTGAGCTGCATGAGCTGCTTATATATTTTGGAGATTAATCCTTTGTCAGTTGCTTCGTTTGCAAACATTTTCTCCCATTCTATGGGTTGTCTTTTTGTCTTTTTTACGGTTTCGTTTGCTGTGCAAAAGCTTTTAAGTTTAATTAGGTCCCATTTGTTTATTTTTGTTTTTATTTGCATTTCTCTAGGAGGTGGGTCAAAAAGGATCTTGCTGTGATTTATGTCATAGAGTGTTCTGCCTATGTTTTCCTCTAAGAGTTTGATAGTGTCTGGCCTTATATTTAGGTTTTTAATCCATTTTGAGTTTATTTTTGTGTATGGTGTTAGGAAGTGTTCTAATTTCATTCTTTTACATGTAGCTGTCCAGTTTTCCCAGCACCACTTATTGAAGAGGTTGTCTTTTCTCCATTGTATACTCTTGCCTCCTTTATCAAAGATAAGGTGACCATATGTGCGTGGGTTTATCTCTGGGCTTTCTATCCTGTTCCATTGATCTATATTTCTGTTTTTGTGCCAGTACCATACTGTCTTGATTACTGTAGCTTTGTGGTATAGTCTGAAGTCCGGGAGCCAGATTCCTCCAGCTCCAGCTCTGTTTTTCTTTCTCAAGATTGCTTCAGCTATTCGGGGTCTTTTGTGTCTCCATACAAATTTTAAGATTTTTTGTTCTAGTTCTGTAAAAAATGCCACTGGTAATTTGATAGGGATTGCATTGAATCTGTAGATTGCTTTGGGTAATATAGTCATTTTCACAATGTTGACTCTTCCAATCCAAGAACATGGTATATCTCTCCATCTGTTTGTATCATCTTTAATTTCTTTCATCAGTGTCTTATAGTTTTCTGCATACAGGTCTTTTGTCTCCTTAGGTAGGTTTATTCCTAGGTATTTTATTCTCTTTGTTGCAATGGTAAGTGGGAGTGTTTCCTTAATTGTGTATCCTGCTACTCTACCAAATTCATTGATTAGCTCTAGTAGTTTTCTGGTAGCATCTTTAGGATTCTCTATGTATAGTATCATGTCATCTGCAAACAGTGACAGTTTTACTTCTTCTTTTCCGATTTGGATTCCTTTTATTCCTTTTTCTTCTCTGATTGCTGTGGCTAAAACTTCCAAAACTATGTTGAATAATAGTGGTGAGTGTGGGCAACCTTGTCTTTGTTCCTGATCTTAGAGGAAATGGTTTCAGTTTTTCACCATTGAGAATGATGTTGGCTGTGGGTTTGTCATATATGGTCTTTATTATGTTGAGGTAGGTTCCCTCTATGCCTACTTTCTGGAGAGTTTTTTTATCACAAATGAGTGTTGAATTTTTTTTTTTTTTTAATTTTTATTTATTTATTTATTTATGGCTGCATTGGGTCTTCGTTTCTGTGCGAGGGCTTTCTCTTGTTGTGGCAAGTGGGGGCCACTCTTCATCGCAGTGCCCAGGCCTCTCACTATCGTGGCCTCTCTTGTTGTGGAGCACAGGCTCCAGACGCGCAGGCTCAGTAATTGTGGCTCACGGGCCTAGTTGCTCCGCAGCATGTGGGATCTTCCCAGACCAGGGCTCGAACCCGTGTCCCCTGCATTGGCAGGCAGATTCTCAACCACTGCGCCACCAGGGAAGCCCATGAGTGTTGAATTTTGTTGAAAGCTTTTTCTGCATCTATTGAGATTATCATATGTTTTTTATCCTTCAATTTGTTAATATGGTGTATCACACTGATTGATTTGAGTATATTGAAGAATCCTTGCATTCCTGGGATAAACCCCACTTGATCATGGTGTATGATCCTTTTAATGTGCTGTTGGATTCTGTTTGCTGGTATTTTGCTGAGGATTTTTGCATCTGTGTTCATCAGAGATATTGGCCTATAGTTTTCTTTTTTTGTGACATCTTTGTCTGGTTTTGGCATCAGGGTGATGGTGGCCTCATAGCATGAGTTTGGGAGTGTTCCTCCCTCTGCTATATTTTGGAAGAGTTTGAGAAGGATGGGTGTTAGCTCTTCTCTAAATATTTGATAGAATTCGCCTGTGAAGCCATCTGGTCCTGGGCTTTTGTTTGTTGGAAGATTTTTAATCACAGTCTCAATTTCAGTGCTTGTGATTGGTCTGTTTATATTTTCTATTTCTTCCAGGTTCAGTCTTGGAAGGTTGTGCTTTTCTAAGAATTTGTCCATTTCTTCCATGTTGTCCACTTTATTGGCATGGAGTTGCTTGTAGTAATCTCTCATGATCCTTTGTATTTCTGCAGGGTCAGTTGTTACTTCTCCTTTTTCATTTCTAATTCTGTTGATTTGAGTCTTCTCCCTTTTTTTCTTGATGAGTCTGGCTAATGGTTTATCAATTTTGTTTATCTTCTCAAAGAACCAGCTTTTAGTTTTATTGATCTTTGCTATTGTTTCCTTCTTTTTCATTTATTTCTGATCTTTATGATTTCTCTTCTTCTGCTAACTTTGGGGTTTTTTGTTGTTGTTCTTCTTCTTTCTCTGATTTCTTTAGGTGTAAGGTTAGGTTGTTTATTTGAGATATTTCTTGTTTCTTGAGGTAGGATTGTATTGTTATAAACTTCCCTCTTAGAACTGCTTTTGCTGCATCCCATAGGTTTTGGGTCGTTGTGTTTTCATTGCCTCTTTAACAGCTGTGTAGCATTCCATAGTTTTTTTTTCTTCTTTTTGCCATATGTTTATTGCAAAATATATCATACAGAAGACATATTTAAGACACGTACGCACACGCACACACACAAAAGCCAAAATAATAAAATGAACATATATGTCCCATCCCCCAGGTTAAGGAATAAAAAGGTTATGACCATGTAAGCCCCCTAAGTGCCCTAACCCCCACAACTCTTCTGACTTTTTTTTTTAATTTAATTAATTAATTTATTTACTTTTGGCTGCGTTGGGTCTTCATTGCCGTGCGTGGGCTTTCTCTAGTTGCAGCAAGCGGGGACTGCTCTTCATTGCGGTGCGCGGGCTTCTCATTGCGGTGGCTTCTCTTGTTGCGGAGCATGGGCTCTAGGCACGCAGGCTTCAGTAGTTGTGGCTCGTAGGGTCAGTAGTTGTGGCTCATGGGCTCTAGAGCACAGGCTCAGTAGTTGTGGCCCACGGGCTTAGTTGCTCCGCGGCATGTGGGATCTTCCCGGACCAGGGCTCGAACCCGTGTCCCCTGCATTGGCAGGCAGATTCTTAACCACTGCACCACCAGGGAAGTCCCTATTCTGAGTTTTGTAGTAATCATTCTCTTGATTTTCTCAATAGTTTACCATTTATGAACAATCTCTAAATAACTTATTGTTTTGTTTTTTGTTTTTGTTTTTTAAAATAGATTTATTTATTTATTTATTTTTGGCTGCTTTGGCTCTTCATTGCTGTGCGCAGGCTTTCTCTAGTTGTGGTGAGCGGGGGCTACTCTTTGTTGCAGTGCGCGGGCTTCTCATTGTGGTGGCTTCTCTTTGTTGCTGAGCACAGGGTCTAGGTGCGTGGGCTTCAGTAGTTGTGGTTTACGGGCTGTAGAGCGCAGGCTCAGTAGTTGTGGCACACGGTCTTAGTTGCTCCGTGGCATGTGGTATCTTCCCCGACCAGGGCTCAAACCCGTGTCCCCTGCACTGGCAGGCGGATTCTTAACCACTGCGCCACCAGGGAAGCCCCTAACTTACTGTTTAGTTGTGCCTTTTTTGGAACATCATAGACATGGAGTTGTACTGTAGACTTCTGTGACTGGCTTCGCATTACATTGGGATTTATCCACGGGCATGCATGTGACTCCTTTCGTTTTCACTGCTGTGTAGCTTTACGCTGTAGGAATGTGTTACAGTGTATTTATCCTTTCTGCTGCCAAGAAGCCTGTAGGCTGCTTCCATGTGTTTGCTCTTAGGAATAACCGTGCTGTGCACATTCTTATACACGGCCCCTGGTGTACGGGAGCAAGTTTTTCCCGGATATGAAGTAGGAGTGGAATTCCTGCCACATCTAACTCTTCCTGGTTATGCAAAACTCTATTCCAGTGTGGTTGTACTAATTTACCCTTTTTCCCACCAGCAATATAGAGCATTGAGTATTTTCTGACCACCCATGTGGTGGGAATTTGTTCCACAAACCTGTGAGTGTTGTCTTGTGATTACAGCTTCTTGGGGTGAGTTTGTTTTGTTTCTCCAACTGCTCAGTGCCGAAGATAGAGACACTTGATGTTTTGTGCAGGTAGCTCTTGGGGGTGAGGAGAGGTAGATCAGGTTTATTTCTGCTTTACTCATATTCTGAGGGAGTATTGTTGGAAGTCACAACTTCACTGGAGGTAAGGTCTCCTTAGACCTCCCACCTTGGGTGGGCTCTGGGCTCTGCCTGTGTGCCCTTTGAAACTTTGAAAACTGAAGCTCAGGTTTGCCTTGGTTCTGCAAATGCCCTCAGGGCAAA
The DNA here is from genome assembly GCF_028021215.1 of Eschrichtius robustus. Lineage (NCBI taxonomy): Eukaryota > Metazoa > Chordata > Mammalia > Artiodactyla > Eschrichtiidae > Eschrichtius > Eschrichtius robustus. The sequence goes on along the minus strand of NC_090834.1, from coordinate 108,656,969 downwards.
AACTTCAATGTTTACTTGCCTCTCTGGGTTTCTGCCTCTGCTTAGATTTGGACCCAAGTGTTCCTTATTTTCTTGCTAACTTGTCTATTCTTTTAAGGAAAAAATTTAAATATATATCCATATATAGACACACACACATATTTTATCTAGCATTTTTAGTTGTTTTCAGCAGGAGGGATGGACGGTTATCTTGCCCAGCTAGAAAAATTCTTGTTTAAAGTAGTGCTTTTGGAATGGAGTCCTTGCATCCCTAGGGATATGGCTTCCATTCTCATGGGTCTTTGGGTTTCACACTTGAGAATAAGACCATCAGTATCACAGTGATGTTATGGAGGTGGTTTGGGCCGTTCCCCCAGAGTTGTAGTACTTTGCTGCTTGGGTTGGGCCAGGAAATGTGACTCACTCATTTCAAACTCATGTGACACTGATTTGTCCCAGAAGGCCACTTTGTGGATTTGTAATGGAAGATGGAATCCCTGGGGTCTGCTCCTCTGGTTTTAAAGACCTGTGGTTGGCCCATCTGTACCAAGTAGGTCTTGGCAGGGGCTAGGTCCACTCTAGCATTCACTGTATAGACAGGGTTGCTTTGGAGAGCAGGAATAGCGCAATTATTACTACATGTCTTAAGGGATTTTAAAAATGATATTATCCTATTTCAGACCCTGGTCCCCCTTGACTCTGGTTGCAGATTCCTACTTTCACATAGATCTTTTTCCAAATATTTTGCCCTTCTGATTTGTGGAATTCCCCATAATTCACATATTTTTTGCATTCCTGGCAAGACTGAATACCCTGCTGTCATTCTGCTACTGCCAAACTGATCTTGTTATGTGTTAATTTCAGGCTGGCCTGATTCTTGTTTGGTTTTGTGTTTTCTTAAAAACCTTTTTATATTGTCCTTCTGTTGTCTGGAAACCAAAAAGGCTACTTATTTATTTTATTTTTCCTTTTTTTCTTATTGTGGTAAAATACACATAAACTTTACCCTGTGAACCATTTTTAAGTATACAGTTCAGTGGTATTAAGTCCATTTCACATTGTTGTGCAACCATCCTCACCATCCATCCCCATAACTCTTTTCATCTTGTAAAACAGAAACTCGCCGTTAAACAATAACTTCCATTCTCCCCTCCCTGCCAGGCCCTGGCAACCATCATTATACTTTTCATCTTTTCATGTGCTTATTGGCCATTTATATATCTTCTTTGAAGAAATGTCTATCCAAGTCCTTTTTTCCATTTTTGAATTGGGTTGTTTGTTTTTTTGCTGTTGAGTTTTAGGAGTTCTCTCTATATTCTAGTTATTTACCCTTTATCAGATATATGATTTGCAAATATTTTCTCCCTTTCTGTGGGTTGCCTTTTTACTCTGTGAATAGTGTCTTCTTTTTTTTTTATTAATTTTTATTGGAGTACAGTTGATTTACAATGTTGTGTTACTTTCTTCTGTACAGCAAAGTGAATCAGTTATACATATACATGTATCCATTCTTTTTTAGATTCTTTTCCCATATAGGTCATTACAGAGTACTGAGTAGAAGTTCCCTGTGCTATACAGTAGGTCCTTATTTGTTATCTATTTTATTTTATTTATTTTTTATTTTTTAATTTTTTAAATAAATTTATTTATTAATTTGTTTTTATTTTTGGCTGTATTGGGTCTTTGTTGCTGCTCATGGGCTTTCTCTAGTTGAGGCAAGCAGGGGCTACTGTTCGCTGCGGTACGTGGGCCTCTCATTGTCTTGGCTTGTTGCAGAGCACAGGCTCTAGAGCACAGGCTCAGTTGCTCTGCGGCATGTGGAATCCTCCCGGGCCAGGGCTCAAACCCGTGTCCCCTGCACTGGCAGGCGGACTCCCAACCACTGCGCCACCAGGGAAGCCCTGTTATCTATTTTATATATAGTAGAGTGTATATGTCAATCCCAATCTCCCAATTTATCCCTCCCCTTCTTCCCCCCGCCCAGTAACCATAAGATTGTTTTCTACATCTGTAACTCTATTTCTGTTTTGTAAATAAGTTCATCTAAAACATTTTTTTAGATTCCACACATAAGTGTTATCATATGATGTTTGTCCTTCTCTGTCTGACTTACTTCACTCAGTATGATGATCTCTGGGTCCATACATGTTGCTGCAAATGGCATTATTTTGTTCTTTTTTATGGCTGAGTAATATTCCATTGTATATATGTGTCACATCTTCTTTATCCATTCCTCTGTCGGTGGACATTTAGGTTGCTTCCACATCCTGTCTATTGTAAATAGTGCTGCAGTGAACATAATGGTGCATGTATCTTTTTGAATGATGGTTTTCTCCGAGTATATGCCCAGGAGTGGGATTGCTGAATCACATAGTAGCTCTATTTTTAGTTTTTTAAGGAACCTCCATACTGTTCTCCATTGTGGCTGCACCAGTTTACATTCCCACCAACAGTGTAGGAGGGTTCCCTTTTTTCCACACCCTCTCCAGCAGTTACTGTTTATAGATTTTTTGATGATGGCCATTCTGACCGGTATGAAGTGGTACCTCATTGTAGTTTTGATTTGCATTTCTCTAATAATTAGTGACGTTGAGCGTCTTTTCATGTGCTTTTTGACCATCTGAATAATGTCTTCAGATACACAAATTTTTAAAATTTTCATGAAGTTCAATTTGTCTATTTTTTCTTTTGTTATTTGTGCCTTTGATGTCATATCAGAGAAGTCCAGTGTCCAAAGTCATGAAGCTTTTGTCCTGTTTTCTTCTAAGAGTGTTGTTATTTTTGGTTTTACATTTAGGTCCTTGATCCACTTTGAGTTTATTTTTGTATATGGTGTTAGGTAAGAGTCGAACCTCATTCTTTTGGATGTGGGTATCCAATATTCCCAGCACTATTAGTTGAAAAGACTGTCCTTTCCCCATTCAATAGTCTTAGCATCCTTGTCAAAAATCATTTGACCATATATGTGAGAGTTTATTTCTGGGCTCTTTGTTCTATTCCATTGGTCTATGTGTCTGTCTTTATGCCAGTACCACACCGTAATTGATTACTATAGCTTTGTAGTAGGTTTTGAAATCCGGAAGTATGAGTCTTCCAGTTTTGTTTTTCTTTTTCAAGACTGTTTTGGCTATTTGGGGTCCCTTGAGATTCCAATCCAGGATGGGTTTTTCTATTTCTACAAAAAAATGTCATTAGGATTTTGATAGGGATTGCTTTGAATCTGTAGAATGCTTTGGGTAGTATTGACATTTTAACAATATTAAGTCTTCCAATCCATGAACATGGGATGTGTTTTCATTTATTTATGTCTTCTTTAATTTCTTTCAGCAGTGTTTTATAGTTTACATTGTACCAGTCTATCACCTCCTTGGTTAATTCCTAAGTATTTTATTCTTCTTGATGCTATTGTAAATGGACTTGTTTTTGCAATTTTCTTTTCAGATAATTAGTTGTTCATGTATAGAAATGCAACTGGTTTTTGTGTGCTGACATTGTATCCTGATACTTTGCTGAATTCATCTATTAGCTCTCACAGCTTTTTTATGGACTTTGTTGAGTTTTTATTTGTAAAATCATATCTGCAAACAGAGGTAATTTTACTTCTTCCTTTCCAATTTGGATGCCTTTAATTTCTCTTTCTTTCATAGTTGCTCTGGCTAGAACTTCTAGTACTATGTTGAATAGAGTGGAGAAAGTGGCATCCTTACTTTGTTCCTGATTGTAGAAAAAGCTTTGTCTTTCACCATTGGGTATTATGTTTGCTGTGGGGTTTTCATGAATAGCTTTTATTATGGGGAGGTAGTTTACTTCTATTACTGTTTTGTTGAATGTTTTTACTCTGAAAGGGTGTTGAATTTTGTTAAATGCTTTTTTTGCATCAAATGAGATGATCATGTGGTTTTTTTTCCCTTCATTTTGTTGATGTGGCATATAACATTGATATATTTTTGTTTGTTGAACCATCCTTGCCTTCCAGGAGTAAATCCCACTATGTCATGGTGTATAATCCTTTTAATATGCCTCTGAATTCTGTTTGTGGATTTTTACATCAGTGTTCATAAGGGATATTGATCTGTAGTTGTTGTTTTTTCTTTGTAGTGTCTTTGTCAGGCTTTGTTATTAGGATTCTGCTAGCCTCATAGAATGAGTTAGGAAGTGTCCCCTCCTCTTCAGTTTTTTGGAAAACTTTCAGAAGGATTGGTATTAGTTCTTTAAACGTTTGATAGAATTCACCAGCGAAGCCATCAGGTCCAGGATTTTTCTTTGTTTGGTGATTTTTATTTACTGATTCAATCTCCTTACTAGTTATAGGTCTATTCAGATTTTTTAATTTCTATGTGATTTAGTCTTTGTGATTTTGTGTTTCTAGGAATTTATCCATGTCATCTAGGTGATTCAGTTTGTTTGTGTACTGTTGATCATAGTTATCTCTCACAGTCCTTTTGATTTCTGTATAATCAGTAGTAATGTCCCCACTTTCATGTCTGATTTCAATAATTTGAGTCTTCGCTCTTTTTCTCTTAGTCCATCTAGCTAAAGGTTTGTTAATTTTGCTGATCTTTTCTAAGACCCAACTTTTGATTTCACGGATTTTCTCTATTATTTTTCTATTCTCTATTTCATTTATCTCTGCTCTTAATCTTTATTATTTCCTTCCTTCTGCTGGCTTTGGACTTAGCTGTTCTTCATTTACTTGTTCCTTAAGTTATAAAGTTAGGTTGGTGATTGAGGTCTTTCTTGTTTTTTAATGTAAGCATTTATAGCTATAAATTTCCCCCCTAGCACTGTTTTCACTGCATCCCATAAGTTTTGGTATGTCTGGTTTCGCTTTCATTTGTCTCTAAGCATTTTATTTCCCTTGTAATTTTTTCTTTGAACAATGGTTTTTTTTAAAATGTGTTTAATTTCCACAAATTTGTGAGTTTTCCAGTTTTCCTTTTGTTATTAATTTTTAACTTCATCCTGTTATGGTAGAAGATACTTTGTATGATATGTATCTTTTAAAATCTTTTGAGACTTAATTAGTGGCCTAATATATGTCTATCCTGGAAAATGTCCCACATGCACTTGAGAAGAATGTGTATTCTGTTGTTGTTGGGTAGAGTGTTCTTCATATGTCTATTAGATATAGCTGATTTATTGTGTTGTGTAAGTCCTCTATTTCCTTACTTCTGTTTTACCTATTATTTTGAGTAAGGTATTGAAGTCTCCAACTATTATTATAGAACTGTCTATGTCTCCCTTCAATTTTGTCAGTTTTTGTTTCACATATTTTGATGGTCTGTCATTAGGTGTGTAAATGTTTATAATTGTTATGTTTTCTTGCTGTATTGAACTTTTTATTAACATATAGTGTCCTTCTTTGTCTCTTTTAACCTTTTTTTATTTAAAGACTGTTTTATCTGATATTGGAATAGCCACCCCTGCTCTGTTTTGATTACTATGCATGAAATATCTTTTTCCATCCAGTCACTTTCAACCTGTTTGTGTCTTTGGATCTCAAGTGACTCTCTTGTAGACAGCATATAGTTGGATCTTGTGTTTTTATCCGTTCTGCCAATCTCTGTCATTTGACTGGAGAGTTTAATCCATTTACATTTAAAGAAACTACTGATAAGGAGGGACTTCTGTCATTGCGCTATTTGTTTTCTATACGACTTATAGCTTTTTTTGTCCCTCATTTCCTGTGTTACTGTTTTTTTGTGTGTGTTTAGTTGTTCTTTGGTAGTGAAATGTTTAAATTCCTTTCTCATTTGCTTTTGTGTAATATTCTATAGCTATTTTCTTTATGGTTGCCATGGGGATTACATTTAAAATCCTAAAGTTATAGCATTAATTTGAATTTATACCAGTTTAACTTCAGTACCATACAAAAGCTGCTCCTTTACAGCTACACTCCTGCCACTTTCAGGTGTTTTGTCATAAGATTACATTTTTATTTGTTGTGTGCCCCCAAACATAAAACAATAATTCCTTTTAGTGCATTTGTTTCCTAAATTATGTAGAAAACAAGATCTGAAGTTACGAACCAAAGTTACAGTAATACTAGCTTTTTCACTAATAATTTTTTTTTCCTTAAATGTATTATAGTTGACCCTTGAACAATGCAGAGGTTAATCCACATATAACTTATAGTCGGCCCTTTGTATCTCTGGTTCCTTTGTATGCACAGATTCATCCAACCATGGACTGTGTAGTATTATAGTTTTTACTATTGAAAAATATCTTTGTATAGGTGGACCCATTCAGCTTAAACCCGTGTTGTTCAGGGTCAGTTGTAGCCCCTTAAATCATATAGAAAACAAAAAGTACAGTTATAAACCACTGTTACAATAATACTAGATTTTATAATTGCTAATGTTTTTACCTTTATTGAGATCTTTATTTCTTCATTATGCCTTTGAGTTACTGTCTAGTATACTTTTATTTCACCTTGTAGGACTTCCTTGAACATTTCTTGCAGGGTAGGTCTTGTGGTCACAGAGTCCCTCATCTTTTGTTTATCTGGAAATATCTTAATTTCCCCCTCACTTTTGAAGGACAGTTTTGCCAAATACAGGACTTATGGTTGATAGGTTTGTTTTGGTTTGTTTTTTAGCACTTTGAATATATTGAACCACTGCCTTTTGGCCTCCAAAGTTTCTGTATGAGAAATCTGCTGTTAATCTGATTTTTTAAATTAACTAATTAATTAATTAATTAATTTTTGTCTGTGTTGGGTCTTTGTTGCTGTGTGCGGGCTTTCTCTAGTTGCGGCAAGCAGGGGCTACTCTTTGTTGCGGTGTGGGGGCTTCCTATTGCGGTGGCTTCTCTTGTGGCGGAGCATGGGCTCTAGGCGCGCAGGCTTCAGTAGTTGCAGTACGCAGGCTCAGTAGCTGTGGCACATGGGCTTAGTTGCTCCGCGGCATGTGGGATATTCCTGGGCCAGGGCTCAAACCCGTTTTCCCTGCATTGGCAGGCAGATTCTTAACCACTGCGCCATCAGGGAAGTCCTGCTGTTAATCTTATTGATGATCCTTTGCATGTGACAATTTGCTTCTCTCTTGTTGCTTTCAAAATCCTCTTTGTCTTTGTCTTTTGAAAGTTTTATTATAATGTGTCTTGGTGTGGGTCTCTTTGACTTCTTCATCTTATTTGGAGTTTGTTGAGCTTCTTGAATGTTTATGTTTATGTTTTTCATCAAATTTAGGACATGTACAGCTGTCATTTCTTCAAATATTCTCTCTGTCCCTTTCTCTCCCTTTTCCTTCTTTTTAAAAAATAATTAATTAATTAATTAATTTTTGGCTGTGTTGGGTCTTCTTTGCTGCATGCGGGCTTTCTTGTGGTGAGCAGGGGCTGCTCTTTGTTGTGGTGTGCAGGCTTCTCATTGCGGTGGCTTCTCTTGTTGCAGAGCACGGGCTCTAGGCGCGCGTGCTTCAGTAGCTGTGGCACTTGAGCTCAGTAGTTGTGGCTCGCAGGCTTTAGAGCACAGGCTCAGTAGTTGTGGCACACGGGCTTAGTTGCTCCGTGGCATGTGGGATCTTCCCAGACCAGGGCTCGAACCCGTGACCCCTGCATTGGCGGGTGGACTCCCAACCACTGCGCCACTAGGGAAACCCTCTCCCTTTTCCTTCTGAAACTCCTACAAAGCGTATGTTGGTACACTTGATGGGGTACCACAGGTCCCTTAGCCTCTGTTCATCTTTCTTTCAGTCTTTTTTCTTTCTGTTCATCAGGCTTGATAATTTCCATTGTTTTATCTTAAATTTCACTGATTCTGTTCTCTGTCTGCTGAAATCTGCTTTGGATCTCTGTAGTGAATTTTTCATTTCGGTTATCGTACTTTTCAGCTCCAGACTTTTTTTTTGTTTGTTTCTTTTAAGGTTTTCTGTGTCTTTATTGATATTTTCATTTTTTAATTGGTATTTTCATTTATTTTCTTGCCTTTCTCCACATCTTCTGATAGTTCTTTGAGCATTTTTAAGACAGTTTAAAGTCTTTGTCTAGTATATCTGCTAGTATATATATATGTCTTTTTCAGGGACAGTTTCTGTTAGGTTTTTTCCTCTGAATGGGCCATACTTTCTCGTTTCTTTGTATGCCTTGTGATATTTTTTGTTGAACACTGGACAGTTGATTCTAATAATGGGGTAACTCTGGAAATCAGATTCTCCCTCTTTCCCAGGGTGTGTGTGCTGTTTTTGTTTTTTTGATTGTTGTAGGCTGTCTCTGTGCCAAGAATAAGCCTGAGGTGTAAACTTAAGGTCTTTTCAGGTGTTTTCTGAGCCCTTTCCTAGGCATGCATGGTCATTTTCTAATTTTCCCTGTATATGCAGTTGTTTTTGAATTTCCTAGTCTTTAATGTCTGGCTTCCAAAAGGAGAAAAAGCCAAAAATGAAGTGGGAGAAAAGATGGTGTGGGCTCTTTAAATCCCCTAGCAGTCACTTCAGCCAGAGGTGGTGGGGCTTGCAGTAGTGGGGCTGGGTGGGGGGATGAGAGGGATGCAGCAACAATGGCTGTCTGCCTCTTTGTCTGCACCTTTGTGATAAGAAGCAGCAATCAGTGATTGTCCTCAGTATTTGGAGGACAGAGTCCTTTCTGCCCACCATGGCTCCACAAGCTCTGTGCAAGGTGCTGCAAGAACAGTGGCACAGTTGCCTGCTATTGGGGTGGGTAGGGAATGGGTAGATGCTACTGTGCTAGGAGCTGAAATTGACTGAAATTAACCATGATTGACCAAAACTAACTGATTTACCCTGTATGTATACAAAATAAAAGAGGTAGGAGGATTCTGGGAAGGCACCCATCTCTTACTGGTGTGTCCATAAATATACAGGTATTATTTCCCATGTTTATATTCATTTTTTGTAGAACTCTACATTTTATAATGATATAAAAAATTAAGACAACTTTCCTCTAAAATACCTGTTTCTTTTTCATATTCTCCTTTACCTAGTGCCCCTTTTTTTCTCCTCCCACTTTCTTTACATGAATTTTGCATTTTTTATTGCCTCAGTTCTATAAATTGCCTACTGAGTTTAACAGTTTTAGCCGTCACATTTCTGACATGTTCTGTGCTGTGGAGCATTGCCTTTTTCAGTGTAATCAGTTGCATAGGGTCTCATTTCCCCTGTTAGGTCTCTGCTCTCCAGCTTCCCCTCCTTTGCCAGGGAAATGCCCTGGAACCTCTGTGCGCCCTGAGGCATTCCTGCCTCTTTAGTAGTTCTGTCTCTGCTCTCAGGTGGTCCTCTTTAGTCTCTTTGATATCTGCCTGTCATGCTATGCTCATCACAAGGCATCAGTCTGTTCTTTGGACCATTTTAGACAAAAATTCATGTTTGTTTTTATTTTCTTAGCCTTTTCCCCTTCCTGTTTCTTCATATAAGTTTCTTCTGTTCTTTACATTTTTCTTTTCTTTCTCTTAGTCCTGATTCTACAAACATTTCTTGTTTCCTGTGCTCTGGTTTCCTGCCTTCCTCACCACTCTTTCATCTTAAGTAGGTTTGACACCATCCAGCTCTTTCAAGTGGGGAGAGCAGAACCCAAAGTTAGCACCCCAAATTCTATCCTTTTCTTTATTGCATGAATAGACAAACCTTTACTGAAAGCCTGTTGTGTGCCGGGGGCTTGAGTAAGCGCTTGCCCAGCTGTCACCCCCTTGTCTCATTTAGCCTCACAGCAGCATGGATGCACATAACAGCATCCCTGTTTTACTAAAGGATCCAAAAGCCTGTGGAGTTTCTCCCTGACGGTCTGCAAACTCCCTTCTGTGGGGTTGTGGGGACAGGAAGGAGTACAGTCAGGTGGTTTTCTGTCCGTGCAGCTGGTGCTTCATGTATGTAGATTGTTGACAATGACTTTTAAATTTCAGCTGCTTCCCTCTGCCATCTAGCGCATTGCCGGACTGCTGTTACCTTCCATATCAGAGAATGAAAATGAAGGAATACAGCGGTGTGATTGGGAGCCAAGCTCTGGAGTCAGACTACTGGGGTCAAGTTCTTGACTAATTAAAGCATAACTAGGAAGGCCAGCCTGGATGGTTAAAAATTATGTATTTAAAATGTCACATATGCATGAATGTTCATAGTAGCATTTTTCATAATAGCCAAAAAGTGGAAACAACCCAGATTTTTATCAGCTGATGAGTGGATAAACAAAATGTGGTATATCTAGATGGTGGAATGTTATTCATGCTACAACCATGGATGAACCTTGAAAACATTATGCTAAGTTAAAGAAGTCAGACACAAAAGGCAACATACTGTATGAAATTTATATGAAATGTCCAGAATAGGCAAATTCATAGAGACAGAAACTAGATTGGTGGTTGCCATTGGTGGGGGGAGGGGGAAATGGAGAGTGACCGTAAATGGTGCCAGGTTTCTTTGTGGGGTGCTGAATATGTTCTGGAATTAGATAGTGGTGATAGTTGCACAATATTTTGAATATACTAAAAACCACTGAGGTGTATACTTTAAAATGGTTAAAACAGTGAAAAAAAAACGAAAAAAATTTCTAAAGTAGCAAACTGAAAGTTTATTCACATCACATTAGACCAATTTCTCCTGTGTGCCAATGCACCTGTACATTTTGTACATACTTGAACCCACTGTATGTACATTATCAGGCCCATCTGCTATATAATTCTAATTGGTCATGTACCTAGTCTCTGGTCATATCAATTTACCATGATTTGATACAGTTTAAAAAAAATTCTACTTCCTCTGCTATGCCAGGCACTTAAGAAGTACGCTACAAATATTTGTTGAATTACCTATGCTTGCTATTCCCATTTCACTAGTGTGGACAATTGCAGGTTAGCTGTAATTACCTATTGTTCCAGATTGTTTATGTGCCTTTCAGTAAGAGCTCTACATTTTACATTTGTAAGCTGTGTACATATTTTTTCCTGATAGAAAATAGCTTGCTTGCCTTTTCTGATCACAAAGGTAGTATCTGCTAATTATAAGAGACTGTTCAGGTAATGGTCTTGCCTGGACTGTGGCCTTTAGCTTTTAGAGGCCTCCAAACAAATCTGTATCTGCAAAGGAGCTTCTTTTTTGAAATCTATTTGCCCTATCATTCTTTTCATCATCTTCTCTGCATCTGGAGTTTGCTTGGCTTGCATCATTTCCTGCTAAATAGCTTCTTAGTAACCTTCTCTGAGACAGGAGCCTAGGATGCCATTGTCCTCTTGTCCAAAGATCTCATCTCTCTTGTTTGCAAATAAGAAGGAAGAATAAACAGAGTGCTTGCCATTTGTTCTGCTAAGTCAACACCCCCTTAATTCCTAACTTTTTTCTTCCTCTCTTTCTCTTTTTTTGGCCTTGTCATTTTCTGAATTCCAAAGCTGTGTGCTTTTCTGTGACCCATTTAAAACCTTCATCTATGATATAGCTCTTTTGTGGAAAGGAGGCGGTGGACTTCTAAGACTTCTCCCTTTCCCTTTGTGAGTGGCAGAGATGCTCGCCAGTCTGCCTTCTTGCTTCTCAGTGGTATCTGGTCCCCTTTCCCTGCTGCACTCATGGCTCAGCAACCTTGAGGTGAGACGTGGTAGCAATGACTGGCCATTCTGTCTATGAAGCTAATGTTATTGACCTGTGCCTTGCTTTTCTCTTGGGAGTTATTTTCCAGGAATGAGGATGCTCTCATACTCTCTGCATCCTTGTCTGAAACTCCCCCTTTTTAAATATTATTTATTTATTTATTTATTTATTTATTTTTGGCTGCATTGGGTCTTTGTTTCTGCACGTGGGCTTTCTCTAGTTGCAGCGAGCGGGGGCTACTCTTGGTTGCGGTGCTTGGGCTTCTCATTGTGGTGGCTTCTCTTGTTTGGGGAGCACAGGCTCTAGGTGCATGGGCTTCAGTCATTGTGGCGTGTGGGCTCAGTAGTTGTGGCTCGCGGGCTCTAGAGCACAGGCTCAATAGTTGTGGCGCACGGGCTTAGTTGCTCCACAGCATGTGGAATCTTCCCGGACCAGGGCTCGAACCCGTGTCCCCTGCATTGGCAGGCAGATTCTCAACCACTGCGCCACAAGGGAAGTCCTGAAACCTCCTTTTTAGCTAATGGCAAACTTGGGCAGGACAGTTCCTCAGAGTGAGGGGAGAGCCCAGGACCTGGAGTGCAACTAACAGAGCTTCTCAGTGATGGAGAGGCCGATGGCTCTCGGCTTCCTACGGATAGTAAACGACTCATGCCCACGTCCCCTGCGGCCATGTGGGGATGTGGGCCAGAGATAGGAAATGAAAGGGTAGAGCAGAGGAAGACCAGGCACTTCTCCCTGGAGTTGTAGATGCAAGTCCAGCAGAGCTGATGGCCATTGCTTTTCCTCACTGAGCTGATGACCAAAAGAATATTTTAATCTTAGGATGGGACCGTGATTTTTTGAATGAAAGTATCGCTCTCTGAAGCTGCCTCTTCATCCTTCTTGTCATTATTCTGTTTGTTTAGATTTCAAGCCCCAAACCCCATGTTCTACCCCCACCCCTCTGATTTAAATTAATACTGTCTGAAACCCTCTTTCTTCAGAAAGTCTCTTCTGGGATCGTAGATGCTGGGTGGGCTTTATGCAGACAAAGGGACCCCCAACCTCATTCACAAGCACAGGGGACTTGTACTTAGGAAGGTGGTGGGTCTCTTTTTTCCTATTTAACTGAGCTGGGGGTTAGGGAAGGAACCCCTTTGCGAATGATGTGGAGGAGGTAGCTTTCTCTTTGTGGAGGCTTGCCAGTCTGGAGCTCTCAGGGAGAGTTCCAAAATGTGGGCAAAATCAGGTCAGAATTCTTGGGTGATGTTGTATCTGCAGGTTGATTTTTTTCCTCGTTTAGAACTCAATTTATATAAAAGGATACAACAGTAAAATAGTAATGGCAGCTCCGTCCATTCTGCTCTGACGTGGTCTCTTCTGGAGGGTAGAAGGTGTTACCTTCAGGAAACTGAGGCTCGAGGAGGTGAGCTGATTGCCCAGAGTTGTGCAGGTACGGAGTGGCAGAGCCCAGGTTGAGACTCGTCTCTCTGCCCGACAACCCAGGCCGTGCCCTGTGCCGGGTGCTGCCAGAACAAAACGCGCCCCGCTGCAGAGTGCTGCTCGTGGTGTGTTTCCCTGTGTCATTGCTGTGCTTGCGTCCTTCGCAATGGTTTCCTTCTATTTTTCCTTCCTCGCTAGCCTCTGAGTGATGCCAAGGGCCTGGAAGCAGGGTTCTCTGCTCAGACGTCTTGGGTCTCATCTGTTTTACAAGATTATCCTTGGCCTCTGTTCTCTTTTTGCTTTTGTTTCCTTTCTGGAATGCTTCTTTAAGGCTGTAGTAAAGATAAAGATAATCCTGCCCAATGGCTTGAAGAAATGTAAGGGAGAAGGTTTTTTAGCATGCAGTTGAGGTTTCCAGCAAGATTTGTTGCCACACTCCTCGATGCCCTGGGGGTCGTCTTTCTCAGAAGCGGAGGAGACAGGTGTATAAATGGACGCAGCTCGGGGGCAGTCGAGCCGTGGACCCAGTGAGGCATTTTGTCCTCGGCCACATTTCCTCTATCACATTTCTCTGCATTAAGCAAATTAAATGGGAGCCCAGGTCCAGCGCCATTCCCTGAAGAGGTCGGAGTTCTGATCCCAGGTAGAAGGAAGAAAGCCAAACCAGTGAGGCTGCTTGCAGGAGGGTGCGGTGAAGACAGGAGTGACTCTGAGAGTCGTGGGATCGACAGGAAGCCATTGCTTAGAGCTGGCCCTTTGCCCTTTCTGAAGCTGCAAGCAGGTCCCTGGGAGACAGGCCTTCTGGTGACTGCCACTTTATGTACCCGGTTTTAGGTCCGTGCCATTTCTCCTGTTCCCCTCTACTTGTCTCAGACACATATTCAATCTGGGGCTGACGGCCCTGCTGATGAGTAGCCTGGCACCTTTCTTCAGGGTGTCTCCTGAGCCAGCTGGGACTCATCTTGTTGGCATGTAGAGTCTGAGAACACATCTCCCTTGCTTTCCCCCTCCTCCCTTCCCCTTCCCTCTATGCCCCAGCTAGGGGCGTGCGGTATCCTGGGTCCATGGTAAAATAAGCTTAGTTGCACACGCACCTTCTTTCAGTCTCTGCTACTCTGACTATTCCAGGTCAAACCAGCCTCAATCTGAATTCACTTACCCACATATTCATTCAACAATCCTTTTGTGCCAGGCACTGTGGTAACCTACATTTTCAAGGCTGCATCTGATATTGTCAAACCAGTATCATATGCAAAAGTTTGGGACACTGATCTGCCTTTGACCTGATGCCCATTTTATAAACTCATTTTCTTCTTGAATAATACAGTACCTCTTCCCCAAAGAGTTGAGGCCTAGATTTTGATTCTGACCTCAATTCAAGGTGGGGAGCCTGAACCAGGCCCCTCACTGCCAGGTCTCATTCTTTTCTCAGCGATGGGAGTTAGAACCTCCCTCCCCCTTTGTTATCTGTTTGCTATTCCTAGCACAGATCCTCAGGATTGGCCTGTGCACTGCCTCTGGCCTGGAGCCCATTTGATTGTTGTAGCTACCCTGTCCCCCACTCCCACCCTGCGCTCCTCCCCCCAGGCAATGGCTTCTCGTTCCTTCCCAGCTTGTCCAGCTCCTGGAGGTCTCTGGAGAGTCCCTGACTGCATACAGGAAGCCCCATCCAGGGTTCCGCAAAGATGCTCTTTAAGGGTGTGAGTGAAGGGAGAATTTGAAAATAGAAAAAGGGACTCCATTCACTTATTTTACCCTTTGAGACTAACCTGGTGGCTTGAATCAGTCCACTTGGCCCATGATGCCAGGATTATTGGAGTCTTTCCCAGGGCCTCTTCTGGAACCCTCTGGTTTCTGGGGGTGCTGGAGGCTTGTGGGGCTTGGCCTAGCTCCTCTCTGAACTGCTGTGTTAGGGGCGCTTCTGGATCAGAGATCTTCAGGAAGACCCGAGTGTTGCTGCCCTCTGGTCCTGGGCCTTCTCCACTGGGCGGGGGCTCTGCTTTGAGGCCAGGGTGAGCAGAACATCTGGGGACTTAGGGGGTGGGGAAACCTTTTATTCATTCCCTTATTTATTTGTTCTTTTGCCTCTCACCTCCCCACCCATCTCATCTCCCCACCCCAAAAAGAGAATGTCAGAAGTAGAAATGTTAGCAGCAGAGTAGACTCTTATAGACTCAGGCCTGGTGGTTTATCTCCCTTCTGCAGGAGCTGCAGGTGGAGACAAGAGTTCTAATTGCCTTCACATGAATTTTCCTTTAGTTCAGAATTACTTAGGAGGAGGAAAGAAGATTTTACTTGCTGTTTTCCTTACCACCTAGAGAGCTCACAAGCTGTGGCAAGGGTAGGGACTTGGGCATTTTGACTCAAGATTTTGCAGAGGATGCTGGGTGCTCCATGCTGGATAGGAACACGTGCTAACTTAGTGGGGAGCTAACAGGATCCCAATTTCTCCCCTTCCTGTAACAGGAGGTCCTCATGGACCGTCCCAGGCCCTAGGCAGCCCTTCCAAGGACCTCCCCACAGCCCACCCGGAGCTGTGAGTGCCGCTGTCCGGAAGGCTGAGGCCGGGGCTGAGGTGCCTTTTGCCGGCACCTCAGGCCAAAAAATCATCTCTCCCTTGTTATACACGATGCCAACAGTTTTCCAGACCCTTTCGCCTTGTCAGCAACTTTCTTATTTCAGAGCAGTTGACATGCATTTATGTAGGTGTTAGATTACCATGAAGCTTAGATCAAGCTTAGGCAAAACACAGACATACCAGACAAAGCCTGAGAACAATGTACAAAGCAACAAACACATCAACCACTATAAAATGCGATCAGTCATCCCGGGCCTGGCTCCTGTTTTCCTTGGAGCTTAGTTCTGGAATTTCAGACCTGACTTCTTTTCTTGGCTTATCAATTTTCCATATCCTTGAACTCCTTATCCCAGGTAGGAAAAGGTGAGGGGCCATCTCTGGAAACCTATACCAGTTTGCATAGGCCCTTACAGTAAGCAAAGTACTTTCACATACATTCCTAAGGGGTATCAGAGGTCTCATTTTGCAGATGATTTGCCCGAGGTCATGAAGAGCCAGGCCTGGGATCCAGGTATTCTGCTTCTGTACATTCTGCAGAGCCATGTTTCTCTCCCTTTAGGGTTTATTTGTTCTCTAAACGTTTACCCAGTGCCTGCTTGGTTCCCTGCTCTGCTAGGTTTGAGATGCCAAGATGAATAAGCCGTGGTCTCAGGCCTGGCAGTGCGGTGAGCTACTTGCTGCCTCTAGCCAGCCACGTCACTTGGGAAGTAAGGGTCCTCTTAACCTTCTTCGGAACACAGACTGCAGAAATAAATGTGCTTGGCAACAAGCAGAACAGGTGTTCTGTCCGGAGCCATGAACCGGGCCTGTCCGTTGCTGGGGGAAGACACTGGGCTGGGCTGAATGGTGGGGGCACTCAGGAAGGATGTGGTGAATGAGAACTGGGTGCCTTCCCTGGAAAGTGGAGCCCACGCATGGAAAGCCTGGGGATTGATGGGAGAGTGAGGGAGGAGGTCTGGGCCCCGCGAAAAGCTCATTCGTTTTTGCCAGTCCCACCAGCAGTAGAGAGAGTTCTAGCAGATTCTGTTGGTGGCTAAAAGCAAAGCTAGTTGGTGTGTTTGTTCACGGGGTGAGGAGGAGGAGGAGGGACTGAAGCAGAGGCGGGTGGGTGGTGGTATAAGAGCATTTAGGGAGAGACTGAGCCAGCATGGGGAGAAAGGGTAGTTAGCACTTAGCTTGAAATGCTAAAAGATTCAAGCAGTAGCTGGTGCTAGGCGAGGACTGAGAAAGGAGAAGGGAGAGTGAACCGAATCTGGGGCCTCCAAGGATTGGAACCAGCCTTTCCCTCTCCCCCCACGCTTGCTCCTCAGGGTCAGGAATTCCACCTGATCGCCCTCTCTGTTCCTGTAGCACGAGACTTAAGGATATTTGTCATGGAAGTCTCAGAACCTGGCCCAGTGCCTCTCAATGAATTGTTCCCCATGAAGCTCGCTGAGGCCTATTGCCCCTCTCCCAGTAGCCCCCACCGAGGGGAGGGCCCCTGGCACAGCCCCGCCCGGGATGGAGCCCTTGGTCTCCATGGTCACTGGGCTCTGAATGGTCAGCAGCTAGCCCTCAGCTTCAGGGGCCACTGTGTAGCTGAGAGAGACTTGCATTTGCTCCCCAACCATTTATTGAGTGCTCATCCTGTTCTAGGCCCCATGCTACACACTGGAGACACAGCAGGGAACCAGAAAAACAGCCCTGATCTCCTGTCCTCAGAGGAGACAGACAGAGAAGGCCAGTTGCCATGTAATTGCAGCCTTGATGTAAGGAGAGTGCCTTAACCCGAGTGGGCCAGGAGAAACCTCCGCCTGTGCTGTTATCTGCTTCACAGCAGGCTGGGTGAGGATCTTGGCAGAACGCCGGGGAACTTGGGGCAGGTTTCACGTCTCAAACTCTCAGTGAACTGGAGTGGGGGTTGGGAGGAGCTATGACAGCCACGCCCCCTCCCCAGCTGGAGTCTCTTCCGGAGCTGTGTCGTCCAGGTGAGTCCCTTCCCACTGGCGCACCCTAGGACCCCGTGTGGCACTGCTCTTAACTAGCCCCTGTGGTGTCACTGGGGTGATGGCAGAAGGGCTTGTTTCAAGTTGAATTAAATGCTTTCTTGCCCGGCAGCGGATTATCAGATTGTGGATTATTTGGTTCTCTCCTCACATCTGTTAGGCGTTTACTTCAGGCCAGGCTCAGCCCTTCCCTCGAAGAACTCCCAGCAGAGTCTTCTTGATGTCTTTTTTTCCTGGCCTCTTACCTGCTGACCTTACTGAGAGACACTGGGCAGGGGTGAGGTGTGAATTCAGAACAAACCGCCTTGGTACCCACAGGAGCGCAGGTGGAAGAAACTGAGCCGTGTTCGGGGTTGCCCAGGTAGCAGTGACCAGAAAACAAGAAGTACCCGGGCTGTGAGGCCCTGATTTCTTTTTTGAAGGCAGCCCTCGTAGCTCTTCAGGCCATGACTGTGGTTGTGTCTGCAGGGCCAGGGCCACCCTTAGGCCGGGCACGTGTGGCCTCTGCCTGGAACTCTGCACCGAGGGGCCCACACTTTGCAGGCCTCCCTCCAGTGCTGTTCCAGCTGGACATTCCGAACCCAGACTGGGCCCCACGTCAGCCACTTTGGGGAGCTCTCAACCCTCTACCCTGTGCAGGGACAGCCAGATGTCCTGTGGGGTTGTCCCAGGGCCCTGAGTCCAGGCCCCGTTCCAGGAGGGCAGATTCCGCTGGTGGCTGCGACAGTCCTTTGTAGGGTTGTGTGAGGTTGGGCGGCCAAAATGGTGCTGACACGCTAATTTTGAGCGACTCAAGTTTTTTATATAGATGAGGGGATTTCCCCGCTCCCCCCGCCAAGTGTTTGCCTGGGACCCCCACGTATCCTAGGGCAGCCCTGTCCAGGGGCTACCCATCCGGCCTTCCAGCTCTGCTTAGCAGCTCTTGGCCTAGACCAGAGTGTAGGATAAGGGCCTGTTGTTTCTCCCTCGGGCCTGAATGGCACTCTGTTTTCTGCATTTGGCTCCCGGGCCAGCAGCTTTCCTGCTGCTGCAGTTGTAACAGTCTCGTCTCAAATGAGAAATTCGTTCCCACCCTGACTTCACATTGTTTTACTGGAATTGTGGGAGGATAAGGCTTTGAGCCAACATGGGGTCTTGTGTTGGTCGCTGCTGGGTGGGAGCTGATAACTGAGGTGCAGAGAAGGGGGCCTTTCCTATCAAGAGACCTTAGTCTGGGGGAAGCAAAAGGGGGAAAACCCCTTTGTTCACATTGAACTAAGGGGCGAGTTGGCAGGAATCTAGGCCAGCTCTGACCTGGCAGGAGAAGAGTGTGGTAGGAATGCAGAGAATTGGTAGGAAGCCCCCTCTGCGCCCCCTGGGTGAACTGAGACTGGGGGCAACTGGGCAGAGCCAAGGTGAGATATTTGCTGCCCTCTTCCCTTTCTTCCTTGCTTGCTGCCATCCTTCCCCAGCCACGTGTGTTCCTCTTTGCCCTGTCTACTGTAGAGCAGAACAATCCCGAGATTGAAGGGGCCTCTTTTGTGTCGAGGTCAAAGGAGTGGGAAGGTGGTGTGGGACAGAGAGCTTGTTCGTAAGGCTTTGAAACCACAGGAAGCCATCTGCTCAGCTGAAACTCCTGGGCCCTTTAAGGTGGTCAAATACAGGGCGCTGAGGTCAGTCCACCTGCCCTGACTCAGTGCAGGAATCACAGCCCATTCTGCACTCACCTCCACTACCTCCTCTTATGTCACAAAGGGAAGAAGCCTGTTTGCTTTATTTTAAAGTTGTTTTTCCTTCTCTCAGTCCACAGGGAGTGGCCTCCTAGACCAGTGGTTCTTCAAGTGGGGTCCCCAGGTCCCTGCAGGTCCTCAAGACTGTTTCGAGGGGGTCCCTGAGTCAGATTTTCATATAATACTAGGAAGTTACCTGCCTTTTCCACTGTGTTGACATTTGCACTGATGGTGCAAAAGCAGTGGTGGGCAAAACGGCTGGTAGCTTTGCAGGAGTCAGGGAGGATCCCTTCACCTCCACACACTTGCAGTTCAAAAGAGCCAGCTTAAGACTGACCTTGATGAAACAGTAAAGATGGCTCATTTTATTAACTCTCTATGCTTGTGTGCAGGTCTTTGATATTCTGTGATGATGAGGTGGGAAGTAAACAAACTGCATTGGTTGGCTCGAGGGAAAGCAATTCAGGATTTTTTTGTTTGTTTGTTTTTTAATTAATTAATTTATTTATTTTTGGCTGTGTTGGATCTTCGTTTCTGTGCGAGCGGTTTCTCCAGTTGCGGCAAGCGGGGGCCACTCTTCATCGCGGTGCGCGGGCCTCTCACTATCGCGGCCTCTCCTATTGCGGAGCACAGGCTCCAGACGCGCAGGCTCAGTAGCTGTGGCTCACGGGCCCAGCTGCTCTGCGGCATGTGGGATCTTCCCAGACCAGGGCTCGAACCCGTGTGCCCTGCACTGGCAGGCAGATTCTCAACCACTGCGCCACCAGGGAAGCCCTCAGGGGTTTTTGAGTTATGAGCTGAACTAGCCGTATTTTCAGGGGATGCTGTTTTTACTTGAAAATAACTGGCAGCCATGGTTATTCAGACTTGGGTATCCGACAGACTTTTTCTCGAAAATGAATGTAGTGAGCCTGTTGCTTCAAAGAAAACAACTAATAGTATTTCTTGCCAGTTTGTTTACCAATAGTATTTGGTAAAATTAGAGCTTTCAAGCCAAAATGAGCATTTTGGAAAGCTTGTATCCATCCTCTTGTGCTCGACAACTTCTCAATACTTAAAGAGTTTTCTGATGAGATTGGTGGTGATATTACACCTGTGACATCTTGGCATTTTATTATATCAGTAAAATGCGTCAGCATCTTGAGGATTAGAATAACTCAGTAAACCGGTATTTTCCAAATGACCAGGGTATGACGTTACAAAATCATGTTGGGAGAAGGCCCATTTGCAACTTAAGAAAGACCAGTGGGGGCTACCCCGGTGGTGCAGTAGTTAAGAATCCACCTGCCAATGCAGGGGACACGGGTTCGAGCCCTGGTCCGGGAACATCCCACATGCCACGGAGCAATTAAGCCCGTGCACCACAACTACTGAGCCCGCATGCCACAACTACTGAAGCCCACACGCCTAGAGCCCGTGCTCCACAACAAGAGAAGCCACCACAATGAGAAGCCCGTGCACCGCAACGCAAGAGTAGACCCTGCTCGCCGCAACTAGAGAAAGCCCGCGCACAGCAACAAAGACCTAATACAGCCATAAATAAATAAATAAATAAAATTTATTAGGGGGGAAAAAAAAAAGAAAGGCCAATGGATTTTTAACGTAACAGTACATTAAAGTCCAAAGGGTTTCATATTTCACATTATAATTAACTACCATTTGTCAAGTTTTGCTATAGTATCCAACAGTGGTATCCACAATTGTCTGAAAAGGCAATTAAAATATTCCTCCCTTTTGCAACTACATGTCTGGGCGAGTCTAGATTTTCTTCATAGACTCTACTTATTACAGTAAATTGAACACAGAAGTGCAGATGTGAGAATCCAGCGTCTTCTATTAAGCTGAACATTAAAGAGATTTGCAAAATGTAAAACAAGACCCATTCTTCTCACTAAGTTTTTAAAAATATAGTTATACTTTATTAAAATATTTATGTTAGCCTGTAATGTGTTTGTTATTTTTAAACAAATTAATAAATATCAACAAAGGTACCACATCCTAGAATAACCCAGTACTGAATTTCCTTTGTCTACAGAAACCCCTCCTCCCCTTATTAGAAAACTCTCTGAGATCAAGGAGCATCTAGACTTCTGACTGATGGTTAAAAGGCAAACACAAAAAACTTATTTGCACAAGAATGTTAACTTTTCAAGAAGCTTTAACATGCATTACTTTTAAAATTTTATTTTTATAACAGCTTTATTGAGATATATTTCACATTCTTTAAAATTCACCTTTTTAAAGTGTATAATTCAGTGGTTTTAGTATATCCACAGTGTTATACAACCATCACCACTATCTAATTCTAGAACATTCTTATCACCCCAAAAATAAACCCTATTTCCCAGAAGGAAACCTTCCCCTACAGCCCCTGGCAACCATCTTCTGTCTCTATGGGTTTACCTACTCTAGACATTACATAGAAATGGAATCGTATAATAGTGGCCTTTTGTGTCTGGCTTTTTTTAGTTAGAATATTTTCAAGGTTTATCTACTGTGTAGCAAGTAACAATACTTAATTTTTAATGGCTGAATAATATTCCATTGTATGGCTATACAACATTTTGTTTATCCATTCATCAGTTGGACATTTGGGTTGTTTCCAATTTTTGGTTATTATGAACAGTGCTACTATGATCATTTAAATGCATGTTTTTGTGTGGTCAAATGTCTTCATCATTTCTCTTGTGTATATATCTAAGAGCTGGATCATACGATAACTCTGTATGTAATTGTTTGAGGAACTTCAAAGAGTTTTCCAAAGTAGTCGTTTTATATTCCCACCAGCAGTGTATGAGCGTTCCAATTTCTCCATATCCTCACCAATACTTATTATTGTCTGTCTTTTTGATTATAGCCACCCTAGTGGGTGTGAAGTAGTATCCTGTTGTGGTTTTGATTTGCATTTTCTGTAAGACTAATGATGTTGAGCATCTTTTCTTATGCTTATTGGCCATTCGTATGTCTTCTTCAGAGAAATGTGTATTCACATCTGTTTCCCATTTTTAGTTGTGTTGTTTGTGTTTTTGTCATTGAGTTGTAAGAGTTCTTTATATATTCTGGATATTAGACCCTTATCAGGTTATATGATTTATAAAACTTTTCTCCCCCCCCCCCCCCATTCTGTGGTTTGTCTTTACATTTTCTTGCTGGGGTCCTTGAAAGCACAAAAGTTTTTTTATTTTGATGAAGCCAATTTACCTATGTTCTTTTTGATTGCTTGTGCTTTTGCTGTCATAGCTAAGAAACCATTGCCTAATCCAAGACCACAAGGATTTATATTTTATTCTAAGATTTTTACAGTTTCAGGCCTTAAATTTAAGTCTTTGATCCATTTTGTGTGAGATTCTGTAGATGGTGTGAGGTTAGGGTCCAGCCTCATTCTTTTGCATGTATATATCTGGTTGTTCCAGCACCATTTGTTGAATTGTCTTGGTACCCTGTTGAAGATCGATCAATTGGCTGTAAATGTGAGAGTTTTCTGGGCCCTCAATCTATTCCACTGATCTATATATGTCTATCCATATCCCAGTACCACACCATTTTGATTACTGTAGCCTTGTAGTAAGTTTTGAAATTGGCAAATGTGAGTCCTCCAACTGTGTTCTTCTTTTTCAATATTTTTTTGGCTGTTCTGGTTACTTTGCATTCCCATGCAAAGAATCATCTTGTCAATTTCTAATAAAGTAAGCTGTGATTTCTTGATAGAGATTGCATGCATTGAATCTGTAGATCAATTTGGGGAGTATTGCCATTTTAACAGTATTAAGTCTCAGATCTGTGAAAATGAGGTGTTTTTGTTTAGGTCTTTACATTCTTTCAATGATATTTTGTAGTTTTCAGCGAACCAGTCCGCACTTTTGTTAAATCTGTTCCTCGGTGTTTTATTCTTTTTTGTGCTTGTCTTACTGTATCTTGATTTAACTTTATCTTGTTTACCCCTCCTCCCCACTCTCTCCTCTCAACCACACTGAGTCTCCATAGGGCCTGGCACTTCAGTAGCACAGTGCACTACAGTAAAGGTTTTACGGTTTACTGATTTTTTTACCCACACCACCTTTGTGAATAAGGCATGGTCATTACTGCCCCTGGCGTAACGGTAGAAGACACCGAAGCCCAGAATGCAAGGTGAGTCCCAGCACAGCACTGGCTGATGGTCGCAGAGGCGGGGACAGGGTCTTGTGACTCACAGCTCTTCCAGTCCTCATCCTCCCTGAGACTGACACGCTGTTCTTGGCCCCCAGGCTTGTTTCTGTGTTGCTGCCTCTCTTATCTTGAGCCCCTGGGCATGATGGGAAGAGAGATGGATGAAGGCTGATATCACAAGGGCTGACCATTGGGATCACTCTTCTGGGCATCACCAATGTGCCAGACTCTCTAGGTATTTCAAAAACACATGACCTCTTGAAGCCCTCAGAGCAACTCTACAAGATGACTCAGATCTTTCTGCATTTTATAGATCAGGAAACTAAGGTTCAAAGGGTCATGAAAATTCCCAAGTCAAAGAGCGAATTATGTGTTGGAGCTGCAGTTCAGCACAGTTCCCAGAGCTCAAGCTGTGGCGCTGGACCAGGGGAGTTGTGGTGCTGGAAGGTGTGAGTTGTGTGGAGGAGGAAGGGAATGGGGTTTTCTTGGAAATTGTGAGGCTCCCTAACACTAAGGTTGGGTTGGGTCGGGTCGGGTCAATCCAGAAGCATTTGCTCATTAGTCTGGAGCTAATGTCTCCAAGTAGTGGGCTTGTTGCGTCTTTCTGAAGGTGATGAAGTGCCAGCAGAGGCCTGGAAACAGCCCTGTGACCCTATACCCTGTGGCGTCATCCTTTGGTGATTAACTCTGGTGGTGGAAGCTCATTTGCCACGTGTAGGTCTTGCCTCCACCATCCACATGGTGAATTCTTAAAATGCAGGGGTCATCACCTTCTATCTTTGTTTCTCCATAGCACCTAGCATTGTTTCTTTTACCCAGTGGGCATTCCTTATAAGCTTTTTGAATAAATGGAAGACATTCTGCTTGCTTTGCTCCTAGACGTTATAGACTCTCAGTGCCTCTGTGGCTGGATTTGGGGTGATAGAGAAGAATGAGGGACCAAGGCCATTAGAGGGGTCCAGCTGCTCTGGTAGTGCGAGACAAGAGGCTTGAGACGGATGCAAGATCTGCCTCTTGTTGACCATGTCCCCATCCCCAGAGCTGAATGCAGACTGATGTCGTTCCTACCTGGAGTCCCTGATGGGAAGTCTGGTCTGTCTGTCACACGTAGGATCAACAGTGTTGTTTCCACATCTGAGCAACCCATGAAACCAGAATAACTTGGCCATCAGTTTACCTGCGACAGACCCTTACTCCTTCCCCCAACTTTTGTTTCCTAAGATGAAGAAAACAACCACGAAGAAGTAGTAATTGGTGGCCTTGGTGGTATTTCACAACTGCGTAGAAAGTTAGTTGCTGCAATTTCCAATGCTGGATGTTCTGCTTAGACTGAAAACAGCTGCACAGATGATTACGTTCCTCTGTGATGCAGTGAGGGGTAGGGAGCTTGCCTTTCTCCCTAGCCTTGTTGTGGCAGCTGGTGTCGCAGTCACGCCAAGGCTCACATGGCTTGTGAACACACAAAGCCAGGTGGCCTTCCCGTCACAATGCTCCCTCTTGCTGGAGCACTTCCTCTTCCTCCTTCCCTGCCAGGCCACCTGTCAGTCTCCTCCTTAACCTCCAGTCTCATCTCTAGATGTCATTCCTGCTGCTGTTGAATAGAAAGTGGCTATTCATAGTAACCAGATCCATTGAGCCCTCACAAACAACCATGCAAGGTATATGTTGTTAATCCCCAGTTTATAGATGACGAAACATTTTACTATTCCTGGACAGAGCCTCTCGTTGGAGTGTCATTCTGGCCTCATCTCCCGGGATCTCCAGCTGCCGGTCTTTGCATGGTTTATTAGTGGTTCGCACCCTTCCTTGGTGGGCTGGAGGGGAAGTACGAGGCTGCTTGTTGTCAGCTCTGGAGAAAGATGAAGAGGTGGAAACACAGGTAGCTGTGCGGGTCAGGATCTGGATCCGAGATCCTGGATCCGAGGGCCCCCACTGGGTTTTCACTTAACTCGTGGGCTCCAGGAGGCTCCTGTGATTTGGACCTTCACCTGACTTAGGGACCAGGTGCACCCACATTTCATTAGCAGGCTCTCTGGGCGCCAGCTGCCATGTCAGGTGGACGCACGGAGCCAGGGAAGGCCCTCTCTGACTAATTAACCTTGGGTTCTGGACACTAAGCAAAGTTAGAACAGTGAGTTATTGACTCTGCTCCCTCCAAGAGCTTGTCAGAGCTGAGGCTGGTTGTTTTTGTTTTGGTGGTAGTGGGTGGTACCCAGTGGGTGGGAACGCTACTCCTGTTCTTTTTTTTTTTTTTAAAGATTCATTTTTATTTATTTATTTTATTTATTTTGGCTGTGCCGGGTCTTAGTTGCGGCACACGGGATCTTTGTTGCAGGATGCAGGATTTTTTAGTTGCAGGATGCAGGATTTTTTAGTTGCGGCATGCGAACTCTTAGTTGCGGCATGCATGCGGGATCTAGTTCCCTGACCAGGAATTGAACCCAGGGCCCCTGCGTTGGGAGCGCAGAGTCTTACCCACTGGACCACCAGGGAAGTCCCTCTACTCCTGTTCTTGACTGGAGTGGTCTTTGGGAGAACACTGCAGTAAATGAATTGGTCTGGGTGGGCTTAATAATGTGGGCGTGCATTTAAAAACCTTGCTAGGGCTTCCCTGGCGGCACAGTGGTTAAGAATCCGCCCGCCAATGCAGGGGACACGGATTTGAACCCTGGTCCTGGAAGATCCCACATGCCACGGAGCAGCTAAGCCCGTGCGCCACAACTGCTGAGCCTGTGCTCTAGAGCCCACGCACCTAGAGCCCATGCTCCTCAACAAGAGAAGCCACCGCAATGAGAGGCCCACGCACCGCAACAAAGAGTAGCCCCCGCTCGCCGCAACTAGAGAAAGCCCGCATGCAGCAACGAAGACCCAACGCAGCCAAAAATAAATAAAATAAATTAATTTTAAAAAAACAAAAAAAACCTTGCTAACGAGGTCATACCAGGCCAACAGCCCACAAGAGCCACTGGGTAACATGTGCCCTTGTAAGGAATCCAGTCTCCTGGCCCCATGATGTTACCAGTTCCCAGGGGCACAACCTGAGGCATCCTGAGGTCTCAGGAGGGGGAGAAAGACATTAGACGCCTCATTTTTTTCTTCTCCTGTTGGATCCTCTGTTCCTTTTCTTAGGCCAGAAGCTCTCTCTCCTGCCTGGCTCTCCCATCCCTGGCCCCGGTCCTCCTCCCCTTGTAAAACCCAAATACCACTGCCCTTTAATCCTTCCGCCAGAACACATGGGCAGCAGCTTTTCACTGCCTCCTCCCAGCTCACCCCTGACCTGATTTTGTTTTTTTGCCTTTTCTCAAACAGTCTGTTCAAGGTCTACTCATGAGTTGGAGGTTGGCTCACAAGCAGCCTCTCTCTCCCCTGAGCCGTAGGGGAGGGGGCAATTCTGGAAAGTCATTGACAGAGGCTTAACCCAGAACGTCATTTATAAACAGGCAGCAGGCAGAGGGCCCAGATTTCGGTGTTCCAGCACCAAGGACAGCATGGCCTCCCTGGGGCTCTGCAGATCAGCTGCCGCGGTAAGAGGACCGCCTTTCAGAGTCCCCTAGGCATACTGTCCTGGGTGGGGTGTGCACGCACCGTGGCCTCATTTCTCTCCTCTCTGGAACTTGGCAGCCTTCTCATCCCTGGGAAAGGAGAGGGCACAGGGATTCTGGGAATGGTCCTTAGAGACAGGAATCCAGGAGGGGTGGCCTGGATCATTGCTCATGGGCCTGTGGGGACACTGGTCAGGGATGGGCAGGACCGAGGAGCCCGAGGTAGGCAAACCCTACCTGACAGTGAAAATGGGTTCTGCCCAAGACCTGGGGACAGAAGAAGATGGGCCGTGGGTCCCAGAGCTGTGGGCCAGAGTGCCTTTGTGTGGTGGTGACATTTAGGGGAAAGGTCACGTGGTTCCTTTGACTGGGGTCCCTTGTTGAGATGGTGAAGCTGCCAGCGGTCAGGGCAAGGGTCTGCTCTGAGCACAGCACCAGGCCGGGGGCCCAGGGTGCACACGTGCTGTACTGCACATCCTTGGCCAACTCGGGCCTTGATGAAATGCTCTGGAGCCGCAGAACAGGAAGGCCTGGCTTTCCTTTAGGAATCTGGGAAAGATCAGCTCTCCTCAAGACGTGAGTTTGTGATTATATCCTAGACAGCAATGAATGGAAAGTGGGTAGGCACCCCCTTCTGGGAGGCCAGATTTCTGGCATTTGAGCAGACTGGCAGCTCGGGTCTCAGGGGGGAGGACTTATCTCATTTGCTTAGAAGAAAACCTTTCCCTCAGTTTACAGGGAGGAGAAACAGATAAGGGCCCCAAATGGCTTCTGGTTCTTATCTTCAATTGCAAACAGGCCAGACTGTCCTCCAGGTCATGGGATAAAGACTCAAGGAGAAGGGAGAAACTGTGTGTTTTTCAAGGAACAGGTGAGAGGGAGGGACATACAATTCCCTCTGCTTTGTCCCAAACTTCCCAAGAGCAGAAGTTGATAAGGAATATGCCTTTTCTCCCTGGTGTCCTGGGCCAGGGATGGAGGGCTGTGGTTCCTTTGATTTTATTCTCAGTCAGGTAACTCTAAGGGACACCTGCCATGAGGAGGAAGTCTGAGACAAGGAGGCAATCAGTACTTACTAATCAGGATGGATCTGGAATGATCTTGTTTGTGTATTTGGTCTCCTTCTGACTGGAATGGAATGTCAGTTTCACGTGGGCAGGGACCTCTTCTCTCTTGTCCAAGTGCCTAAGGGCATCTGGCGTGTTATGAAGGCTCAGTCAATATCGAATGATTGAATGAATGGAGTGCCTTTTCTTTGCTTCTCATTTCACTAAACCTCTCCAACTTCGTTTTCTGTTGATTCCATACCAGACTTTTCACTTGATCAGCACCTACTTGGTGACGCCTGACCCTGGCCCTCAACTAGTGAGGCCAGACTGTGCTCGCAGGGAGAGGAGGCCCATGCCAGACCCTCTCTCCGTCCATCTGCCTGCTGAGCAGGTGCTGACACCCCGTGTGCCAGGCGCTGCAACCCGCCAGGGCCTCTTGAGTGGATCCTTCCTCTGAGCCCAGATCAAGTCCCCACCCCCATGACACCTTACCCAGCTCTCCTCAGCTGCTTCACCCTTCCCCCGCCTCCTTTGCATATGCTAGGTGTTTAATATTCCTTATATTTCAAGTGAGCTAGTCTTGTCTCCTCGCCAGATAGACAGTTTCTTGAAGGCACGGGCCGTGTTTTATATTATCCTCTGTGCTTCAAGTCTGTGTTACAGGCAATAGGTGCTCAGTAAACACTTGATGGCTCTGATTGTGTGAAATCTAATCATAGTCCTTTGAGGATGCTTTGCAGTTTACAGTTTATGAAACCGAAGGGACAGTCTGCAGTTTCAGGTACAACAGGTCACTTACTTGTCAGCCCTCCGTGTTGGACGGATAAGCCTGCTTTATAGGTGGACTAACAGGTCTGAACTGTTTTTCACTCATAACACTTCTGACATCGAATATGTGGGTTTTTTCCTCACACCAACCGATTCTCCAGTTCTCTGCAGACATCAACTTGGTATCCTCCAATTCAATTCAGTTCTGACACTACTGAAAGTTAGCGCAGACCCCACAAGTGAAGGGCTCAGTCCCACAAGACAGCCCCGGCTTCAGACACCAATTACAACACCTGGCCTCCTGTGAATCAGAGATTCCCCTGACCCCTCCTCAGGTTCGAGAATTTTCTAGAACTGCTCACAGAACTCAGAAAAGTGCTTTACTTAGTATTACCAGTTTATTTTAAAGGATACCATGAACAGCCAGATGAAGAGATAAATAGGGCAAGGTCTGGAAGGGTCCAGAGTGCAGGAGCTTCTGTCCCCAGGGGTTGGGGTGCACCACCTCTTGGCACATGGATGGATTTACCAACCTGAAAGTTCTCTGAACCCCATCGTTTAGAGTTTTTATGGAGGTTCCATTACACAGGTATGATAGGCCATTGGTGATGAACTCAATCTCCAGTCCCTCCCCTCCAAGTAACAGGGTAGGGCTGAAAGTTCCAACCTTCTAATCACAGGGTTGATCTCTCTGGCAACCAGCCCCCATCCTGACGCTATCTAGGGACACACCAGGAGTCACCTCATTAGCATAAACCCAGGTGTGATTGAAAGGGGCTAATTATGAATGAGAAAGGTGACTCCTGTCTCCCCTACCACTCAGGAAATTCCAAGCATTTTAAGAGCTCTGTGCCAGGAACCAGGGACAAAACCCAGATTATATATTTCTTATAAATCACAGTATCACACAGGTGCAGAGAGGTAGATTGATCCCCAGGGTCAAATGACCAGATGGTGGCAAAGCCGGAAATTGAACCTGAGTTTTTTGACTGTCAGACCTTGCCCTTCCTATGGAACCATGCGGTGTAGGGGGCGTATGGGCGTGTGTGGTCCCCACCTTCGCTTCATCAAAGCTGCTCCTGCCCTCCATGAAGGGAGGTTCCTGCCTGACTTCACCTGACTGTCACCCCTGCACTCCCCACCCCCTCCCACACCCTGGCTGTTTTTCCCTTTATCCTTCCAAAGCTCCAGCTCCTGGGATGCTGGTGCAGTGAGTAGAAATGGAAAATGGGCTGCATGAAAGAGCACTGAGGTGGCAGGGAGTTCAGGAGGTGGTGCTGGGGCCTGGGGAGCAGCAGATGGGGCTGGAAAGCCCATTTTCCTTATCTAGAAAGTGAAGATGAAGGACTTCCCTGGTGGCGCAGTGGTTAAGAATCTGCCTGCCGATGCAGGGGACAGGGTTTCGAGCCCTGGTCCAGGAAGATCCCACATGCCGCGGAGCAACTAAGCCCGTGCGCCACAACTACTGAAGCCTCTGCTCTAGAGTCCGCGAGCCACAGCTCCTGAGCCCACGTGCCACAACTGCTGAAGCCTGCGTGCCTAGAGCCCGTGCTCCGCAACAAGAGAAGCCACCGCAACGAGAAGCCCGCGCACCGCAACGAAGAGTAGCCCCCGCTCACGGCAACTAGAGAAAGCCTGTGCACAGCAATGAAGACCCAGCGCAGAAGAAAAAGAAAAAATTTAAAAAGAAAAATAAGATGCTGCTGCCTGTGCCAGTAGCCAAGGTTCCTGTTAGTAGCAAATGAGAGCATCTATTAAAGTACTTTATAAACTGCAACGCCATAAGAATATTGTTGTTCAATATAATTATAGTATGCAAGTTGCAGCTCAGTAAAGTTTCAAATGGGATAATACCCACCTCATAAGTGTGAGGGTGACCTGGCTGGTGCCTCGTCCAGGGCCTGGTACTTAACAGACGCTTGTAGCCATTATTCATTATTACTGATTTTGTACTTATTGTAAGACATGGCCTCTTCCCTCAGAGAGGGGTGGGTGGCACTGAGAGGGCCTCCTGAAGTAGGGACCTGTAGGTTGGGACTGAGAAGATAGAAAAGGCAGTCTGTCACCTGGGGCTTTCGTAATTCATTTACTACTTCAGGTCCCGAAACCCTGTTTTTCCATAAAGTCTAAACTTCTCAGCTGGGGTGCTCCTTCCTCCCTGGAGAATTTTCAGCAGTCTAACTTCTCAACATTGGGGAGAAACTACTACCTTCAAGCGGACACGCCCACTGCTGTTGGTAAGCAGAAAGTGAGTCTTGGCACTTCAGAACCTGCTCAGTAGGCAAAAGAGCCCGCGGTTGTAGTTGCCAGAGCTCCTGGCAGCCACCCGGCTCCTCTCCCCTCCCAGGGCATGCGCTGCAGGGTAAAGGCCAGTGTGGGTCTGTGCGCCCCGGCTATCACCGCAAAACTTCAAAACAACCCAGGGGAGGCTCCCGCTCCCCTCAGCCGGGTGCTCAGTCGGGCTTCCACCAGCGATGGGCGCAGGACCAATGAGGTGCAGTTAGCCTGTGCGGGAGAGGCTGTGCTGGGGGGACGAGGCGTGGGTGTGCTGCTGACCCGGCTGGTGGGGGAGCAGGCCCTCACACAGTGATTGCAGGCCCGGGAACAGCCAGGGCAAGCGCGACGGTTGGGGAGGGACGGTTGGGGGTTGGCAGGCAGGGCAGAGCGAGGGTGGTAATGAGTAAGCTAGATAGGATGGTAGATCTTAAATCTACCCCCAGCAGGCTCCTGGGGAGCAGGGCCTTGACCGAGGCACAGCTTGGGACGATGGGCAGAACGGAATGTGATTGCCGTGGCCAAGCTACGTATCCTGAGTTTCTGTTTCCTTACTTACAAAGCTGGGGCCGTACTACTCACCTTACAAGGTTTTTTGATGGTTAAATGAGATAACGTGAAGCACTTAATGCCATGGCTGGCACTCGCTGGCAAGCCCATGCAAGCGGTATCCATGGTTCTGATGCTTTGCCAGGTGGCCGCGGTCATTAGGATAAAACCAGCAGTAGTGGATGCCTAGGACTCCGTCTCTGGGAAGCCTCTGGCCAGCTTTTGTGCTCAAATTCCAAAGCAGGGTGAAAGGTCAGTTCAAGGGGCAGCAAAGGAATGTTTTCCTGGGGAATCAAGAACAGGGAGAGAAAGCAACAGCAGCCATAGTCAAGGTCTCAAGGTCGTGTCCTATCTGGGTTGCTGTTTACTTTCCTTCTTCCAGGAATGGAAGCTCTTTGCCACTGAATTCCCGTACCATCTCCTCGGCTCGTGGACTCTGTGAGGTGGTGATCAGTTTACCAGAGAACCAAGTTTTCACGCTGAGTGAAGTTCCACAGTGCCTTCCTCTGTAGGGTTGTTCGGGGTGTGGGTGTTGAGCAGAATAGCAGTAAAGGCTGGCCAGGAATGGTCGACGGTCACGCACTGATTCTGAGAAACTGAATTAATCGGCCAAGGCAAGTCAGGCACCCAGCAGGGGAGGTTGAGGCATCCAGGGACGAGCAATGGTGGGAAGTCATTACTTACCTCTAGGCCTGAAGGGGTCAGGAGACGAAATAGTGTTTCCTCCAGACTTCAGGGCGGGTGTCTGACAGTGTGGAGGCAAGGATGCCCAGCAGGGACTGTCATAGCGGCCGGACATATCCCGAGTCAGGACTGTGACATCAAGGCCAGCAGAGAGTAGGGAAGAGCATACTCCACGTTCTCTCTTCTCCCAGCCTCCTCTCTCCTGCCCGGGGCCTCCCATTGGCTGAACCTGCAGGACGCCAGCCAGCGAGGGAGTCCCGGTACCTCCATCCACAGGCCTCAGCTTCACTGGGTGCAGAGCAGAGAAGGGGGATGCAGAGAGGTGAGCGGAGAGCAACCAACCAGGAAGCCTCTCCCAAAGGCTAGTTCCTGGTGGAAACATCGACTCAACAGGTGTGACGGACTTCCCTGGTGGCGCAGTGGTTGAGAATCCGCCTGCCAATGCAGGGGACACGGGTTTGAGCCCTGGTCCGGGAAGATCCCACATGCCGCGGAGCCACTAAGCCTGTGCACCACAACTACCGAGCCTGCGTTCTGGAGCCCGCGAGCCACAACTACTGAGCCCGCGCGCTGCAGCTACTGAAGCCTGTGTGGCCTAGAGCCTGTGCTCCGCAACAAGAGAAGCCACTGCACTGAGTAGCCTGCACACCGCAGCGAAGAGTAGCCCCCGCTCACTGCAACTAGAGAAAGCCCGCGCACAGCAACGAAGACCCAACACAGCCAAAAATAAAATATAGACAAATAAATAAATTTATAAAAAACCAAACAACAACAACAACAAAAACAGTTGTGACAAGCGGAGGAATGAGAGCTCTGGCCTCCTAAGGGTCATAGCAGCTGCTGCTCTTTGGGCAGGGGCTATTTCCAAAGTTAGTCACAGTTTCAGATTTGATCATCAAGGGCAGTTAGGAAAGATAATGAAATGAAAGGCATAGAGATTGGAAAGGAAGCAGTAAAAATATCTTTATTTGCAGCTGACATGATCTGGTGAAGGAAAATGTAAGGAATTCACTAAAAATCTATTAAAACTAATAAAGGAGTTCAGCAAAGTTGTAGGACACAAGGTCAATATACAAAAATCAGTTGTATTTCTATACAGAGGCAATGAACAAATGGGAAATGAAGAAAATTCCATTTATAGTATCATCAAAAAGAATAAAATACTCAGGAATAAATTTAACAAAGAAAATGTAAAACTTATTAAGAGTATGAAACATTGAAAAAAATGAAAGAAAACCTAAATAAATAAATGGACTGCCTATGTTCATGGATGAGAAGGCTTAATATTGTTAAGATGGCAGTACTCCTTAAATTGATCTACAGATTCAATGCAGTGTCTTTCACAATTCCAGCTGCCTTTATTTGCAGATGACAATATGAGCCTAAAATTCGCATGGAAATGCAAGGGAACTAGACTGCCAAAAGAATCTTGAAAAAGAACACAGAGGACTCACACTTCCCAGTTTCAGAACTTATCACAAAGCTACAGTAATCAAGACAGAGTGGTACTGGCATACGGACAGACATACAGATCAATGGAATAGAATTGAGAGCCCAGAAATAAACCCACACATTTATAGTCAGTTCTAACAAGGGTACCAAGATAACTTAATGGGGAAAGAATAGTCTTTTCAACAAATGGTGCTGAAACAACTGGACATCCACTTGCAAAAGAATGAAGTTGGACCCCAGCCTCATACCACATATAAAATTCAAAGTGGATTAAAGACCTAAGCCTAAGAGCTAATAACTATAATACTTTCAGAAGAAAACATAGCCATAAATCGTTGTGGTATTGGGTTAGGCAGTGGTGGCTTAGATACGACAGCAAAAGCACAAGCAATAAAATTTTAAAAATAGATAAATTGGGCTTCATCAATATTAAAAACTTTTGTGCAGCAAAGGACACTATCAAGAAAGTAAAAAGGCGGTTCAAAGAATGGGAGAAATTTTTTTGCAAATCATATATCTGATAGGCACTTGTATCTAGAATATATTTTTAAAAACTCTTAAAACTCAACAATAAAAATACAAATAATCCAAAGGCAAAGGATATGTACAGACATTTCTCCAAAGAATATATCCACATGGGCAGTAAGCACATGAAAATATGCTCAACATCATTAGCCATCAGGGAAACATAAATCAAAACTGCAATGAGATATCACTTCATACCCACTAGGATGGCTAATCAAAAAGACAGGGCTTCCCTGGTGGCGCAGTGGTTGAGAATCTGCCTGCCAATGCAGGGGACACGGGTTTGAGCCCTGGTCTGGGAAGATCCCACATGCCGCGGAGCAACTAGGCCCGAGAGCCACAACTACTGAGCCTGTGCGTCTGGAGCCTGTGCTCGGCAACAAGAGAGGCCGCGATGGTGAGAGGCCCGCTCACCGCGATGAAGAGTGGCCCCCGCTCTCTGCAACTAGAGAAAGCCCTCGCATAGAAACAAAGACCCAACACAGCCAAAAATAAATAAATAAATAAATTTTTTTTAAAAAAAGATAATAACAAGTGCTGGCAAGGATGTGGAGGAGTTGGAGCCCTTATAAGCTGCTGGTGGAATATAAAATGGAGCAACAGCTGTGGAAAACAGTCTGGCTGTTCCTCAAGTGGTTAAACATAGAGTTACCTTATGATCCAGCAATATATACCCAAGAGAATTGAAAACACACGTGCACCCAAAACTTGTGCACAAATGTTCACAGCAGCATTATCCATAATAGCCAAAAAGTAGGAACAACCCAAATGTCCATCAGATGGGTTAATAAAATGTGGTCTATCTGTACAATGAGGTATTCTTTGGCAATTAAGTGGAGTACTGTTACCTGTTACAACATGGATGAACCTTGAAAACATTATGCTACGTGAAAGAAGCCAGACACAGAGGAGCATATAATTTAGTATTCCTGTGTCAGTTAGAAGCAAGGCCCTGGGCCTCAGGTGTCACTCATGTTGTCTTCCTGTGTCACAGGTTCAGCCAGAGGCATTTCCACCATGGGTGCCATCAGTAGGAATGCTGGCTCCGCTTTCCTTCAGGTCCCCTTGTGGGGAAGGGTGCCTGTGGAGTGGTCCTGTGTAGTCCACGCCTTACCTGGTGCCCCTCTGCGTGCCACGCTCCGGGGACGCCCTCTGCCTTCCTCTTCTTGCAGCTCCTGCTGCCTTTCTGGCCTGTTCTCTCCCTTTTTTGGGTGGGGCTCATCCACAGTAGCTTCCTGAGAAGCAGTGCCAGGAGGTCAGTTGTGGCAGCCCTGTTCTTTGTCTTTTTTTTTTTCCTAATTGTCTTTATTTGAAGAGAGCTCAAAATGCTAACAGAGTATCACTTTATTACAGTCATGATTTCACAGTCACAAGACTGAAAGTTTCAAATTTTACGAAGAGTGAAATGGCTTTATACATGAACTTCGGTTTAATCCAAATATAGCAGCTACCCAGGTTTCCCATGGAACTTGACCATAATAATGTATGTCCCATTCTCATACGCATCCTCATTTCCATAGACTGCTCTTAAATTGAGTTTGATTCCAAAGTGATTAAAATTGAGAGATCATCTAACTGGCCTGAGGATCCAGTGATTTGTTCTTTATCTTTATTTCACCTTCACACATAATGGATAGTTCAGCTGGATAGAGAGTTTCAGGCTGGAAATCATTTTCCTTTTGCAGTTTTAAAGAATTGCTTTGTACTTTTCTAGCTTCCCAAGTTGCTATTGAGAAATCCAAAACCATGCTGATTTCAGATTCTTTGTGCCCCCTTTCCCCCACTTTCTGCAAGCTTACAGGGTCTGAAATTTCACAACATGCCTGGTGTGAGTCTGCATTTGTCCATCTTGTCGGCTCAGTGCGTCCTTCCATGTGGAAACGTGGCCTCCTGTCCTAGGGGTTTCTTGAATTATTTTGTTTCTTCCCCTGTGTTTTAGCTGATCTCTCTTTCTGAGACTCTTGTTATTTAATTTTTGGATCTCTTGAACTGGACTCAAATTCTCTTCCCTTTCTTTTTTTTTTTTAATAAATTTATTTTATTTATTTATTTTTGGCTGCATTGAGTCTTTGTTGCTGCGTGCCAGCTTTCTCTGGTTGTGGCGAGCGGGGACTATTCGTTGCGGTGCACGGGCTTCTCATTGCGGTGGCTTCTCTTGTTGCGGAGCACGGGCTCTAGGCATGAGGGCTCAGTAGCTGTGACTCACAGGCTCTAGAGCGCAGCCTCAGTAGTTGTGGCGCACGGGCTTAGTTGCTCCGCAGCATGTGGGATCTTCCCAGACCAGGGCCCGAACCCGTGTCCCCTGCATTGGCAGGCGATTCTTAACCACTGTGCCACCAGGGAAGCCCTCTCTTGCCTTTCTTGCCCACTTTCCGTTTCTTTGTCTTTGTTTCAGTTTCTAGGAGATTTCCCTTACCTAATCTTCCAACCCTTCTATTGATTTTTTTGTTTGTTTTTCCCATTATATTTTAATTTCCAAGAGCTTTTCTTGCTCTCTAAATGGGTCTTTAAAAATATGTGCATAACATCCTGCAGTTCCACCTATGTAATCTTTTCTTGTTTCTCCGAGGATACTAATGCCATGTTCATTTAAGTTTTCTTCTCCTTGCATTGACTGTTTCCTCCAAGTTGCTTTTTTCTGCTACTTTCCTTTGGTCTCTCTTTGAAGGAATCTGTCCTCGGCTGCCCAGTGATCTCTGGTTGCCGGTTCACAATTACTAGTAGGGCTAAAAGCTGCCTGGGAGTCCAGTTTCTGAGGTGCACAGTGGTGATGAGGCATGCTATTTGTTGGGGAACCTCAGTGTCAATATCCTGAGGCCTCCCCTCTTGGGCTGGGTCAGGTCTCAGAGGAGGGGAAGGGCTGGCTGCCGGTGTTCTAGGAGCTGAGTGGGTGAGGGGACAGGATGCATAGGCTCACTTAACCTTCCTCTCCTGTTTTTGGCAAGGTACCCAGGCCCTCAACTGTGCTTCACACCCCCCAGTGCAGACCCCGAGCTTTGGCCTCTCCAGAGAGCAAACCTCTATTCTTCAGGAGACGGTGGGAGAGGGGTGGTCTCCAGCAGCATGAGGAGGGGGAACGGATCTAGGGATCTAACTGCTTCTCAAAAGCTTTCACCCAGCTTCCATTGTACGTATCAGCCCATTCACCCCATCCCAGGGGACCTGGAGCCACAGTTCCCTAGCTTTTCTTGGATTCTGTGGTGGAAACTGGTGGATGATCAGCCTTCCCCACTGCCGGGTAGGGCCACGAGGTCAGTTAACCCAAGCTGCTTCCACAGTTATGTTGCTGTGGTCTCCCCTCCTGGTCTCTCTGTCCTTGGGGATTTATAGCTTAAAAAACAAAAACCTCTTACTAAAGTTTTGGTGGGATTTCAGGAGGGAGAAAAATAAGACACATAACCCAGACATGAGTGGGCTTTGCACAGGGAAAAGGGCATCCAGGTGGGGAGCATCTTGGTGGAAGGAGTGCTCTGAGGAAGACGGGAACATGCTTGGATTATTTGGGAACAAGGAGGAGGCAGTTTGGCTGGAGTTACAGGACCCAGGAGGCTGAGGAGTGACGGGAAATGAGGCTCGACAGGCAGGTTGGACTAATGATGTGAGGCGAGATTCTTACCAGTAAGTAGGCAGTAAGGGTCATGGAGGGTTTTAAAAAGAGAGTGAAAGAATGCCTGCACTGGGGATGCTGTCCTCAGTATGTAGCCTGGATCAGTAGCTAAAGCCATTGGTTGGTCTTGGTTAGGAGGCTTTTACAGCAGTTCAGGCAGGAAGAAGGGGGTGATCTAGGGTGGGTTAGTGGAAATGAAAGCAAGGAGGACGTGAGGGATTTCAGAGGAAGAACTGATGGGCCTTCTTGACTAGATGGTGGGAGAGGGAAGGGCAAAGATGACCCCCAAACTGAAGCCCTAGTTCCCTGGGGATGGAAGACAAGAGGTGTTTGGTTGGGTTTTGGGGAGTGTGTGTCATCTGGGATGGGGGAGGGAGGGGGTAGGTTCTGTTACAGAATAGACATTTGACATGTATATGCAACAGCTATTATTTTAAATCCTCACATTTCAACCTGCAAATGCCTCTGTTGGTTAAGAAAGAGAGAAGGGGCTGGGGTGGGGAGAGAGAAAAGGTGTCAAGGGTATATGAGCAAGGAAATCAGTCCCTTAAAAAGCAAAGACTAATTTTCACGTTGTTAAATGAGATTATCAAAGGAATCTTTATTTTGGTGTTCTCACAGGTTCATTAGTGTTGCAGAATGGCTTCTGAACTGCCTTGAGCAGAGAGAGCTTCTGATTCATTTCTTCCTTAGCTCATCCTCATGTTTTGACTGAATTAAATGCTCTGTACAAGAGGCTTCTACAAAAGACACAGAGGCCTCTTTTTTTTTTAATTAAATTTTATTTTATATTGGAGTATAATTGTTTTACAGTGTTGTGTTAGTTTCAGGTGTACAGCAAAGTGATTCACTTATACATATACATATATCCATTCTTTTCGAGGTTCTTTTCCCATAGGTTATTACAGAATGTTGAGCAGAGTTCCCTGTATTATACAGTAGGTCCTTGTTGATTATCTAATATATATATAGTAATGTGTATATGTTAATTCCAAACTCCTAATTTATCCCTCTGCACCACCCCCCTTTCCCCTTTGGTAACCATAAGTTTGTTTTCTAAGTCTGTAGGCCTGTTCCTCTTTTGTAAATAAGATCATTTGTGTCATTTTTTCAGATTCCACGTATAAGTGATATCATATGATATTTGTCTTTGTCTGACTTACTTCACTTAGTATGATAATCTCTATCAGAGATTATAATAAGAATGCCATGTGGCTGCAAATGGCACTTTTTCATTCTTTTTTATGGCTGAGTAATATTCCATTGTATATATGTACCACAGCTTCTTTATCTATTCCTCTGTCAATGGACATTTAGGTTGCTTCCATGTCTTGGCTATTGTGAATAGTGCTGCTATGAACATTGGATGCATATATCTTTTCAAGTTATGTTTTTCTCCAGATATATGCCCAGGAATGGGATTGCTGGATCATATGGTAGTTCTATTTTTAGTTTTTTAAGGAACCTCCATACTGTTCTCCATAGTGGTTGTACCAATGTACATTCCCACCAACAGTGCAAGAGGGTTCCCTTTTCTCCACACCCTCTGCAGCATTTATTTATTTATTTATTTTTAAACATCACGCGCGCACACACACACATACCTCTGTTCTCATGAATTTTTTAATTTTTTTTTTTTTAATGTTTTATTTATTTATTTATTTATTTATGGCTGTGTTGGGTCTTCGTTTCTGTGCGAGGGCTTTCTCTAGTTGCGGCAAGTGGGGGCCACTCTTCATCGCGGTGCACAGGCCTCTCATTATCATGGCCTCTCTTGTTGCGGAGCACAGGCTCCAGACGTGCAGGCTCAGTAATTGTGGCTCACGGGCCTAGTTTCTCCACGGCATGTGGGATCTTCCCAGACCAGGACTTGAACCCGTGTCCCCTGCATTGGCAGGCAGATTCTCAACCACTGCGCCACCAGGGAAGCCCCTGCAGCATTTATTGTTTGTAGACTTTGATGGTGGCCATTTTGACTGGTGTGAGGTGATACCTCATTATAGGTTTGATTTGCATTTCTCTAATAATTAGCAATGTTGAGCATATTTTCATGTGCTTTTTGGCCATCTGTATGTCTTCTTTGGAGGAATGTCTATTTAGATCTTCTGCCCATTTTTTGGTTGGGTTGTTTGTTTTTTGATATTGAGCTGCATGAACTGTTTGTATATTTTGGAGATTAATCCCTTGTTGGTCACTTCATTTGCAAATATTTTCTCCCATTCTGTGGGTTGTCTTTTCATTTTGTTTATGGTTTCCTTTGCTGTGCAAAATCTTTTAAGTTTAATTAGGTCCCATTTGTTTATTTTTGTTTTTATTTCCATTTCTCTAGGAGGTGGATCCAAAAAGATACTGCTGTGATTTATGTCAAAGAGTGTTCTGCCTGTGTTTTCCTCTAAGAGTTTTATAGTGTCCAGTCTTCCATTTAGGTCTCTAATCCATTTTGATTTATTTTTGTGTATGGTGTTAGAGAATGTTCTAATTCATTCTTTTACGTGTAGCTGTCCAGTTTTTCCAGCACCACTTATTGAAGAGGCTGTCTTTTCTCCATTGTATATTCTTGCCTCCTTTGTCATAGATTAATTGACCATAGATGCATGGGTTTATTTCTGGGCTTTCTATCCTGTTCCATTGATCTGTATTTCTGTTTTTGTGCCAGCACCATACTGTTTTGATTGCTGTAGCTTTGTAGTATAGTCTGAAGTCAGGGAGCCTGATTCCTCCAGCTCTGTTTTTCTTTCTCAGGATTGCTTTGGCTATTTGGGGTCTTCTGTGTTTCCATACAAATTTAAAAATTGTTTGTTCTAATTCTGTGAGAAATGCCATTCATGATTTGATAGGGATTGCATTGAATCTGTAGATTGCCTTGGGTTGTATAATCATTTTGACAATATTGATTCTACCAATCTAAGAACATGGTATATCTTTCCATCTGTTTGTGTCATCTTCGATTTCTTTCATCAGCATCTTACACTTTTCGGAGTACAGGTCTTTTACCTCCTTAGGTAGGTTTATTTTATTTTTATTTTATTCTTTTTGATGCGATGATAAATGGGATTGTTTCCTTAATTTCTCTTTCTGATCTTTCATTGTCAGTGTATAGAAATGCAAGAGATTTCTGTGTATTAATTTTGTATCCTCTAGCTTTACCGAATTCATTGATGAGCTCCAGTAGTCTTCTGGTAGCATCTTTAGGATTTTCTACATATAGTATCATGTCATCGGCAAACAGTGACAGTTTTACTTCTTCTTTTCCAATTTGGATTCCTTTTATTTCTTTTTCTCCTCTGATTACTGTGGCTAGGACTTCCAAAACTATGTGGAATAAGAGTGGCAAGAGTGGACATCCTTGTCTTGTTCCTGATCTTAGAGCAAATGCTTTCAGCTTTTCACCATTGAGTGTGATGTTAGCTGTGGGTTTGTCATATATGGTCTTTATTACGTTGAGATAAGTTCCCTCTATGCCCACTTTCTGCAGAGTTTTTATCGTAAATAGATGTTGAATTTTGTCAAAAGCTTTTTCTGCATCTATTGAGGTGGTCATATGGGTTATTTTTAATATTTTTAAAATTTATTTTATTCATTTTTTTTTTGGCTGCATTGGGTCTTCATTGCTGCGTGCGGGCTTTCTTTAGTTGTGGAGAGCAGGGGCTACTCTTCGTTGCGGTGCACGGGCTTCTCATTGCGGTGGCTTCTCTTGTTGTGGAGCATGGGCTCTAGGCACATGGGCTCAGTAGCTGTGGCTCGTGGGCTCTAGAGCACAGGCTCAGTAGTTGTGGCGCATGGGCTTATTTGCTCTGCAGCATGTGGGATCTTCCCGGACCAGGGCTCGAACTCTTGTCCCCTGCATTGGCAGGCGGATTCTTAAGCACTGTGCCGCCGGGGAAGCCCCAGCATGTGGTCTTTATTCTTCAATTTGTTAATGTGGTGTATCATACTGAGTGATTTGCAGATATTGAAAAATCCTTGCATCCCTGGGGTAAATCCCACTTGATCATGGTGTATGATCTTTTTAGTGTATTGTTGGATTTGGTTTGCTAGTATTTTGTTGATGATTTTTGGGTCTGTGTTCATCAGTGATGAACACGGCATGTACTTTTCTTTTTTGTGTGGTATCTTTGTCTGGTTTTGGTATCAGGGTGATGGTGGCCTCATAGAATGAGTTTGGGAGTGTTCCTTCCTCTGCAATTTTTTGGAATAGTTTCAGAAGGTTAGGTTTTAACTCTTCTCTAAATGTTGGATAGAATTCACCTGTGAAGCCATCTGGTCCTGGACTTTTGTTTCTTGGAAGTTTTTTAATCACAGTTCCAATTTCAGTACTTGTGATCGGTCTGTTCATGTTTTCTCTTTCTTCCTGGTTCAGTCTTGGAAGATTGTACCTATATAAGAATTTGACCATTTCTTCTAGGTTGTCCATTTTATTGGCATATAGTTGCTTGTAGTATTCTGTTATGATCCTTTGTATTTCTGTGGTGTCAGTTGTAACTTCTCCTTCATTTCTAATTTTATTGATTTAGGCCCTCT
The DNA here is from genome assembly GCF_028021215.1 of Eschrichtius robustus. Classification (NCBI taxonomy): domain Eukaryota; kingdom Metazoa; phylum Chordata; class Mammalia; order Artiodactyla; family Eschrichtiidae; genus Eschrichtius; species Eschrichtius robustus. The sequence goes on along the minus strand of NC_090834.1, from coordinate 108,614,651 downwards.
CCCTTTTTTTCTTCCTGAGTCTGGCTAAAGGTTTATCCATTTTGCTTATCTTTTCAAAGAACCAGCTTTTAGTTTCATTGATCTTTTCTATTGATTTCTTCATCTCTATTTCATTTATTTCTGCTCTGATCTTTATGATTTCTTTCCTTCTACTAACTTTGGGTTTTGTTTGTTCCTCTTTCTCTAATTGCTTTAGGTGTAAGTTTAGGTTGTTTGAGATTTTTCTTGTTTCCTGAGGTAAGGTTGTATTGCTATACACGTCCCACAGAGGCCTCTTTATTTGGGATCTGTAGCCAAACCAGCAAGTGGAGAGAGGGTACCACTCACCCAGCCCACCCTTACTGCCTGTCTCCAGGTCACGGTGGGATGCTCAGCCCGTCTAGGTGTTCTTTGCATCTGTGGCTCCTGGGGAGGTGAGGAAAGGGCCCTGGTTGTAGCATTTGCCGATTTCTGTGGTGTACAGATGCCCACTGTGGTCAGTTTCAGGCTGTTACCTCAATGTCACTGAGCACTGAGTTGGAAAGGGGCAGAGTCAGGGAGCCGGTGGGAGCGATCGATCTGTGCCTGGTGTGGGTGGCTCATGGTAGATCCTCCCCCAAAGGATGTGCGTGGGCGGGAGGACCCCATTTCTTAGGTCATCTGACTTGCTCTGACTAGGAGGCTATGAGGGTCAAGTTGTGCTTCAAAGCGTCATCTCCACAAGCAAGCCCCAGCCCGACTGGGCTGGCCTCTGCTTCTCTCCTCATGGCCCTGGCCCTGCCCACCTCTGCCCATCAGAAGCAGGGCCAAGTCCCCTGTCCAGCCTCTGCATTGCTGACACTGAAAGCTGACATTTATAATAGAGGCCCGTTATGTGCCAGACACTCTTCTGAGCACGTTACATGCATTAACTCGTTTGATCTTTGTAACGAGCCTATGCACGTTACTGTTATTACCCCTGATTTTACAGATGAAGAAATTCAGGCCTGGAGATTAAACAGCTTGCCCAGAGCTAGTGGGCTTGGTGGAGCCCTGACTGGAACCCAGGCCGTTCGACCCCTGGGGTCTTACCACTGTGTTTTCCCTGCCCTGTTACGTCAACATCTGGGAATTCTCTTCACGTGTTTTTTTTTCTCCTTAAGATCCAGTCAGGGCCTCGGCACTGTTGGTGCATTGGGGCTGCCAGATAAAATACTAGTTAAATTCAAATGGCTAGTTTATTAAAATGACTAGTTGAATTCAAATTTCAGATAAACCAATAATTTAGTAGTGTAAATATGCTCCAAATATTGCACAGGATATACTTGTACATTTTTTTTTAAATGCAGTCTAGCTGAAATTCAGATTCTAACTGGATACTTTACATTTTAATTGGCTGAATCTGGCGGCCCTTGGCTCAGCGACTTTATCTTGGTTGAGAAGAAAGTCGGATGCCCGGGAGGAGATTGAAGTAATCAGTCTTGCTACTCACATTTCTCTGGCCAGATTGTGCTGAGGGCTACCAATCTCTGATTCATGGTACTTTTTTTGTTTGTTTAACTGATTTTTTGGCCGCACCGTGCGGCACGCGGGATCCTAGTTCCCTGACCAGGGATCAAACCCACGCCCCCTGCAGTGGAAGCACCAAGTCTTAACCACTGCGCCTCCAGGGAAGTCCGTCATGGTACATTTTAAAGTAAAACATATTTAATATCTAAATTCCAAACATGTCTAACTTTTGCTTTTCTCCTCTAAAGAAAGAATATTAACACAACCTGTTGTAGGAACATGGCAAGATACAGGTAGATCACTGCAGAGACTTAAGAAATCTCATACAATCAGTCTAATATTTTGCTATTCCAGAAGACTCATTTGACCTAAACCAACTCATTCAGAAAACTGTCTAAAATTTTTTTAAACCCCCTCACAGGGAAACGCCATTGCCTTTTCTAATCTGTATCTTTTGCTGATCTGACCGGCCAGATATTTTTCGTAAAGCTTAGTCTCATCCTGCTTCTTGGAGCGGCTATGGCTAACCAGGAGTTTGGGTGTGAACAGGAAGCACGGCCGTCTGCAGGTCTGCCTTCCCTGGGCTGCTGCTTCTCTGGCTGTGCCTCTCTGAATGTGATGTCTTGCCCTGTCAGCCCAGAGAGCCGGAGCACAAAAGCCACTGGTCATCTCAGCCCTTGGCAGGGTCAGTGCATTGGGTGACGCCTGGGTCCCAGCCGGTGCTGGGGTATTTTACACTGGCACTAGAGCTTTGCTCTCAGAGGAGGGAGGCGCTCTTCATCCAGTACAAGGCCAGTCTTTCACCTGAGCTGAGGCGCTTTCCGGGGGTGCGCCATCTCTTTAACTCCTAGCAGCCTACCCTCCTGTTTCCAAACAGCATTCGGCTCTATTTTCTGACCTCCTCCTGTGGAAGGTTTAGCTCGCTTTTACCCCCCAGCCCAGACATATACCCACTTTCTCTGCTCTCCTCCTTCCCGCATGGTTATGTAACCATTTAAAAGTACATTTTCAGTTTTTACATTATTAAAATCAAGTAAATATTCACAGTTGAGAACACCAAGTGTATACATGATAACATTTTCCTGTATAACTTCTCAGTTTCCTGGAGTTACTCTTTACCTCATTCCTTCATCCCCAGACGAACTATAAATTGCCATCTCCTCCCCATTTTTTCAGAGACATCAGGTAATCCAGCCTTTTTGTTTGTTTATTTAGACCCCAATTGCCCCCTTGGAGCCCCATCTCTGGAAGCTTCCTGGCCCGTGCTGTTGTCTGGAGAAGCAGTTCTCACCGTCCCCTGAGAATTCCCCGGGCTTCCTTCTGTGCTGGCTCCCAGGCTTCTCGGTCTTGGTTTATTTACTCCCTTGTTTTGTTGGTGCTCATCTCCCAAGAGTTTCCTGGGAAAATGCACGCAAGGGTGGTAAACTTTCCTAGGCCAAGCAGGTCTGAAAATACCTTTCTTTTGCCCTCACGCTTGATTGATAGTCTAACCGGGTAGAAAATTCTAGGTTGGAGAGCGTTTCCCTCAGAAGTGGCTCAGCGTTACTGTGGCCTCCTTCTTCTCTTCGGGAGTGTAGTTGGCTGAGTGATGGCCCCCAAAGATGTCTAGGTCCTCATCCCTGGCACCTGTAAGTGTCACATTATCAGGGAAAAGGGTCTTCGCAGGTATGACGAAGTGAAGGATCTTGACATGGGGAGGTGACCCTGGATTATCCAGGGGCCCTAAATGCCATCACAGGTGTCCTCAGAAGGGAGATGCAGGAGGTTAGACACACACTGCGGTTCTAGAAGGCCAAGTGATGACAGAGGCAGAGACTGGAGTGATGTGGCCATAAGCAGAGGCATTCCGGCAGCACCGGAAGCTGGAGGAGGCAAGGAAAGACAGTTCCCTGCAGCCTCTGGAGTGGGTACGACCCTGCCTGCACCTCGATTTGGGCCCAGTGAAACCGATGCTGAACTCTGGCCTCCAGAACTAAAAGAGAATACATTGGTCGTTTTAAGCCACCCACTCTGCGATACAGGAGGTTAACGGGATCCCCCTGATCCTATTTCCAGGCAGGACTTTGGGCATCGTGCTGGGACTCAAAGGGTCCTCACAGCCACAAGTGCACGCCCTTCAGGTCCAGGAGGTGATGCTGGATGACTCTGCCCTGCTCCCCCCCGGGGGGCTGGGGGTGGGCTCCCCGGACTCAGTCTCTTATTTTCTTACCTTTTCTCCTATTTGCCATATGTCAGTCTTTTTGTTATGCTTTCTGGGTGATGTCCTCCACTGTCTTCTAATTCTTCTATTTATTATGTTTAAAAATGTCTGCGATGCTATTTTTAATTCCCTAGAGCTCTTTCTCATTGCCTTTTTAAAATAGCTGCCACCTCGCAATGCTATAGCTTCTCTTACTTCTCTGAGATTAATTACAGTGTTTTTTTCCTAAGTATCTGCTCTCTCCATTACTTTCTCCTCAGAGTTCCGTGTTTTTATTCCCAATTTGCTTTGGTGAATTTTTTTGTCTTTGTCCTCAAACATCTGGTGATTTTGGCTGTCCCTTCATACTGAAGCCGATTGGAAAGCCTGGGCGCGGTGGGGCTTGTGGACCAGTTGTCCTCGCCTTGAGAGGAGGCTGCAGGCCACCCCTTTCTTTGGGTGCCCACTACGTGTCTGTAGCCACGGGACGTCCGTCCTGGGCGGGTGGTTTCCTAGAGAGGAGCCCTCAGGGTGCTCCCTAGCCATCAGCCTGGGAACCACTTCATGGTAGCCGAGGGCTTTGCCATCTCCCCTGCTGTCTGCAGCGCCGTCTGGTGCCCCGTCTGCCACCTCTCCCCTGGCTGGGCCTCGTGGCCACAGTGGAGCCTTTCCAGGAACCCAACCTCTCGTCTTCTGCAAGGCGCCAGTGCCTGGCGGTCAGGAGCGGGGCCCTGGATGCCCATAACCGGTCCACCTGGCTCTGACGCTTCCTAGCAGCGTGCTCTTGGGCACATGACTCCGTCTGTCCTGCCTGAGCCTTAGTCTCCACGGCTCTAGACCTGGGAACGCAGGTGAACCGTCGCAGGGGTCGCTGCGAGGATTCAGCGAGTGACTGCACTGGACTCAGCAGGGCTGAGGCTGTTTGCTGTTCCTGTGGTTCTGCTGGGCTGTGGTGGGGAGACGGGTCTGGGGCTCTCACTCCCTTAGACTGTAACCAGCCTCCTGTTTGCAGCCCCACTGTCCAGCCGACCCACTAAGTTCTGAACTTCCCGGGAGCCTGCAACTCGAATTTGCTCACTGTGTGGATTCCTCTGCGTGCTCTCCACCCCCCACCCCCAGTCATTGCCACTTGCCCACATGCTGTGCATCGTTCAGTTTTAGGGGCCTCTCTCATCTGCTGCCCTTGGCTTTCCCATTTGTCCTTGGGGGTTTGTGCTCTTTTTAAAAAGATCCTTTTACCGATGTTTTAGTGGGATTTCAGAAGGGTAGAAATGAACCCCTGTGTCCGATCCATACATTTCACCAGACCTCGTTCTTACCGTAAAATGTGAAGCAAATATGTCAACGTAGTGACATCAGTTTATTCTGAGTTTCTGGGTCTTATATATATTGCTAGCTGTATTGTCTGTATTTTTCAAATGTTTCATAAAGAAAAGAAAAAGAAAGAAAGAAAGGGAGGAAGGAAGGAAGGGAGAGAGGAAGGGAGGGAGGGAGGGAGGGTCCCTCGATCCTAGTACCCTCTAGGATCGTCTAGGATCCTCAAGTGCTCATCCTGCATTTCTCCTCTTCTTACTTGAACATTAAGTTAGGACGTCCTTGTCCAGACCTTGGGGAGTTTGCAGTAGAGACCTCTTCACCTCCCACTAACTCACTTTTACCTCTAGCCCCTCTGAGCCACCCCTGAGGCCACCAGTGAGCCCTCTGCTGCCAAATCCCATGTCTGTTTTTTTCACTCCTTATCAGAGCTCTGCTGCCTTAGACATTGACATTCCTTGGAACCCTGGCGCTCACCATGTGCCCACAGCCCTGGCTGGCCCCTGGGTGTCCCTCTGCTCATCCTGGCCGGTGGGTGTTTCTGGCCGTCCCGTCCATGCCTCCTGCCCTCACGTCCCCAGCAGGACGTGGCTCCCAGACCTCCGTCTCCTGCTCAGAGTTCTCCTTCAGCGTCACGCTGACGTCCAGCCGCCTGTTTGGACTCCCCAGCTGGATAGCTTGCAGTTAATTCAAGCTCATCAGGGTCAAAACTGAACTTGCTGGCCGCTACCTACATCCGCTTCTGTGTTCCTTAACTTGGCGTCACCACTGTTCACCCCTTCCCTTAAAACAGGAGCCAAGAGCCACCCTTACCTGTGGCCTCTTTACCCCTCGTCGAACAGGTGCTGGAGGAGTACTTCCGGCATGTTTCTTACCTACATTAGAACATCTTCCTTGTTTTTCTTCCACCTCTAGTCTTTCCTCCTCAAATTCATCTTCCTCAGAACAGCCAGAGTGGTCCCTCTAAATTGCAAATCCCTCCTCCCCTGCCTAGTTTCCTGGGTCACATCCCCTGACATTGAGGGTAAGTCTGCGCCCCTTGCTGTGCATGCAGGCTCGTGACCTGGAGTCTAGGTGTCTGCGCTTGGTCTCCTGGGCAACCTCACTCCCTGCCTCTGGCCTCAGTGGACATTTGCCAGGCTGTTTGCTCCTTTTTCTTTGCTCCCGCTGTCCCCACGCCTGAACCACCTCCCTTCTTCCTCCTTGTCCTTTGATTCGTCCCTGGTGTGTGTCTTCAGGAGGTCTTCCTGCTGGCTCTGCCCTCTCTCCATGCAGCCACGTGTTGGCATTGGCACTGTTCACAGGCTCGTTTTTGCTGCCACCCACTCGGCCTTTCCTGGCCCAGAGGGGGTGCTGATCACAGCCGTAAATAGCTCCGTGCTCTGAAGGCCCCCGCTGGGCCTGCTTCAGGATGAGCGGGTGAGAGAAGGGGGTGTTTTTATTTATTTTTAAAAACAATTTTTGGCCGCACTGTGCGGCTTGCAGGATCTTAGTTCCCTGACCAGGGATTGAAGCCATGCCCCCTGCAGTGGAAGTGTGAAGTCCTAACCACTGGGCCACCAGGGAATTCTCAAGGGGGCGTTTTTAACACCCTGTGCTCCCCAGCCCCTGGTTTGAGGGTCTCTATATGTTCTGGTCATTTATGGGGAACGTGGGTCTGTTAGTTTCCTAGGGCTGCCATAGCAAAGAACCAAAGATGGGATGGCTTACGGCAGAGATTTATTGTCTCACAGTCTGGAGATCAGAAGTCCAAAATCAAGGTGTCGGCAGGGCCACGCTCCCTCTGACAGTTCTGGGGGGGGATCCTTCCTTATCTCTTCCAGCTTCCGGTGTTTCCAGCAATCCTTGGCATTCTCTCCAGGCACATGGCTGTCTTCTCCCTGTGTGTCTCCACATGGTCTTCCATCTGCGTGTGTCTGTCTCTATGTTCAAATTTCATCTTCTTATAAGGACACCAAACATATTGGATTTGGGCCCACCCTAGTGACCTCATTTTCACTGATTACCTCTGTAAAGACCTTATTTTGGGGAATTCCCTGGTGGTCTAGTGGTTAGGACTCCGCACTTCCACTGCAGGGGGCATGGGTTTGATCCCTGGTCAGGGAACTAAGATCCTGAATGCTGTGCAGAGCAGCCAAAAAAAAAAAAACAAAAGACCTTATTTCCAACTAAAGTCACATTCTGAGGCCTTGGGGGTTGGCACTCCCACATAGCTCTTTGGGAAACAAAATTCAGCCCATACACTGGTGTCCACTTTCCTACCACCTTGAAACTGGGGTAACCTGAGGGAGCGAGTGGGGATGAGGTCCTATGTGACTCGCCAGCTGGGGTGGGTGTGCCACAAAGGTATCAGGGAGCTTTCTGGACCACCTGCGTGCCTGCTGTGTTTTGGTGTCCGTCTCCCTGCAAAGCATTGTCCAGCCATGGTTAGAATTGAGTCTTTAGTGCCTGTCACCCCTCTCAGCCTTGAAATGCTGTCCTGGTTCCCACCCTCAGGCTGGGAGGTATTTTTTGCTGACCTTGCCCCTTTGATCTTCCTTGTCAACACTTTGGGGTCTTATCTGTGTGTAAGGGACACTTGTGTGTCCCTTTAGCTTGTGTGTGCTGCTCCCAGGAGGGGCCATGCCTTATTCATCTTTGTCTAGGCGCTCCACAGTATTTCTGGGCTCACGGTACTCTGCAAGCTCATGTGGCCTGGAGCAGTCATTCATTCATTCACTCATTCATTCCCCAGACATTTAATCTTGGTGTCAGGCACTGGGCAGAGTGCTAGGGAGACAGTGGGGGACAAAACAGACCGAGAATCCCATTGCCAAGTCCTCACAGTGTCTGGTGAGACGGGTCAGTGAATCGTTATAACATTAAGTGCTCCTTTTTTTTTTTTTTTAATTTCATTTTTTTAAAATAAATTTCTTTATTTTTTATTTATTTTTGGCTGTGTTTGGTCTTTGTTGTGGTGCGCGGGCTTCAGTAGTTGTGGCACGCGGGCTCAGTAGTTGTGGCACACAGGCTCAGTAGTTGTGGCGCATGGGCTCAGTAGTTGTGGCACGCGGGCTCTAGAGCGCAGGCTCAGTAGTTGTGGCGCATGGGCTTAGTTGCTCCACGGCATGTGGGATCTTCCCGGACCAGGGCTCGAACCCGTGTCCCCTGCATTGGCAGGCGGATTCTTAACCACTGCGCCACCAGGGAAGCGCTAAGTGCTCCTTCTTGAGGGCACAGACACGACCTCACCGAGAATCCCCACAAGCAGGAGGACGGGGTGTGGCAGGGACAGTGACGGAGCTGCGCTGAAGACAGATGGCCTCCCGAGGAAGGGTGTCTGAGCTGGCTGGGGAGTGGGAGGTGTCCAGGAAGGCCTTCCTGAGTGGGACCTAAAGGATGTGGAGAAATTCGCGCGAGTGGCCTTCCCGCTGTGAGCCTGGCCCGACGTTCAGGTCCCCAGGCAGGCGTGCGCAGGTTGGCAGTAGCACTCCTTTTGCACCAGGGGGCAGTGTTTGCCCTGAAAGTCTCCCTGCCCTCAAATGAGGCTGGGACAGGGCATCCGCTGCTGTGCCCACCGGGCCCCCTCCTCACCCTCTACTTCCTGCCACTCCCTTGCGGGCCTTGATCAGTCCTCATGCGCCTCTCTCTCTGAGCCTCCTCCGTTTCCCAGTCCACAAATCCCCTCGGCCCACGCAGGGCCCGTGGTCCCAGGTGCCGCTGTTCCCCCCTCTCCCCTCTGCCTGCCGCCTAAATCGAGGGTTGCCAGGGGCGATGCGGAGCCCCGCCGCTCAGGGTGGGAGGCGGGCTGTGCTGCCCCAGGCCCCGCGCTGTTTCCGCTCCGAGTCTCTTCCTGCCTTTGATGTTCTCGTGCCCCTTTCTTCTTCATCTGTCACCTTCGTTGTTTCTCATGTCCTCCCTTCAGCTCCCCCTACTCAGAAATCTCGGCCTTGGTGTGTCCTCTCTTGGGCGCTTTGATATCAGTCGCTGCAGCCCTGAAAGTCAGGCGGAGTCTTTCCCTTTCATCTGTCCCCGTTGGCCTCCAGCCCCAGGCCACCATCGGACACGTTTAGGACAGCGCGGAGCTGCCTGGAAGGAAGGCTCCCCGAGAGCAGCCCCATCCATCAGAGGCTCGCTTCTGCCACAGCGTGGAGTCCTCGACCAAGAACTCTTTCTTTCTGGTTCTGACCTGCTTTTGCTTGCAGCCAGCCACTGAGGCCTGCTGGGGGCAGGGGATAAAGCCTGGTGGAGGTGCTAGTGCTGGGGGCGGGTAGTAGGAAGTAATTGTGTAGGAGCCTCACTAGTTAATTTGGAGATTCCTGGGGCCTGTTTCTGACCCACTCTCCCTCCTTCTCACCCCATCTGGCTGCTCCAACACACATCTGAGATGAATGTGCTCAGGGACTTGGGGACTGGGGGCGGGCAGTTCAGTCTGTGGGCTTCCAAAACTAACACATCAGCCAGCCACCCCCAAAGCAGGGCCACGGCTTTCCTTTCCTCTGTGCCTCCTGCCCACGGTTGCCCTCTGAGTCTGCAGGAGCTGCTGTGTGAAGAACAGGGATATTTAGGGTGGAAGCAATACAGATCCTCGAAGGAACATTCCAGGGCCCGATGCTTGGCTACAACAGCTATTCAAGTGGCCGCCTACCCTGATCCCAGCAAGGCTGCTCTGGCTGAGAGCACGTCCACCCTGAGCCCAGTAGCTTTATTGTCTGGACCAAAATTTGGATGGTGATGGCTTGACAGTGGAATTCTGTGCTGCTCTTGGTCGCAAGAGACAGCCTGGGAGGTGTAGTTTAGGTCTGAAGTAATGGGACCTCTAGTGACATTCTGATGATTTATTGGATGAATTGAAACTGCCCTAGCTCATCAGGGACACATGATTGCTGGCACTGTTAGCCTGCTCCCTGGTGAGAAGTGCAGAGCCCCACTGGTGGCCCTGCCGGAGTTCAGGCAGTAACACATTTTTATCAGGAGTGGGGTTTTGGCTTTTGGTTTCCAAGTGCCTGTCACGCTGTGCTTCTGATGAAAGCCATAACTTATTCCTTTAGTTAGGTGAGGACGCCCTAATGGGTCAGCACTCTTGCTCTAGAAGGAGACGAACAGAGTGGGCTCAGAACTGCCCCTGCTGGGTGACCTTGAGTGTGACTTAATCCCACTATGCCTGGTTCCTTCTGTCAAAGGGAGTGATAAGCAGCTGTGAGGCTGACCTGAGTTAGTACGTGCGGAGCCCAGTGCCTGGGAAAGAGTAGAGACTCTGCTAGGTGTGCTGGTCCCCGCTGTGTCCCCACCTGCTGGCACCGGCCTGGCACGGAGGTGGAGCTTGGCGAGTGTTGGATGTTGTAGAAGCCGCAGGGGCAGGTCAGGTCACCGGGCCTGGCAGACGATGTCGCTACCTCCCCCTGCCTCGTGCCCCAGGTTGTTGTCAGCACCCTAGTGACTGAATCGTCACCACTCCCTTCTGGAAGGAGAACACTGAGCTTATCCATTCAGTGCTGGGGGGAGGATTGAAGCTGGAAGAGAAGTCGAGACTGTCTGTGGAGTCACGCTGAGAGGCAGCGGGGGAGAAACAGGTGTTCCCGACACTCCCCGCCTCCCTGTGCCTCCTTCTTGCTGGCGTTGTTTACACGTCCCAAGTGAGAGTCAAAGCCGTCTTCCTCCCCGTCTCTAATGCACAACCCGGGGCCAAGGAAAGGGATCTGTCAGCTGGCATTTGCAAAAATAGCAAACGGGCCTCTCTGGGCCTGTCGGCTCTCTGGAGAGGAAACCGGGTAAGGGATCTTTGGGCGGTGGCGGTTGCTTTTCTCTTGCTCATCACTCCCCCATCTCTGAGGTCAGAAAAGGAGATTTTTGCTCACGTGTGCCACTGGCACTGAGCAAGGCAAAGTGGCGTCCCCGAGGCAGGTGACCAGAGGCTGGCTGTGCCCTGGCTCCTCCAAGGGGCCTCCCCCCCCGGGGGAACCCAGCCAGTGGGGGAGTCCCGTCCGTCCGTCCGCAGAGCAGCCGCCGTTGCTGAAGGCTTGTGGCTCCCCTGGGCAAGGTCAGCTGATGCAACAGAACACAAGGGCTTCCCAGGGCGTCGGGTTTGGTTAACGAAGGCCTCGGCGTTTTTAAGGAAGATTTTCAGCCAAACTGCCAATGACCTTGAGGACTTCTGGGATCCCATCCCGCAACCAAAAGCCCAAAAGCAAGGCACAGTGTGGCACCCATGGTGGGAGCCTGGGCCTTGCCCCCACCGCCCTCCTGTGACCAGTGCCGTCACCTGTGCTCTGCCCTGCAGTGAGGGGACGAGGGTGCTACCTGCAACGGTACTTGCGGGAAGGCCAGTGCTCCGCGAAAGTGGCGCTGTGAGGAGGGGCTGGCACTCAGGTCACTCCAGGATGCCAGAGTTTGGCCTCAGGGCAGGGGTCCCGTTGAATGCCAGAGGCAGCCCCTCTAGGAGGGCTGCAGAAGGGAGTTTGGTCCCCTGAGGCCTGGCCACGCTCACACCTCAGGCGCTGGGCTGCTGCGGCCGGGCCTCACCGGGTGCCTGCCTGCCCGCCTCCGCCACGCCAAGCGGGATTCCGCCCACTCCGCTCCTCCTTCGGCCCACCCCGGACCCTCAGACTCGACACAGCCAGAGTGAACGCATCACACACTCGACCCACGAAGGGCCTGCTTCCTGGAAGGGAGGCCTCTGTGAGGTGGCCCACCTCTGTCCTGCAGGTTTTCTCCCAGCTGAAGTTGATTCTGGAAAGGCCTTAGGAGACACCAGGCAGCCGAACCCCCTGGGTTTCAGGTCTGGGAGGGGAGTGGGACTTGACAAGGGAAAAGGCTGGGTGCTGGGTTAACCAAGTTCTGAGGTGGCCTGGGAACGCAGCAGGATTTTTATTCACCTTTGTGTCCTCAGGACCCAAGCCTGGCTTTGCGGGGTCAGGGGGTGGGGGTCGCTTGCGACTAAGCCGGGAACTGAGCTACGGGGCTGTGTCTAGGCTCTGAGGGGCAGTGTGACCCGTGCCCTCGGGCATCCACAAGGGCCCCGTCTGACCAGCCTCCCCAGACCCCACTCTGCCTGTTGGCTGACGTTTCTGTGCCTTTCACCTGCAGGGGCAGCAGGAAGTCCGCTGTCCCGCTCCCGGCTGGTGTCCTGCCTCAGGACACCTCCTTCGGGCTTCCCTGGTGGCGCAGTGGTTAAGAATCCGCCTGCCAATGCAGGGGACACGGGTTCAAGCCCTGGTCCGGGAAGATCCCACATGCCGCGGAGCAACTGAGCCCATGCACCACAACTACTGAGCCTGCGCTCTAGAACCCGCGAGCCGCAACTACTGAGCCTGTGTGCCACAACTACTGAAGCCCACATGCCCAGAGCCTGTGCTCCACAACAAGAGAAACCACTGCAATGAGAAGCCCGCGCACCACAATGAAGAGCAGCCCCCACTCGCCGCAACTAGAGAAAACCCGCACGCAGCAAGGAAGACCCAACGCAGCCAAATTAATTAATTAATTAATTAATTTTTAAAAAAAGAACACCTCCTTCATGCTCTTTCCCTGTCCCTGGGGATCGGGGAGCAGGCTTTGGGCTGTGAAGCTCCTGCTGCCTGCGTGACCCAGCCTCCCTGCCTCCCCTGCTCCGGGGCGCCCCTTCCCCCAGTTTCAGCCTTGGCAGCTGTCCCTGCCTCCAGCAGTCTGGGGCGGGAGAACTTTGTACCCTGGGCCAGTGACTTAGGCCGAGCGGATGGCGTGGCCTCCCTGGGCAGAAGCAGCCCTGGGTGCCTGGCTGGTGCGGGGTGAGTGCCCCGGGGCTCTCTTGTCGGGTGTGGGTCTTCCCACCCGAGAACGCGGTCCGCTCTCCGTGTGCGCATGTGCCGGCCCTTGTCCAGCGAGAGCCACTGGGCGGGTGGCCGCATCGCTGGTTTGGGCGGGAATGAGAGCCCTGCGGGTGTGGGCGCCAGAGCCGGGGGTTCCTTCTCGTGCCCCGCACTCATCAGGGAGGAAAGGCCAGTGGGAAGATGGCGATGGCGGCCACGTTCATCGCCCAGGCATGGCGCTCAGGGCCCCTGCTCAGTGATCCACAGGACGACCTGCTGAGGTTGGGGTGGTGGTAGCCACTTCTACAGAGGAGGGAATGAGGCCTCAGGTGCCCAGACCCAGGCCCGCTGACTCCAGGTTCACACTGGTCTGCCAGCCGGTGGGTGGGCTGACCTCTGCCCACTTTCCCCACTGCTCTGACTTCAGCGAAGGACCGTGACCTTTCCCCTTCTATAAACATCTGCCTGCTCACTCCCGCACCCCAGGGTCTGCTCAGGTCTCAAGTCCAGGCTGATGTTTGCTTCCGTCTGCACAGGACAGGGGGTTCTGGGGCATTCAGACCCCCCCCACCTCCGCCACCCAGTGCCCAGACCCTGGTTTCTTGGTTTGTAAAGTGGGATGCCAGGGAAGCCCTTGCTGTCTAGAGCATGTGTGAGGGTCAAATGCAGAAATGTGTGTGGGTCTCTAAGGCCGGATAATTCAGACTCCCTTGTTTGCTGACTGAGCTAGGGAGGCACTTGGCACCCAGCCTGGGGGCATAACCTCCAGGGATCTCTTTCTTTATTTGGAAAAGGGATTGGGGCATGTGTGGTTGGGGAGAGGACAGAAATGTCTATTTATCCACAGGACAATGCGTAGTGCCTAAGGCGTCCTCAGGAGTAAACCCACCCAAGCGGGAGAAAGGAGCGTGCCTCCCTGGAAATAGTTGAAACGTCCCTGGAGGATGGAGAATCTCCGTGCCAGTGGTACCAGCTGTAAGGCTGCTCACCTGTAGATAAGTGAGGAAGATCCCTCCTGCAGCCCTGAGCAGAGCAGGCATCTGGTGCCCAGGACGAGGGTGAGGTTTGCATCCCACACCTGCTCCCCGGGGTGTGCGCCATCGACCGCCAGGGCCCGCCTGCTTCTGGCTGCTCCGCTGGGAAAGTGCTTCCCTCCTAGTGGGTGGGTGTCTGAATCCGGAAGCCGGTGCAGAGGATTAGGTGCTGCCAGTCGACCTGTGAGGGGGAGATAACAGGATAGCATCTGAAGTTCACTGGCTTTCAGAAAGGTGTGGGAGTCAAATGTTTCCACTCTGAGGCCCAGCTGGTACATTGGCACCAACTGTGAGCAGGTCCTGGGGGCTCCCTTGGGTAGCTCCTCCATCGGCGTCAGCTGGAGCATGGCTTATTTCCTTCAGACCCACAGACAGGCTGCAAAAGCAGTACAGAGAATTCTCTCACACCCCTTACCCTAATTTCCCAAATACTGTTGACCACATTTACTTCATTATTCTCATGATTTTCCCTGAACCATTTGAGTGTAAGTTGCAGATATGATGCCCTTAAACTCCTAAACACTTAAGTGTTTTTTCCCTAAGAATGAGGATATTCTCTAAAGTAACCACAGTACAACGATTAACATTGACACAATACTCGTTTCTAACGTACAGACCTTATTTAAATTTTGTCAGTTGTCCCCCTAATGTCCTTTATCGCAGCTGAAATCCAAGATCCAATCCAGGAGCACATGTGCATTTCGTTGTTATGGCTCTTTAGTCTCCTTTAACCTGGAAGTTCTTTAGTCTTTGTCCCTCATGACCTTTGACACGTGTGAAGAGTGCAGGCCAGTGGTTTGGTGGAACGTCCCTCAGTCTGGGTTTGCCTTGTGTTGCCTCCCGATTAGACTCAGGCTGGGCATCTGTGGCAGGAACACCCGCAGGTCCTTCTTGGCCGCCCGTCAGGAGGCATGTGATGGCCGTTTCCTGCTGGTATGATGTTAACCTGCATGGCGCGTACTGGGGTGTCTGCCAGGTTCGTCCACTTTGTATTAATAAGTAAGGACTGTGTGCTCCATTTTAGAAGATGAGCCAGAGCCCAGCGAGGCTGATGCCCACCCCTGACATTCGCACTGCTGGGTGGGACCCCGGGCGCCCACCTCCCGCCCTCGCCTCTGCCCCTGTTGGCTCTCAACTCCCGAGAGCTTCTGCCCCAGCCCCACGGCGCTTCCTGGCTTTCCTCCCTCAGCCTCCTTCGCTGGCTCTTCCTCCTCATCCAGACTCAACGTTGGTGCACCCGCCGCTGCTCTCTTGACTGTTCTGTCCCCAGCAGATCTGGCGGCATAACCTCCAGGGATCTCTTTCTTTATTTGGAAATAAAGAAAGAGATAAATAAAGATAAATAAAATAAATAAATAAATAAATAAAAATAAATAAATAAATAAAAATAAAAGATAAATAAAGCCCCAGGCCCAGGGCTTCCAACCCCACCCTTTTGCTGAAGCACCCAGGCTTCCTGCCTGGCTCTGACCTCTTCGGCAGCCCGTCCCCACCCCCAGTCTGGTCTCTCCCGAGGTGGGGGAGGCACTTCCAGTCGCCCATCCTGGGCTTCTTCCTTCCCCTCATGTTCCACAGTGGGTCTCAGCGAATCTAGCCTGTTGTACCCCAAATACCTCCCCACCCCCTCTGTCCCCCCCAGTCAGAGGTGCTGTCTCTGTCTCAGCCCCTGCACAGCCCCACACGTGCACCCTCTTTCCGTCCTCGCTGCTCCCAACCCAGGCATCTTTTCCAAACACGCAGCAGGTCGTGCCCTCCACCACCATGTTGGATGAGAGGCGGACGCACCCAGAGGCCTCAGCAGCCTGGCCCGTCCCACCTTCAGCCGTGGTGTCCCTGCCCCCAGCTGTCAGACCGGATCTTTCTTGGACACACCCAGCTCCTTCTTCCCTCCGGTCCCTGGCCATGGCTGTTACTGTGCTTGGGGTGCGTTCCCTGCAGATCAGATCTGTGTGTGGCTACGGCTTCCTCCATTTAGGTCCCCACGTCTGTGCCCTCCTCGGAGAGGCCCACTTAATATCCAGCCCCCCACCCTCTAATTCACAAAATGTTACCTGTTTTCTTGCCCTTGGGGCACTAGTCATGATCTGAAAGGACCTTATTTCTGTCTGTTTTTTTCCTTTTCTCTTCTCCGTCCCTGGGTCTGCCACCTGTGAGAGCCGAGGCCTTCCTGCCTTGTTCTCGCCACCCTCGCCTGGTGCTGTGCCTGGCGGGGTTGATGCTCGGCGGGCCGCCCTCTCTCCCCTGGTCTGAGGGCTTCCCTCTTCTCTCTTTCTTCTCTTTATTTCCTTATTTCTTTTCTTCTCTTGTCTTTCTATTTGGTCTTTATTTCCCCTTATCTGTCTTGTTGGCCATAATATGATGCTGAGGTTCTTATATATAAAAATATATATATTTTTGTGCTCCTTACTTAAAACAAAATGGTTGAGTCAAGCATTTAAACTTTACTAAGAAATAGTTCATGTGGTTAGCTGGATAAAGGCACCGGAGCAGGGGTAAAGGACCGAATGCCAGTTTGGGCTCTGCTGTAACAGCTGTGTGACTTTGAACACACTTCTTAAAGCTCGCCTGGGCCTTGGTTTTCTTCATTTGTAAAATGAGGCGGGTGGTTGACCGCTGAAGATGTTCTACATTCTGGGATGTAAATTGCCCTCAATTTATTTTTATTGTGATAAAATATATATTGATATAACAGAATTTGCCATCTTAACTATTTTTAAGTGTATAGTTAGTTCACTGGCATTACGTACATTCACATCGTTGTGCAACCGTCACTACTGGCCATTTCCAGCACTTTTCGTCTTGCAAAACTGAGACTCTGTCCCCTTTAAGCACTCCCCATCCCCTCCCCCATCCCCTGGCCCCCACCCTCCCACTGTCTGTCTCTGTGAATTTGACTCCTCTAGGGACCTCATCTAAGCGGAATCATGCTGTATTTGTCTTTTTGTGACTGGCCCGTTTCACTGGCCCTCAGCTGGGTTTCATGACTAATTTACTTAGTAGCCCTTGTAGCAAGGAAGGTTTCTGCAGTTTGAAGAAATCTGCATTTTAACCAAGCAGAGGCTGTGCTTCCCGAGAGCACACTGATGCGGGTTCGCTCCTGGGGAGATCCACTGTCACCCTCCCTGCCCAGCCAGACGGAACCCTGAGGGAGGGACGCAGGGGTCAGTGTGGGGCACGAAGGTTCTGAAGTCTGGGGCTGCCCGGACAGCTGTGCCCAGCAGAGGGGACCCTGACGTCACACACCGTGGTCATGCAGGGCTGCCGGCTGGTCTCTGAAATTGCTTTAAAAGCTTGAAGTGCGGTGCTTTAGAAATTATAGTGAGTATGAGAGTATTAGGGTAAGCTTGGCGTGCCATTTGGGTGTGAATTTGCTCCCTTCCCTATAGTCACTCAGCCCCGCAGGGAGGAATCGAGGCAGCAGTGGTGCTGGCTTTCATGCGGGGCTGCCGGGAGGCTGGCGCAGGACCCCCGCTCTTCCTGGGGACCCTCCGAGCTGAGGCTTCTCTAACCTGGCCATGACTTCCCTCCCTAGATGCTGAAGTTTCAAACTATCCGTGGGGGCCTGAGGCTCCTAGGTATCCGCCGAACCTCCACTGCCCCCGCTGCCTCGCCCAGTGTCCGGCGCCTGGAATACAAGCCTATCAAGAAGGTCATGGTGGCCAACAGAGGTGAGCACAGCGGGAGCCAGCGTCCAGCCCCTGCCCCAGCTCCCTGCCCCTGTTTCTGCATCTCTTAGGACCCGGGGATCTAAATTCCCATCCTGTTGCCCACCCCCGGCCCCAGGCGAGATCGCCATCCGCGTGTTCCGGGCCTGCACGGAGCTGGGCATCCGCACCGTGGCTGTCTACTCGGAGCAGGACACTGGCCAGATGCACCGACAGAAAGCTGACGAAGCCTACCTCATCGGCCGCGGCCTCGCCCCGGTGCAGGCCTATCTGCACATCCCAGACATCATCAAGGTGGCCAAGGTGAGCGGGGCTGGGCTGGGATGGGGGCCTCTTGAGGGCCAGGCCTGGGTCCTGTGCCTGCCCCCCCAAAACTTGACACTACTGGCAGTGAGTCCCTGTGAAGGGATGAATGAGTGAGTGAGTGAGTGAGTGAGTGAATGAATGAGTGAAGGAATGAGTGAATGAGTGAAGGAATGAGTGAATGAGTGAGTGAAGGAATGGGTGAATGAGTGAGTGAGCAAATGAGTGAGTGAGCGAATGAGTGAAGGAATGAGTGAGAGTGAATGAGTGAGTGAAGGAATGAGTCAATGAGTGAGTGAAGGAATGAGTGAATGAGTGAAGGAATGAGTGAATGAGTGGGTGAAGGAATGAGTGAGTGAAGGAATGAGTGAGTGAGTGAGCGAATGAGTGAGTGAAGGAATGAGTGAGAGTGAGTGAGTGAAGGAATGAGTCAGTGAGTGAAGGAATGAGTGAATGAGTGAAGGAATGAGTCAATGAGTGAGTGAAGGAATGAGTGAGTGAGTGAAGGAATGAGTGAGTGAGTGAGCGAATGAGTGAGTGAAGGAATGAGTGAGTGAAGGAATGGGTGAATGAGTGAGCAAATGAGTGAGTGAAGGAATGAGTGAGAGTCAGTGAGTGAAGGAATGAGTCAATGAGTGAGTGAAGGAATGAGTGAATGAGTGAAGGAATGAGTCAATGAGTGAGTGAAGGAATGAGTGAGTGAGTGAAGGAATGAGTGAGTGAGCGAATGAGTGAGTGAAGGAATGAGTGAGTGAAGGAATGAGTGAGTGAATGAGTGAGTGAGTGAGTGAATGAGTGAGTGAAGGAATGAGTGAGTGAGCGAATGAGTGAGTGAGTGAATGAGAGAGTGAGCGAATGAGTGAGTGAGGGAATGAGTGAGTGAGTGAATGAATGGAGCAAGTGAGTGGGGGCAGGCGCGAGGGCTGCAGGGTTTGGGCGGGCCTTTGTGAAGGGCTTTGAGGGGAGCTCCACTCTACTGACGCCACCACACCCCCGCCAGGAAAACAACGTGGATGCCGTGCACCCTGGCTATGGGTTCCTGTCAGAGCGAGCAGACTTTGCCCAGGCCTGCCAGGATGCCGGGGTTCGGTTCATTGGGCCGAGCCCTGAGGTGGTCCGCAAGATGGGAGATAAGGTGGAGGCCCGGGCCATCGCCATCGCTGCAGGTGAGGATGGGGGCCACGCAGCTCCTGAGAGGGGCTGTCCGGGGCGGGGGCGCTGCTGGCGGGCTTCGGCTTGACCTGCCTGTATCCCACCAGGTGTCCCCGTGGTCCCCGGTACAGCCACCCCCATCACTTCCCTGCACGAGGCTCACGATTTCTCCAACACCTACGGCTTCCCCATTATCTTCAAGGCCGCCTATGGGGGCGGGGGGCGCGGCATGAGGGTCGTGCAGAGCTATGAGGTGAGCAGGCGCTGAGGGCTGGGAGACCACCTGCAGAGGGACTGGGGTGCTGGGGGCGGGCGGGGCCGTGCACGGCCGAGCTTGGGACTCACTGTCTCCTTGGCCCTCGCCTGCGCTCCCAGGAGCTGGAGGAGAACTACACCCGGGCCTACTCGGAGGCTCTGGCCGCCTTCGGGAACGGGGCGCTGTTCGTGGAGAAGTTCATTGAGAAGCCGCGCCACATCGAGGTGCAGATCCTGGGTGAGTGGGGCGCGTTCCCGGGGCCACAGCGCAAGGCAGCTGCAGAGGCCGCGCTCCTTCTGGCTTGGGGAAAGCTGCAGGGGCTCTCCCTCAGGAAGACCCTCCCCAGGAAGGTGGGCTGTGGGGCCATGCTGGTCGGGCCCGAGGCCTCCGTTGTGCCCGTTTCTGTCCTGGCTGAGCCACCGCTGGGAGCTGTGCCGAGCGGCCACGGTGCTTGCGCGGGGATCGTCAGGAGCTCAGGGGTGTCTGGATCCCAGGAGGAGCTGAGCACAGTCTACCTCCACCCCAGGGGACCAGTACGGCAACATCCTGCACCTGTACGAGCGAGACTGCTCTATCCAGCGGCGGCACCAGAAGGTGGTCGAGATCGCCCCTGCTGCCCACCTGGACCCCCAGCTTCGGAGCCGGCTCACCAGTGACTCTGTCAAACTTGCAAAGCAGGTGAAGGGCAGGGGCTCTCGGGGACAGAGTTTGAAAGCCAAGGGCACGGGCTCCTCCCCATGTGGAGACAAGGAGCCCATTCCTGCAGGCTTGCTTTGAGCTCCTGCTGGCATAAGCCTCACGGCCGGCGGTTGGGTTGCTGGGGTCCAGATGTGGGCCAGCTGCTGCAGAGCAGGGAGGCCCAGGGTGACCAGCTCCGGGAAGGGGGCAGGAGGACTGAGGGCTGATGCAGGGCCCTCGGGATCCTTGCTATGCAGCCGCAGAGGCGCTGGGCCCAGAGGCCAAGCCTGGAGACCAGAAAGGCTGAGAGAGGAGGGAAAGAGCCACTGGCCCCTCCTTAGTGCCCTCTGCACAGATTGAGTTTCTGCACAGCACCAGCGAACCCCTGGAACAAAGGGAATGAGAGAGTCAGTGGCATCTGTTAAGATTAAGGAACAGTATTCAGGCATCTCTTCCTCACTTATTCTTTTTTTTTTTTTTTTTTTGGCTGCGCTGGGTCTTCGTTGCAGCGTGTGGGCTTTCTCTAGTTGAGGCGAGCGGGGGCTACTCTTTGTTGCGGTGCCTGGGGTTCTCATCGTGGTGGCTTCTCCTGTTGCAGAGCACGGGCTCTAGGCGCGCGGGCTTCAGTAGTTGTGGCTCGTGGGGGCTCAATAGTTGTGGCTCACGGGCTCTAGAGCGCAGGCTCAGTAGCTGTGGCGCACGGGCTTAGTTGCTCCGCGGCATGTGGGATTTTCCCAGACCAGGCCTCGAACCCGTGTCCCTTGCATTGGCAGGCGGATTCTTAACCATTGGGCCACCAGGGAAGCCCCTCGCTTACTGTTAACTGTCCCCTACATCACCTCTCTTGCAACCCATTTGCTCCCCGGGTCCTCCTCCGCCTGTCTCTGCAGGGATGTGGGGTGACTGCCCTCAGGCCGGCCCGGGAAAGTGCCTGCCACGTGTGACCAGGCTGCAGCAGGGACCCTGCTCTCTGTTCTGCTGGGGCCCCCCTGACCCCACCCCGGCTCAGAGGCCAGGCATCCTACCCCTGCCTCTGCCTCCCCATCCCAGAGGCCCGAGTGGACATCTCTTCAGATCTGCTCTCCCCGGCTGCCAGGCCGGCCCCTGGGCCTGCTCTCCTTCCAGAGCTGAGCTCCCTCAGGCTCTCAGGCAGCCCGTGCCCACGGACCACGGACGCTTCTGTAACCTTCCCCAAATGGAAAGCCAGCCACGGCTAACATGAGGTGTTGATTAGGGTCTGATTATAGTTGAGATTTTGGTTCCTTTATAAGAGGACTATTCTTGCCTTGAGTTTGGTCTTATTTATTGGCTTATGCTGTGTCTCCTTCCAGAACAGATTTGAGGGAGCTGAGTAAAGTCTAGTTTGTGGTTTTGGTAGGACCAGAAGTGAAGCTAGAATTAGGCTTGTACTTTGAGTTAGAGCCTCATCTGTTGGTTCCTCTCAAATGGCATCTCTTTGGGTAGTGGCCAGAAGTGATGATGGAGTAAAGTAGAGGGGAACTTTCTGAAGACCCTCTAAGAATAAGAAGGGTCCAGGAGAGGCCAGGGTATGCACAGGTGGGCCTGTGCCCAAAAGCTGAGGAGCTGCTGGGTAGAGGGTGCCGTCTGGGCCAGACAGGAGCTTCTGCTCGTGTCTCACCCGGACAAGCTGTGTGCAGCCCTCAGAGGTTCCTGCGGAGGCCTGGGGTAGATGTCCAGGCCGGGGCCCCTTGTGGGTTTTGGGCTCTCGCCTCCCGGGGTCAGGGCTGCTGGGCTGCCTGCCATCGGTTGGGGCGGGGTTTGCCGCAGTCTGTTCTATTATGGAACCAGCCCAGTGGGTGAGCCTGCATCCCCATCGGGCTCCCACCACTGCGCCCTGCTGATGCGGCCACCCCACAGGTGGGCTACGAGAACGCGGGCACGGTGGAATTCCTGGTGGACAAGTACGGCAAGCACTACTTCATTGAGGTCAACTCGCGCCTGCAGGTGGAGCACACCGTCACCGAGGAGATCACCGAGTGAGCACAGGGGTCGAGCCAGTGACGCAGGGGCAGCCTCCGTGACCAGCCCGCGGCTGCAAATGGCGGGGAGCAGTCCTGGGAAGGGGCGTCTCCCCCATCTTGTGTGAAACCCACACCAGGTGGTTCCTAGGGAGTGGGCAGCAGGAGCTCGGCTCACTGTCCACGGGTAGAGAATATTTAGGGATCCAGGTACTTACTTTTTATGAAAATTATTATTATAAAAGCATTACATGGTTACTGTAAGAATTAGTACAAAGGAGCAAATAAAAATGACTCAGGACCCCACCCCTCAGAAACAGGATGCTGAGGAGGTTCCCGGCAGGCTGTGCTGTGTGCTGCACATCACGACCTCACTGGAAGAAGGTGCCATTCAACCCCATTTTTCAGATGACGAAACTGAGGCTCAGAGAGGTTAAGAGAGTTGCTCAAGGTCACACAGCTGGTCGTCTCCAGCCCTGTGCTGTGTCTCCTACGCCCACACTAAATCTTTTGGTTTCTTTCCATCTTTATTTACTATATAAGTAGTTTGACACAAATGAGGTGTTTTGTATAGAACTTTTATTCTACGTTTAAAGTTTAATATTTGTCTAAGGCATTCCCATTCTTTCCAAATACTTTTAAGTGGTTGCACACTATTGCATCTTCTGGGTATTTTATAACTTATCTACATATTCCTCTATTTTTAGACAATCAGGTTGTTTGGCTTTTGTAGTTATTAAGGGTGTGTCAGTTAACATCTTTGGGCCTAAGTCTTTGCCCACCTCTCTGAAGAGTTCTGAGGACAGACACCTTTAGTAGGATTACCTGAGCAATGGATAAGCAACATCTCACCTAAAGAGCCTTTGAGATCCCTTGTTCCAATTTGTTCTCCCACAAGCATTGCGTATAGACATTCCAAAAAAAACCTGCCCATTTTATAAACAATTAATATGGCCTTTCATTGTTTCAAAATACATACATTGAGCCTTTTAAGTGTTACACCCTAGCTTTGGGCCAGTCCATCTCACCATGGAACTTTTCGGACAGTTCCTTCCCCGACCCCTGACCCCACCTGAGACTGGGGATGCTGCTGGGGCGCCTGCCTTTGCCCGGCAGCTGCACGGAAGGCCTCAGGGTCCTTGCTCTCTCGAGGTAAAGGCTGAGTCGAGGCACATGCTCCGACCTCACCCTCTGGCCCCGTGAGACTTTCCCCATTGCGTTGCTGTAAAACTGTCGTCAATCTTGAGCCTGTTCTGAGCCTGTTCTGCTAAGGATGGGAGCCTTTGCTTGCTCGAGAGCAGAGGTTTTATGTCAGACACAGACTGGGGTGCAGGTTCCTCCCAGGTTACTAGCTGCGTAGAGCTTGGGTGGGCTGCAGCCTCTCTGGCCCTTGGGCTCCTCCTCTGATGGGAACGACAGTGACTCTCAGAGCATTACTGTGGAGGTGACGCTTGGCAAGAGCACAGCCATAGTCTGCGGTGTGTAGATGCGGCGCTGCGTGGTAATCATCCTCACAACTGTGGAGTGGTTTAGCAGGAAATACGAAGCACTGAGGAAGATCCGCCAGGGTGGTAGTTCCCGGGCTGTCCTTATCACAAGCCTCGGTGACAATAAATTTAAAACCTTGAGTTTTTTTTAACAGCTGTTCCACTTAGATTTGTTGCCGTCCTTAGGAGCATGGCAGTCAGCGAGGGTGTGCTTAGAACACCGGGCACATTTGGAGAGCTCTGTACTCTGAGATCTTCTCTGAAGGGTCTTTCTTGGGGACAAGCCCAGCTGCAACATAGGTCATGGTAGGGTGGCATCCTGACCACGATGGCGCCCACCGGTGTGGACCCTCCAGTAGCTGTGGCCCCATCTCAACAAGCCTGGCCTTCACTATAATCCTGTCATCTTGCAAACTGGCCCCCAGCCCCACCCAGCACACACCCTGTAGCACATACCGCTCTTAAGAATGAGGGTCTGAGCCTTCAGATCCAGGCTTGACCAAGGGAGGGTTTGGGGGAGGTAAGAGGACAGAGAGACCCCAGGGAAGAGGTAGGGCAGAGCGTGGGGAGGAGTAGTTTGGGAGGGGGTGCAAGATCAGGTAGATGCTAATATTTCAGCCACCCCTCCGGCTGCCGCGTTCTCCTCATTCAGACCTTGCGGGTTCCCAGCCTGGTCTGGTTGGGAGGAGGCTGCCGAAGGGTCAGCCGGCAGGGGCGGCGGGGCCGGGGCTGCCCTCGCCCATCCCCTGCCTCACGCTCTCCCCCTCCTCTGCCTGTCCCCCATCCTGCAGTGTGGACCTGGTCCACGCCCAGATCCACGTGGCCGAGGGCCGGAGCCTGCCCGACCTGGGCCTGCGGCAGGAGAACATCCGCATCAACGGCTGTGCCATCCAGTGCCGGGTCACCACTGAGGACCCCTCGCGCAGCTTCCAGCCGGACACCGGCCGCATCGAGGTAGGGCCGCCTTCCCACTGAGCCCGCCACCAGTCTCGGCTTGCTTGCAGACGCTTCTCTGGGGGGCACGAGGGAGCCTGTGGGCCCGGCAGTGAAGGAGGCCCCTGGCTTGAGCTGGCTGAGAGTACGTGGGAGCCAGGCACTGTCCAGGACTAAAGGGGAGAGCATTCCCGGGGAGAGACTGCCATGTGCACAGGCCGGAAAGGCCAGCGGGGGGGGATCACATGGAACAGGGAGCAGACCAGCTGGGTGGCAAGTGCAGGGTCCCTGGGAACGAAGCCCAGGCCCTTGACTCGTGTCACAAGAACCCAAAGCTTCACTGCCCACCGAGCAGCGCTGCTGGCTTCTGTCCTGCCTTCAGTCTGAGGGAGACCCTGGGTGCAGCAAGGGACTGGGGCCCGTTATGTCTCAGTGGAGGGGACGGGCTGGGCCAAGGGACCCATCAGGGATGAATGAGGGAGTCGGGGAGATGGAGGGGGCCAGGGAGGAGACTGAGAGGCAGGTTCGGCCTGTCAGGGGCTGAGAGAGGGCCTGGGCGGGCTCCCCTGCCCCTCCCCTGGGCACTCCTCTCTCCCCTCCCCCCCCCTCCCCTCCCCTCCCCTCCCGCCCCAGCCTCTGGGCCCGCTGCAGGCAGGAGCCCTCTGGCCTGCTGGGACTCCTGTTCCCTGGTCCTGTCTCATGCCACCAGCTAAGGATGCCTCCAGTCCTGCACGTCAGCAGTGCTGTCACAGGCTCTGCCGGTTTACTGCTCCCCATATGGCCCGAGCTTCTGAGGAAGCAGGAGGCGTGCGGGGGTCCAGGGAGGAGGGCGAGGGTGATTTTGAGACAGACCCTGAGTTCCTGAGACAAGTGACATGGGGTGGCCGGGGAGGGAAGGGGAGCTATCTGGATTCTGAAAGCCGCATAGAGCTGCTCGGCTTGAGGCAGAGCTGCCGCCGGAGTTCCATTTCTGGAAGGATCCAAGTCCATAGGTGGGGGCCAGCCCCAAGGCCAGAGTGCTGTGCGCTGGGCGGCCCCCGACTTCTCTGCCCTCGGCCGGGAAGGGGCAGCTCCGAGACGCAGTGCTGCCTTCCTGCACCTCCACCTCCGGGGCCTGGCTCCTCCGAGCCTGGTTTACCACAGAATATTTTTAGCTGACAGTTCCTGCTCACAGCTGCGTGTTCACCCTTAAATATTTTATTGAGTTCCTCTTTATCGAACACGGGCCTGTGTCCCTTAGACGCGGAAATACGGTGCAGCGTGTGTCCCAAGCCCCCCGGGCTGTCCCTTCCGCTCCCCATCTCCCTGACCTGTGCCGCACATGGGTCCCCTGCCCCGGGCGCAGGCTCTCCCTCCCCCTCCACAGATGTTCACGCCCCAAGCCCCTGTCCCCGTGCCGTGGCCCCCCTGCCCGCATCGGACCGTTTGGAGCCCCCGTGCGTCCCCATGAGCCGCCTCTCTGACCCTCGCTCCGCTTCCCCTCCTGGGCCCGTGGGCTCCTGTGTGTCTCCCTGCATCTGGCCTGGCTCCCTGTTCCTAGTGTTAATCATCCGCTCGCTGGCTCCTCCCATCTGGAAGGCAGGGAAGGTGGGGGGACACCGTGTGTTAAACGCCCCCGGCCTGCCTCCACTTGCCTTGCTCTGTCCTGCAGCATCCTTGTCACCCGTCTGTGTGCTTCCTCATTTGTTTGTCTGCCCCCTTCGCCCAGCAGGCTGGGAGCCCCTTGCGAGCAGGGGGTCTGTTTTAGCTGCTCTGTCCCCACTACCTGGCACGAGGTGGGCACACGTGCTGTGGAATGAATGAGTGAACAAATGAATGAACCTGAAAAGCAAGAGGGTTGGTCAGGCGGGCGGGGTGGCAGGTCGGTGGGATCTGGCCTGCTTGCCCCGGTCCCTCCGTGCCCTGCAGGCTCCGCATCAGCCCTGAGTGCTAGGTGCCAAGCCCTGGGGCTGGCGGGGCACACCCTCCCCGTCCCTTGTCCTGCCCCCTTGCTCCTCTTGGGGAGGAGGGAGTGGTGACTGTGCCCCTTCCTCCACACGGTGGGGTACCCCTGGGTTTGCTGGCAGAAAGTAAGAACTTCACAAGCCAGAGTTGGGGTTCACCTGTGCACGGCCTTCAGCGCCCTGCCGGCCCACGCTGGCCTCTCCCGCAGGTGTTCCGGAGCGGGGAGGGCATGGGCATCCGCCTGGACAACGCCTCTGCCTTCCAAGGCGCCATCATCTCCCCCCACTACGACTCCCTGCTGGTCAAAGTCATCGCCCACGGCAAGGACCACCCCACGGCCGCCACGAAGATGAGCAGAGCCCTTGCCGAGTTCAGAGTCCGAGGCGTGAAGGTGAGCGTCTGCAGGCCCGAGATGCCCATTGGCCTCTCCGTCAGGCCCTGTCACTTGTGTATAGCTGGAGATGGAATCACAGCCACATACTGTCTTGTCCCTGAGGCCAGCGCTGCTCGAGCAGCTGTGGGCACTCCCTGGGCAGACGCTGCCGTCAGACACTCTGCAAGGCAGGAGGGGCAGAAGGACGGGGCTCTGCCCCTCGGAGATCACGCTGCCCAGCCCCCTGTGGAGGGTGGTGGCCTGGCAGACCCACTCCTCCTCCATCTGAGAGTCCCAGGGGATGCTCTCCCCGTGCTGAGGACACCGTCCCCTGCCCACTGCACATGGGGAGCTGGGTGGCTGACGGCCCCTCCGCACCACCCTCTCCTTCTCGGCTGCTCCAGCCCTGCTGCGTCCGGGCTCGGCGCTGGGTCTGGGGCACGTGGGCAGCGCTCTCCTCTCTCAGCCCCACGTCATTCCCCTCACCTGCTGACATGCTCCACGGTGTCTGGCAGGTGGTCCGAGGGTGCAGAAGCCTTTTGAAAAAGCACGTGGGAGGGAGGAGCCTGTGGGGCTCGGCCCACCTCCCGGGGTCCGTGCTTCGGGGCCTCTGCACTTCCGTGAGGAGCCTCAGGGCTCCCGTTCGGGGGGCCATTTCCTGCACACGTGGCAGAGACACGTCGTGATGTCGTGTGCTCCACCCGCTTCTCGCTGCGGGGGCTTGGTCTCCCACCGCGGTGTCCCGGGGCTGCTTCCGGTGGGGGGTGGCCAGTGTGCAGGGGGCCCGGCCACCCCACCCCTCGCCTGCCTGCTTCTGTTACTGTGTTGTCCTGTTGGTGACCCCGGCTGGCCCCCCCGTGGTTGTGCCCCTGGGCCATAGGACCCTCCACCTGTCCTACGGGCTGGAGGGCTCCTGAGCACCCACTGCCTTAGAGCTGGAAGGTGGAGAAGGGAGACCAGGGCCATGGGGTCCGTGAAGGGGCCGAGGAAGGTGGGAGGCCGACAGCAGGTTGGGGCACCAGCGTCCTGCCCAAATGTGCACCTGGGCCAGGCCACTGGCCCTGCCAACCCTGCGCCGCAGCCCTGCAGGCCACCTACCCTTCCCCCCCACCCCCACCCCGTGCTTTCTCCACCCTCTCTCCGCGGCCCCTTGCAGGGCTCACGCTCTCCTGCTCTTCTCTGTTGAAGACCTTGTTTCATTTTATTTAAACCAGGATCTCTTGGGCCACATCCAGGTATGTGTTCTGGGGCTGGGCGGGCAGGCACACGTGTGTGTCGATGCCATGCACACATACAAGTGTGTGAGCTCGGCCTGCCACGTGTGTACGCACGCACCTTATCGCGCCAACTCTCACTGGGCCGCCATCAGGGCCACAGTGGGTCCCCTTAGGCAGCAAGGGCCACACACCCCTCAGCACAGGTGCAGCACCGCGGGCCTGGGGTGCCACGCCCACCCTCCGCACCGGGACCGGGGCACCTGCATGTCCTCGAAGCACTGGGTGCACGGGCCACGCCACACGTGCCCGGAAGTGTGTTTGGAGCACTGATTCCTCCCAGCTGATGCCCAGGAGCAGTGGTTGTTTGAAGGCTGGAGGAGGCCTGTCTGGGCCAGAGGCTGGCAGGGACCTGGGCCTGGCGGAGGCAGGGCAGGGCAGGCTGCCCCGTGACTGTGGCTCCTTGAGGTGGGGACTAGAGCAGTGGCCATGTGGGCGTGGTCCCCCTTGGTGTTTGCCCCTGGGTGTCCAGCAAGAGCAAAGCCACGAGGGGCGTCAGTGGAGCAGCTGAGAACCAAGATCTTGCTCAGGGCTTGCATCCCTGACAGGAACCTTCTAGGGGGGTCCCAGACTGAGCAGGGCAATGGGATTCCAAGTCCCTTTCCAATCCCTTTGGGATGACATTTTATACATCCAGAAGGTGCCCTGGCCGATGGTGAATAAGGTTGTCACCCACGGGAGCCAACGGGGACTTCCTTATTGAGTTGCTAAGAAGAACGTTACCAGCCCAGGTCCCTTTGCCCAGAAGGGCTGCACCGCCTCCCACCTGCTCCCTTTGCTGCTCTGTGCACTGTAACGCCCGTGCCAGGTAAGGGCAAGACATCCTGCCCATGTGCTGTCAGGAAGGGGCGTTCCCTGCGCTCAGATGTGGGCACAGAGCACAGAGGCGCTGGGCCCCACAGCACTCCAGGGTCCAAGGGCACCCCAGGCTGGCTGGGCCTCCACGGGGCTGGTAGCCCCAGTGCTGACCCCATCTTGTTTGTGCCTCCACTGGCCCGGAGTCCCCCCTCTCTTTTCAGGGAACCTAGCAGGGCGAGACCAGAGACTAGCACTGAGGTGACCCCAGTAATTTTATTATAAAGAAAAACAAGACTTGCACTTGGTGGCTGCAGCCCCTGCCTCGGAGGCTGTGAGCACCTGTCACAGGGACCTGTCCCGTTCTGCCCGACTGGAGGCCAGAACCAGGGAGAGGGCCCCCTGTCCTGCCCAAGGGACCCAGCGTAAAACCAGGAGGGACTCTCAGGCAGTGCTGACCCACCGGGCCAGGAGGCTGCCCACCCCACACCCTCTGCCGCCCACCCCGGGCTGGCTCCCTTGCCATCACACCACACTCTCTTCCAGCCGCTCGGCACTGCCCCCCATGCCCCGGCACCCGGCCCCGAGCAGCCCCCCGTGCACAGAGTGGCTCCGTCGGGCCCAGGCCCCTCCGAGGCGCCTGGCGTACCCGTAGCACCCGCCCGTGTCTCCCAGGTCCAGGGAGCAGCTGCGCTGGGGGCGAGGCGGGGGACTCCGCGGTGGGTGCGTCTTGGGTGTGGGGCTGGGGCCCCCGTTGGTCTGGGATTGGACGTGGCTGAGCTTGAGGGGGAGGCGGCCATTCCCGGCCCCCCGGCCCCGAACCAGCAAGGCCACAGTGAAGACCAGTAAGGCAGCCACCAGCACCCCCCCGACAGCCACGGTCAGGGTCCCGCCCAGCACGTGGGCCTGCAGGGCGTGGCACAGGGGCGTGGCTGGCAGCGTGGAAAAGTGGGCACAGCCCAGCAGCCTAGTGGCTGTGAGGTCGGAAGGCCCAGTGGCAGGTGACAGGGCCAGCAGACAGAGGTCATAGTCGGCACCCGGGACCAGGTGTTTCAGCAGGAAGTGGTGGCTGGAGGCTGGGATGATCCTGCGGGCAAGGGCAGGCAGTCAGAGCGCAGGCACGGGGGCCCAGGCCCCAGCCCACCCCCCACCAGCCTCACCACGCGCCCCCAGGTCCCAGCTCTGAACACTCCCTTCCCCAGGACCACACGGGCCTGTGTGTTCACTGAAGAAGGCAGAGAAAACAAGACAGGCGCGTGTGGCCCTGGAGCCGGTTGTCAGGGGCCAGAGAGGTGTGCATGTTGACACCCGGGCCCAGGGCTGGCCTCGAGGCGGTGGAGAATCACACGCCAGGTGCACAAACGACATGCGTGTGCGGGCCAAGCCCACGAGCTTAAATGCAGACGGATGCCAATACCCGAGGCCTCACCCGCTCTGCCACACCTGAGGCCTCCCCCTCCCCTCCCCCTGCAGCCCCCACTCGGCCCAGGCAGCTCAGAAGCTGAGGAGGGGTGTGTGGAAGCCCCGAGGAGAGAGAAGGAGCAGGAGAGGTGGCCAAGTCCCGAGGGGTGGAGCAGGGCTCAGAGGAGGGCTGCTGGGGGTGACGCTGGGGGCCACGGACTATAAAGCGCCTCCTCACCGGTACATGAGGGTCTCGTCCTCGCTGCTGTTGTACTGGATTTGGAACATCCACACAGGGTCCGCCGGCCGCCCTGGCCCCCAGCTCACTAGCCCCGAGGTGGCGGTCACCTCCGTCACCTGCACGGCTGGCTCAGACTCCAGCGTCCCCTCGCCCTCGGCAGCAGTGCGGGCTGAGGCGGCGATGTCCGAGGGCCCCGGGCGGGCCCCCTCGGTACTGCCGTTCCCTCCGTGGGGTAAGGCCAGCACCCGTAGTTCTACCTGGGCTGTGGCCTCGCCAGCAGGGTTGGTGGCAATGCAGGTGTAGCCCCCCGCGTCCGCGGAACCCGTCACCCCAATCTCCAGGGTCCCGTTGGGAAAAGCCCGGGCTCGGGAGGAGTTGCCGACCAGCCGGTCGTCAGGGCCGACCCAGTGCATGGTGGGCGCAGGGTCGCCGAGGGCCCGGCACCGCAGTGTGGCCCGCTGGCCCTCCAGCACCCAGAGGCGCTGCGTGTGGCGGGCAATGAGGGGCGGCTCACAGGAGAACTCGCCCTCGGGCACCGCCCAGAAGTAGCGGCCGG
Organism: Eschrichtius robustus; assembly: GCF_028021215.1. NCBI lineage: Eukaryota > Metazoa > Chordata > Mammalia > Artiodactyla > Eschrichtiidae > Eschrichtius > Eschrichtius robustus. The sequence continues at coordinate 108,583,854 of NC_090834.1, read as the reverse complement.
CCAGGCCAGGCGGGGAGGCGCACGTCTCCAGGTCGTCGGGCCGGGCGAGCCGCCGCAGCCACAGCAGTTCGCAATTGCAGTGCAGGGGGTTCCCACTGAAGCTCAGCACCAGCGGGGCAGGCGAGGCCTCGGCGTTGCGCCCCCGGGAGAAGAGCGGGTCGGGCGCCAGCGTGGCCAGGCGGTTGGAGGTGAGGTCAAGGCGGGAGAGCTGGCCGAGTTGCGCAAAGGCGCCCGGGGGCAATGCGTCTATGAGGTTGTGGTCCAGGTTGAGGGTGTGCAGGGCAGGCATGGCGCCGATGCCGGCCCAGGGCACCTGCCGCAGGTTGTTGTAGGACAGGTCCAGGTCCTCCAGGCTGTCCAGGAAGTCGTCGAAGGCCCCCGGCGCGATGCGGCCCAGCTGGTTGCCGCTGAGGATGAGGTGCTGCAGGTTGACGGGGCCCCGCAGGCTGCCGGTGCCCAGCTCCACCAGCCTGTTGCCATCCAGGTGCAGGGAGCGCAGGCTCTCCAGGTCCCCGAAGGCGCGGGCCCCGATGCGGGTGATGGCGTTGCGGGACAGCGTCAGGTCCACCAGCCCCGTCATGTTGCGGAAGTCTGGCGGCCCTAAGGCCTGGATGAAGTTGTCAGCCAGCCGCAGCTCCACTGTGCGCCGGTCCACGTTGGGCGGCACGAACAGCAGGCCTCGGTGGGCACAGAGGGTGCTGAGCGACTCGGACAGGTTCTGGCAGACGCAGGGCAGTGGGCAGGCGGCCGCTCCACTGGCCAGCAGCAGCAGCAGTAGCGGCGGGGCCATGGTGAGCGCCCTGTGGGGAAGGGTCACAGCCCAGGCACAGGTGGGTCTGGCACAGGTGCCCACTTGCCCCAAGACCCAGTCTCATGGGCCAGCCTCGAGAGCCTGGCCTGGGGGTGGGGTCAGAGTCAGAGGCCCAAGGGGTCCCCCAAGGCTGAGAGAAAGCTGGAGCCTGCAGGGCCAGGGCCCCCAGAGTAAAGGTCACATTTCCCAAGCAGTTAGGGGGAGTCCGGGCTCTGGGGACAAGGAGAGGCTTGAGGCAGGAAGCGGAGGTGGCCATGAGAGCAGGGAGGGTCCTGGAACTTCCTTTCCCTGGCGTCCCCTGGAACCTCCGGCATCCCTTCGGCGCCATCCCCTCCCCCGCCTGCTAAGATGCCCCTCCCCAACCCCTCCCGTGGCCCCTTGCCCCTCCCTGACCAACCCCCAGTCTGTCCCCCGCGGCCCCCTCACCTGGTGTCCGTAGCTCAGGGGGCGCGGGCCGGCCTCCCCGTGGGCCCGGCCGGCCCCTGCTGACTCCAGGCGGCTCTCCCGCGGGGGTGAGGCCCGGGGAAGACCAGCCGCCCTCCGCACGCCTTCCGGCCCATGGCGCTCGGGCCCGAGGCCCCGGCTCACTCGGTTCCCGGCACCTTTTCCGCGGCGCGGCGGCGGCGGCGGCAGCGGCGGCAGTAGCAGCAGTAGCAGCACTGACAGGCAGGGGGGTGCGCGCCAACGAGCACGCGCACCGTGGACACGCACGTGGAGAGCGGACGTGGAGGGGCGCGCGGGTATCCACCGGGGCCCAGGCCGGCTCCCGAGGTCACCCGGATACGCGGCCACTGCAGGGCCCACGGGTGGCTCCTGGTCACGCCCGAGGCCCGGGCCGGCGCGGACCCGCCGCGCAGCCCCCTGGCGCCGCCGCAGTGCACTCACCCTGGCACAGGCGCGCGCGCCCCCGGCCACCCTGGCGCCCCTGCATCCTGCACCGCACTGGCGCCTGCTGCCGCTGCGCGAACCGTCACTCTGCAGACAGCCAGACAAAGCGCCAGCTCGCGGGCCCCTTCACCATCTCCCAGAGACGAGAGTCTTTGTCACATGTCGCTGGGCACCCTCCCGAACACACCCACACATGCCCACACACCCACACGTCCCCACACCCACAGGCAGGGCCTGGTGCAAACCCGCACTGTTGCTGGGACCCTTGCATTCACAGACACACGCTGAAGGTCATAACCGTTCTGCATCGCCAAGTCACGTGGAGGGTCCCCAACAGGCACGGGCCCTGCGGGGGGAGGGGAGGGTTTGGGGCGATGCCCCCTCTTCCCCTCCCCCCGCCCCCCAGGCAGGGCTCCCGCGGGGTGGGGCCGAGAGAGCTCGGCCTTGGGTCTGGCGCCGTGCTCCGCCCCCGCTGCCGGCCCCTCCCTCCTCCTTCCCCGGCTCCCCGCCCTGCCTGGTGCGCTCCGGAGCCAACCGGTCTCCGCCTCCGGCCCAATTGGTCTGCGCCGCGCGGTTCCCAGCAGGCCGACGGTGGCACGCTGTTTGAAGCTGTGCGTCAGTGGTCCTGGCTGTGCCGGCAGCCCCTCCGTCCAGCTTCTGCCCCTACCGGGCCATTTCCCTGGAAGAGTGGCCCGGGACGAGCTCGGCTTAGACGGCTCAGCTGAGAAGGGGCTCCCGTGGTGTGTGTGTTAGTGGTGGGCGGGGTGGGGGGGGGCGTGAGTTCCCTGCTTCCTACCTCTGAGATCCGGGGCTTGGGTGGGAGCGCTGAGGGCTGGGAACCAGGTCGGGCACTCTGGTCTTTTGTCTTGGCTGCCCAGATGGGAAACAAGGCAAGTCACTACCTCCCCCAAGTATTTCCTGGCCTTCAGGCTACTCAGATCCTTTCCCTTCCCTCAGGGAAACAGAACTCTAATCCTGCCTCGTGCACCAGGTAACCTTGGGCAAGTTTTTTAACCACTGAGACAATTTTCTTATCTAGGCCAAAGAGTATTAATTTTATGTGCTTCATAGGGCTGAGAGAAGAAATGAAGCAGCCTGTGAGGGGCTGAGCCACCTGGCCGCTGGAAGCCATTCTTACCGTTGCCACTCCCCCGGCCTCGGCTGTTGCATTTGTAAAATGAAGGCACTGGATCCTAGCCCAGGTCAACTCTTGCTCAGTGGCCTTAGATAGCCCCTTGTTCCTCTTCTCCCCATCAGAAATGTTTTCATTCACTCTAAACGTACGTGTTTACTGGCATCCATCATGTGCCACTCTGTGCAGGGAGCTGGGGTACATCAGGAACCAGATGGGCCTGGTTCCTATCCCCATGGAGTACAGTTGGGATGACAGAGCCTCCGAAAATTACAAAGGGGGAGGGGTCTACAAAAGGGACATGCAGGGTGGGACAGGGGAGGCCTCTTAGGATCCTTCCCACCCCTAGGTGGCTCTAGGTTCTTTAGATGGTTTAACTGGTTTCTTCATCTCAAATGCCATGCCTTGGCACAGTTGAAATGTCCCCATCTCTTTAAGAGGAGCATTGACTAGTCTCGGGGGCAGACAGGCAGACTGGTCACACCAGACAGGCATGAGGCAATGTCGGCTGGGCCCCACTCTGCAGTGGCCGCCAGTGGGATGCTGGCTGGGGAGGCACCCTTCCCATTCCGGGCCTCCAGGTGATAGGAGTCCTGGGGGAACAGGTAGAATCTCTCACAGTAGCAACAGGGCCCAGCAGCTCATGCTGGGCCTGGAGACCCTACTGAAGGTGCCAACAGAGATCACGAATGGGTGACACATGGAGCTGCCTTCTCTGAAGTAACAGCCAGGCTGTAGCCATATGGTCATAGGCACACGTACACTGGAATCCCTTCCACTTGCAGTCATGGGGCATCTCTCACAGCGCTGGCTCCCAGGCCCCCATGTGGCCTCTAGGTTGGACTTTACCCTGCCCTAGCGTCATTCTGTCACCCAGCTGTTTAACGAGCAGAACTGGGGGCCCTTGTGCACAAAGCACAGGGGCACCGGTCCCTCAGACAGCACCCATGCTCCCGGGCACGTGAGGAATACAGACAAGCAAAAGATGATGAGGCTGAGGGAGGAACTTTCCAACAGCTGATCCCATGGAGTCCTAGAAAGGGAGCATCCAGCTCCACCGTGAGGGTGGGGGATGAGGACAAAGAAGGTCTTTGAGTTCAGACTTCCAGGAAGAGCTTACCAGGCAGGTGTGGAAGTGTGAGAGCACAAGGCAAGATTGGTGTGGCTAGCGGTGGCCATGATGAGGAAGCCCGGCAGAAGGCATGGCCTGAGGACAGGGGTCACAGAGTCTAGAGATGGCTGTGGTAGAGTCGTCTGGCTTGACCAGTGGCACAGGAGTGGTGGGTGAGGATGATTTTAGCGGAGGTTTTGGTAACTGGGTAGATGGTGAGACACCCAGCAGAAGGCAGAGGACTGGGTAAGAGAAGCTGATTTTGGACCTAATGAGCTTGTGTGAGGGACACACAAGGACAGGTGCCCAGGAGGCATTTCCACTTTGTGTCTGGAGCTGGAGGCCCAGGACAAGGCCACCCAGAGAGAGTGTGCTGTGTGGGAAGAGGCCCAGTGACAGCCCTGAGAACTCCATCCTGCAGGGGTGGGAGGAGCCCCCAGTGGGGACCAGGGAGGAGAAGGAGGGGAGCAAGATGTCTTGGAAGCCCAGGGAGAGAACATCCCGGTGGGAGCTGTTAGCAGGAGAAGGCTGGGAAGGTGCACCCTTAACTGGAAGGAGAGGCCATAGGGAGACTATCAGGGCATGGCTGTGTGCTGTGTGTGGCGGGGAGGGTGCTGGAGGCAGGAGCCTCTTTGAAGAGGTGCAGCTAGCAGGGCCAGAAGGGGGCTGCTTTATGCCGCACCGCTGTGGGGAAGGCCGAATCCATCTTCTTGGCTGTGGGATGGGAGGAGGTGCTTATTTCCAGATCCCTGAGGAAGGAGGAGGTGGGGCTCAGCACATGCTCCAGGGCAAGCAAGGAGGGCAGGACGGGCTCAGGCCCCTCACGGCTTAGGGGACTCTGCCAGAACGGGGGTGGGGCTGGTGAGGAGATGGGGAGATGCCACTCCACAGGGAGCCTTGAACCTCAGCATGGTGCCCTGGGAAACTTGGGCAGCTGTGCTAGCCTAGGGTGGCACTTTTAGCCTCTCCTGTCCCTGTCTGTGCTGCACGGTGACACCCTCCCACCCGCCTCTGTCCTGCAGACCAACATCCCCTTCCTGCAGAATGTGCTCAACAACCAGCAGTTCCTGGCAGGCACCGTGGACACCCAGTTCATCGATGAGAACCCGGAGCTATTCCAGCTGCGGCCTGCACAGAACCGGGCCCAGAAGCTGCTGCACTACCTTGGTCCGGCCCCGAGACTGCCCTTCTCTCCCCTCCCAAATGCCTTGCTTCTGGCCCCCTGCCCAGGGAGCTTCCTAGCAGCCCCTGCCTCTGTCCTCAGTCTGGTCCTGCACCTTCTTCCTTTGCTTCACCCTCCCACCCCGCCCACCTTCCTTGCTCCTGATCTTAGAGGCCCCCTTTCCCATCCATGTGGCCGTCACTAGGTCCCCACTGCCTGGACCCAGGAGGCCCTGGCTTTGGAGAGGACAGGGGCCAGCTGGAAGACCAGGGATCCTGGAGGAATCCCCCCATCCCTGAGCCCAGCGACTCTCACTCTGCCCTCAACTCAGGCTCTGCCCAGCCTGCCCTGACCCACTGCCCACTCTCTCCCCAGGACATGTCATGGTGAACGGCCCAACCACCCCGATCCCCGTCAAGGCCAGCCCCAGCCCCACGGACCCTATTGTCCCTGTGGTGCCGATAGGTAGGTGAGATTCATTCTGCCGCCTCGTAGGGGAGACAAAGAGGAGGCTGCCCCCTGCAGGATGGGTGCTAACCCCCCAGTCTGCCCTAGGCCTGCCCCCAGCTGGTTTCAGAGACATCCTGCTGCGGGAGGGTCCCGAGGGCTTTGCTCGAGCAGTGAGGAACCACCAGGGGCTGCTGCTGATGGACACGACCTTCAGGGACGCCCACCAGTCACTGCTGGCCACGCGTGTGCGAACCCACGATCTCAAAAAGATCTCCCCCTATGTTGCCCACAACTTCAGCAAACTCTTCAGCATAGAGAACTGGGGAGGTAGGCTGGAGGAGGAATGGGATGGGATGTGGGACAGTGCATGGAAGGAATGTGGTATCCACAGTACAGGCAGGCCACTCGGGCTCTCCAGGAATAGCTACAGATGTTAACACTGGGAACGAGTGAGAACTGAACAAGGCACAGCATTCATGTGTTTAGCAAACAGTGACTGGTGCCCATTCTAGCCAGTCCTGGTGCTGGGCATGAGATCGCAGAGCTGAGACCCAAGCAGCTCAGGGTCACAGAGGAGATGCCCGCCTGTTAATTATAGCACAGAGAATGTGGGGTGAGGGCTGTGAAAGTGGATGCAGAGAGGACACAGTAAACCTGAGCTGTCCCAAGAGATCAGCAAAGGAAAAAGTCTGCAGGGATCGTGGCTGGGATGCGAGGGATGCTGAAGATGAGCAGGACCTGGTGTTAGGGCCAGAGGCTCACGCTGCAGAGCTGCAGGGCATGGTGGGGTCCCCAGGACGTTTGGGGGTTGACCTGGGCCTCTTGGTCCCTGTGCAGGAGCCACATTTGATGTTGCGATGCGCTTCCTGTACGAGTGCCCTTGGCGGCGGCTGCAGGAGCTCCGGGAGCTCGTCCCCAATATCCCGTTCCAGATGCTGCTGCGGGGGGCCAATGCCGTGGGCTACACCAACTACCCCGACAATGTGGTTTTCAAGTGAGCCTGGGGTGGGGTGGGCAGACACTGCACGATGTGGCCCAGCAGGTGCCAGGCCACAATGCAATGGCCTGCGCTCCCCACAGCAGGCTTGAAACCAAGTCTCTCGGTAGCTGTACCCAGCAAGGGCTGCAAGTTACAGTCAGAGAACTGGGAGGGCTTCCAGTGGAGGCCCCAGGAGGGCAGGTGACTTGTCCCAGGCCACGTGGTGTAGAGCTGGGGCTGAAACCCAGGCCTGTCTCCCTCAGCCTGCCATTCCTTTGCAAAGCAGAATCCCCAGCAGATTCTTCGAACTTGGGCAGACTGAGCTGCACTGCATGCGACTAGCACAGGACAGCTCCGCTCCTTGCCGGGTGCTGCTGGGGCGACCCTGCCCAGCCCAGGTTGCCCTGGAGAGGCCTTGTCCACGCTATGGACATACTGTGGTGCCCCCTGGCTCTGTGGGTGCCACGCCCCCTGCCGGACCCGACCCTCAGATCTTATTCCCCAGGGGCTGCAAGTGGGCCAGGAGGCAGAAAAGGATGTGCTGCAGGGAGTAGGATGGCGCTAACCCCTGAGCTCTCCTACCCACTCAGGTTCTGTGAGGTGGCCAAGGAGAATGGCATGGATGTCTTCCGGGTCTTTGACTCCCTCAACTACCTGCCCAACCTGCTGCTGGGCATGGAGGCGGCGGGCAGTGCCGGTGGTGTGGTGGAGGCCGCCATCTCCTACACGGGTGACGTGGCCGACCCCAGCCGTACCAAATACTCGCTGCAGTACTACATGGGTTTGGCTGAAGAGCTGGTGCGAGCTGGCACCCACATCCTGTGCATCAAGGTGCCTGGGCCCAGCCCACCCCCAGGAGTCTCCCCACCATGTCCCTCATCCCCCCCACGTCACGCCCCCTCCTCACCGTCTTTCTCTTTCTCCTCCTCTCTTCCCTTAGGACATGGCAGGGCTGCTGAAGCCAGTGGCCTGCACCATGCTGGTCACCTCCCTCCGAGACCGCTTCCCTGACCTCCCACTGCACATCCACACCCACGACACATCAGGGGCGGGCGTAGCAGCCATGCTGGCCTGTGCCCATGCTGGCGCTGATGTGGTGGACGTGGCAGCTGACTCCATGTCTGGAATGACTTCACAGCCCAGCATGGGGGCCCTGGTGGCCTGTACCCGAGGGACTCCCCTGGACACAGGTAGGAACAGCAGCAGCCCAAGGCCATTCCCCTCTCAGAGCTGCAGCCCTCACCAGTCCCAGCAGAGTTGGGCGTATCCTAGAATCCAGATGCTCTGGCCTGGCCTGGTCTTGCCTTCTATCAGCCACGTCTGCGATGTGGCCTGACCTAGCCCTGGGGTCCTGGCAGGAGCATCTGGAAGCTCAGCACATTTCCAAGCCCTCTCTGCCTCTGGCCTCCCTGCAGGGGTGCCCCTGGACCGTGTGTTTGACTACAGTGAGTACTGGGAGGGGGCCCGGGGACTGTATGCGGCCTTTGACTGCACAGCCACCATGAAGTCTGGCAACTCTGATGTGTATGAGAACGAGATCCCAGGGGGCCAGTACACCAACCTGCACTTCCAAGCATACAGCATGGGGCTCGGCTCCAAGTTCAAGGAGGTCAAGAAGGCCTATGTGGAGGCCAACCAGATGCTGGGCGACCTCATCAAGGTGAGCCAGGCCCAGTGCTCTTACCCCTGCCTCTGGGCCTCTATACGGTGCCTGGCACCCTAACCCAGGGGTCCCCTCTCCTCAGGTAACCCCCTCCTCCAAGATCGTGGGGGACCTGGCCCAGTTTATGGTGCAGAATGGGCTGAGCCGGGCAGAGGCCGAAGCTCAGGCAGAAGAGCTGTCCTTCCCCCGCTCAGTGGTGGAGTTCCTGCAGGGGTACATCGGCATCCCCCACGGGGGGTTCCCTGAGCCCCTTCGCTCCAAGGTAAGGAAGGCCCAGCACAACCTGGTGGGGCGGAGGGGAGTCCAGCGATCAGGCCTGACCCTCTGCTTTGCACCCCAGGTGCTAAAGGACCTGCCAAGGGTGGAGGGACGGCCCGGAGCCTCCCTCCCTCCCCTGGATCTGCAGGCGCTGGAGAAGGAGCTGATAGAACGGCATGGGGAGGAGGTGACCCCGGAGGATGTACTCTCAGCGGCCACGTACCCCGACGTCTTTGCCCACTTCAAGGACTTCACTGCCACCTTTGGCCCCCTGGACAGCCTCAACACCCGCCTCTTCCTGCAGGGACCCAAAATTGCAGAGGAGTTTGAGGTCAGTAGCTCTGGCACCCATCTGCACTCCACCGCAGCACTCCTGCTATCCCTAAGGACCCCAGCACATCTAGAGTGCCAGGCTTTGGCCTGGCCGTCACCCGGCCTCGTGCGCTGTGGGTTCACAAAGTACCCCTAAGAGACCAGGGAGCTAGGCCTTTACGAGTGAGGAGCTGGGACCCAGGGAGGGGGGACTTGCCTGGGATGGGGTCAGGAGGCTGCCCTCCCCCCACCTGCCCCCCACCCCAGCTCTGAGCCTCCACACCCTCCCTGCAGGTGGAGCTGGAGCGAGGCAAGACGCTGCACATCAAAGCCCTGGCCGTAAGTGACCTGAACCGGGCCGGCCAGAGGCAGGTCTTCTTCGAGCTCAATGGACAGCTGCGATCCATTCTGGTCAAGGACACTCAGGCCATGAAGGTACGGCACCCCCCAGGGCCAGCCAGGCGGTGGGGATGGGCAGGGCCTGGTGTCTCACGTCCTCTCCCCTGTCTGCAGGAGATGCACTTCCACCCCAAGGCCCTGAAGGACGTGAAGGGCCAGATTGGGGCACCCATGCCTGGGAAGGTGATAGACATCAAGGTGGCAGCAGGGGCCAAGGTGACCAAGGGCCAGCCTCTGTGTGTGCTCAGTGCCATGAAGATGGAGACTGTAGTGACTTCGCCCATGGAGGGCACTGTCCGCAAGGTCCACGTGACTACAGACATGACGCTGGAGGGTGACGACCTCATCCTGGAGATTGAGTGATCTTGCCCCGGACTGGCAGCCCGGCCACCCCCACCCAAAGCCTTCAAGATGCTGCGCTGCCAGGGCGGGCCCAGGCCAGCCAGTGCCCGAGGGCAGGAAGGCCGGGCCCTGGAGCTCAGCTGGACAACAGCTGTTCGTGGCAGGAGAGACCCTGCCTGTGGTGGCCCATGCCTTTCCTCCTGCCCTCTGTCCTTTCCCTGCCGGTGGACAGTCGCTCACATACTCATCCCTTGCCAAACAAGGGTCCCCTCCTTGCTGGAGGCTACAGGTGGGGGTGCAGGCAGGCCTGGGACCCAGGGGAGCAGACTTAGGGGCCCTGCCTCCTGCAGGGGAAACCTAAGTCCCAGGTCTGAGAACTTCGCTCAATAAAACTGGCTTTCCCCTTCCCTCCATTCTGGGTCCTGTGCAGCCCACCCCACCCTAGTGCCACACAGCAGAGGGGCAGGGGGGCGGTCAATTGTATCTTCCTCCTAGGAGGGTAGTGAGGATGACAACAGTGGCCCTGGTTTTAAGTCACTACTAAGTGCCTATTGTGTACACACCCCAAACAGGATTAGCTAGTTGTCACTGAGAGCTTGGGCTGGGGAAGGGGTTGTTCCAAGCACTTAACACCTATTAACACTTTCACCCATTTTATAGACACAGAAATGGAGTCACAGGCAGGTTAAATAACTTGTCCAGGACCCGACAGCTAGTTAAGAGGCAGAGAGAGTTCAAACCCAGGCTGCTGGTGGACTTGCTTCTCAACTACACTGCTTTATTTTCTAAGCTGGGACCAACCCACCACCCTATTCAGAACTAGATGCAAACAGACACCACTTTCTAGAGGCAGACGAGACCCTTGGGTGTGGGAACCTCTGGGTGTGGATTTTGGTGGGAGGTTAGGAGCACTGGACTGAGTCCCAGGATCTAATCCTGCCTGACCCCCTGCCCCCCAAACAGCCCTCGGGAGAATCCTAATTCTGCCCTGCAGTTCCCTCACCTGTGGGGTGGGACAGCAACCCTGCCCGTGTCACTGCACTGCTGCCCACTGCACAGGGGAGGTAAGGATGGTGAGTAAAGAGAAAGGCAGGGGGGGCCCTGGGCAGTTCCTGAGCAGGAGCATAAGGCAGAGGAGGGACAGAGCCCAGACCCCCTGACCCTCAGGGGACCAGGCAGGAAGTACATCCCAGCACCCTGCCAGCCTAGTGCTCTTAGCATACTACACCTAACCTTTGGTATGGTCCTGGGCCGCCTCCTCTCTGGACTCCCAGATCCCAAATGTACCCTCTAAAACCAGCCTGTGCTCAATTCCTTGGCTTCCCTGACAGCTGCTACACAGGCTGGGGGAGAGGAAAGCTCTCCAGCGAGGTAGGTATGTGACTGTCACAATGCCCTTTTAGATCCAGGTATACTTTAGTCACAGCCAACCTGGGGGAGCTGTGGGGAGTGACTGCACATCGGTTTCCTTTCCTTTGCCCACCAGCCTCAGGGAAGGAGACTTGGGACAACCTCCTTGAGTCTGGAATGGGACCTAAAGGGATAACATTAAGAATGTTTAAAAAAAAAAAGCGGGGGGGGGGGGGGGGCGGCGGTGTCCTATAGGGGCAGCGGAATGAGACTATAAGAACCATTCCAAAAACACGAGGAAGAGCAGGTAAAATACTACGAAGTTCTAGAAAGAACCCTGAGTTAGTGTTGCTTGGCAGGGTTGCTTATGCTCGCTGGACCTTTGTTCTGGGTTCCTCCAGGGACCAAACAACTGACACGGTGGCAGAGGTCTGAAGTGGAGAGAGCCAAAAAAGCCTCCCAGGTGACTGAGCTTCCAGTTTCGACTTATTTCCTCTTGTGTAATGTGAGGCTGGTAGACTTCAGGGAGGTCCTGGTGGAAGGCCCACAGTGGACTCCCCCACCCTCTCAGAGGCTGGAGGCTCCGTCACTGGGGTCAAGGCCCTGGGTTCTACTCTGATCCTGGTAGATAGGCACAGGCCCCAGGATGAGCTGGGCCCACACCTGGTACCTAGTCCCAGGCCCACCTGTGCTAGGACTTGGGGCCTTGCTCAGGAAGGAGAAAGCTGCAGACCCAGGGCAACCACGGGCTCCTATCCTGTCTGGTACTTCAGGGAACTATGCCTACCAGGCTTACCTGCCTAGAGGTTAGTGTTCAAGGTAGCCAGGACCAGGTGGGGGGCATATTCCCAAAACCCCAAAGAGACTAATTCCCAAAGGTCCAAGGCCATGTTACCCAAGTTAAATCTCTTTAATATCCCAATACAAAGTCCTGATGCAAAAAGACAATGAGAAAACCCTGGGAAGGTGGGGGGAGGGTTTTTGTAAATTCCACCCCCGAGCAGCTTTTCAGAGGCAGGGGGGACAGAGCAGCTCAGAGAAGCAACAGTCCAAAGTGAGGAAGGGAGTGCACGGCTCCCGGGACCTGCCCCTTGTCCCCTCACTCCCGGCTGCTCCTCAACCCCCTTTCAAGAGGGGCCACATCCTTTGGATATCTACTCCTTTCTCTTGGTCCCTGGGATTCAACTAGCTCTGGCTTCAATCCCCTACAAAAATTCCTGAGTTCTCGGGGACCCCAGCCAGCTCCTCCCCTGCGGTACCCCTTGACGGGGAGGGGCTGGGAAGCCCATGAGAGTTCATAGGAGTGTGTACAGGAGCGTGGGTCAGGAGCACAGGGGAGCCTCTGAGTCCCCTGCCCGCTCCAAAAGCACACAAAGGGGAAGGCTGCCGTAGAGCTTAGGGTCCGTGAGGGGCTGGAGCAGAAGCAGGAAGAGTCCCACACCCAGGGCATAGCCTGCCAGCAGGGGCCACCTCTGCGGATGCTCCAGGGCTGCACATACGGCAGGAAAGCCCATGTAATTGCAGAAGGAGTGGCAGAGAACCGGCCCAATCAGGTGTCCTGGGGAGGGGAGACAGAGTAGCTCATGGAGCAGCCCCAGCACCTCCCCGGGCCCTTCCAGGGCTAAGACCCTCATCCCCTGCAACAGGAGCTCACCCACCCATCCACCCACACACCACAGCCTCGGCTTCCTGCCAGCTCTCAAACCACACCAGGCCGAGGGCCCTGGCTCAGCCTGTCTCAAGGACTGCGGTAGAAGAAACTTGTCGCTCCTAGAACAAACACAGATTCCCATTCTCCCACCCACTCCTGTGGGCCCTTGAGCCCCAGGGGACCCGAGAGACTGAGGACCAACCTGTGCGAATGAAGAGGAAAGCAGTGTAGGCACCGAAGACAGCTGTGTAGGAGAACTGGAACGCTGGAGACGGGGAGGCCTCGAGTGACCACACCTGCATGCCCTTCCTGCCCCAGCACTGCGCACCCATCAGCCAGAGACATCCCCTTCCCCTGGGGGCAGTGGCTGCCTGCCCCAGTACCTAGGCTGTTCTCTACACCCCAACTCCCATGGTCAGCGGCCCCTCCAATACTATAGCCCTCTGTTCCCCATTCTTCCTCCAGAGTGACTTATCAGGGACACCCTCACACACCCAACCCAGGACTGCCCCAGGCAAGCTCTCTAGGACTCACCTGCAGACAAGAAGATGCTCCCCACACTGCTCTGGCGGAAACGAAGCTGCTCAAAAATGTGGTGAAAATGGGCTGAGGAAGATGAGAACCACGTCACATTCCTCCCAGCCTGCCCTATAGGCCCTGCCCTTGCCCCAAACCCCATTCTTGGTTCCCATGCCAGGAAGATCTCAGCAGGACCAGGTTGGACAAACTCACCGACTCCAAAGAAGAGTGGGCAGGTGAACACAGCAGGGCCCAGGCCTGTGCACGGTGCTAACATGGGCAGCATGCAGGCCCGGAACACCAGCTCCTCTGTCAGGGGGGCGATCACTTGGTTCCGCAGCCAGCGCATGTCCGTGAGGCAGCGGGCCCAGGAGCGAGGGGCTAGGGAGGGGATTCAGGACAAGCAATGAGTGACTAGCTATTGAACAAAATGACCCTAGAGGCCCCAAGGGCCCCTCTGCCAAAACCTCCCCCTGGCCAAACTCAAGTTAGGCATAAATACTTGTGAGAACAGGAAAGGGTCAAATTTTCTTTATCGGACCTAGTATACAACAGTGTCTCAAGGGGACCGAAAGGGAAGGCATTAGTAGCCGAGGCAAGGTGTCCTGATTGTAAACTCTGGAAACATCAAAACTTGCCCAAAACCAGCTCTAATTTGGGAAACCAAAGGTTGAGGGAAGTAACGGACAATGCTTTCCTGTCCACAACAAGTACTGCCTGGGGTCCCTATGGGCCTCACTGGACATCAGGAACTAACTCTTAGAGACCACCGGATATGTGCTCCCACTTTACTGATGAGGAAACAGAACATCTCATGTCTCATGTCCAGGACCCACCATAAGCGCACTGATCCCCTTACCTCATTGTCCTGGACTGCCTGTGCCTACTTTTTTCCTTGACCCTGAGGACTCACCTAGGACAACCTTCAACCCATCTGCCAGGTCACAGGAGCAATCCATAGAGAGCTGCATCAGTGGGCCCAGGAAAAGGATCTGGGGGCAGAAAAACAGGAGCGATCAAAGGAAAGGTTCAAACCATAATCCACTGCCCTTGCCCAGACATGGCTTCATGAGACTTCAAGCTTCCTGTTCTCTGCCAGAATTTCCCATAGATGCATACCCGAGGGCCCTGAGCCATCTCACAATTCTTGTCTCCCATCAGTCAAAAGCTAGATACAATCAGGATTAGAAAAAAAAGGCCACGGAAAGAAGCGTCACGCTAATAACACAGAGCAGAGAAGGAAAAATAAAGCAAGAGCACTCACCATGGTCAGCAGCAGGGGCAGCAGCGCTGCTGGAAAAATGCCCTCCAGCCTGAATCCCATCAGGGTGAGCAGGGATGTGCCTGGCTGAGCCACAGGAAAGGGGGCATCAGTCTTGCTTCCTCCCCCAATGAGCCCTGACACTTCTCGCCCGCTGCCCTCTGCCCCGCCTCCTTCGCACCTGGATGCCTGTAAGTTCCCTCCAGAGTAGCACGCAGAGGGGCGAGAGACTTGACACTACCAGGACACTGGTGAAGCGCCGCTTGATGACGGCAGGATGGTCCCTATGAAGGAGGCAGTAAGTTCAAGGGGCCCACAGCCACCTCCTGACAGCGCGGCCCCGCCCTTTGTTCGCCCAAGCTCCGCCCACAGCCCCGCCTCGTGGAGGCGCGGGTTCTGGCCGCGCGCGTGCGCGCGCGCGCGCAGCCCCCGCACCTGGGCAGCTCGCTCTTCCAGACGTAGAGGCTGCCCACATAGGAGCAGGCGAGGCTGAGACAAGAGAACACGGACACCCAGCAGCACAAGCCGGGGCCTGGACCGCCCAGAGCCGCCGACTCGGGCTGCCGCTCCGGCCGCGACACCGACAGCAGGCGAAGCCCATCCCCGCCCAGCGCCGCCATCGCGCCCGGACCCGCGGCGCGCCCCAGTGACGCGCTCCCGCCGCTGCCAGGCCCGCTCCGGCCGGAAGCGTGGGTGACGTCATCCGGCGGCGCGGGCTCCAGCCCCGCCCCCGACTCCTCCCCGACACTGAAGCAGAAGCTGCGCGCGCAGAGCAGGTTTATTGAACTACAGACAACACGCGGCCCCGGCAGCGGCGGGGCCGACGTGGAGGCGGCGGGAGGGGGCCCGGTTCAGGACGCAGAGCCGGGACTCAGCCACTCTGACAGATTGGAGATTTCCTGGAGCCACAGCGCGTCCTGCGGGAGGAAAGGGGGCCCGGGGTGAGGACCCCTTGGCAGCGGCCGGGTCCCCGCCCTCCCGCCGCGCCCTCCCCTTCGCGGCCTTAGCCCGGTTACCTCCAGGCCGCTCCTGGGGCCCGTCCTGTTTCTGCTAGGGGACAGGGGAGCCGCGGTGGGTTCCGCGCGGCCCAAGGCGGCCTCTGACGGGTTCAGGGCCCGAGGGGAGCGGAAAGCCCGCGTCTTCTCCACTCCTTGGCAGAGGCTGCCTCTTTTGAGACTCTTGTTTTCTACTTGCCCGCTGGTCCCTAGGAGAAAACAAGCCCGCTCATCTTACTCCCATGTCCTGTGCGAGGACGACCCTTGGGGGAAACGTGGGAGAAAGGGAGGAGCTGGAGTCCGGCTCTCTTAGCCCTCCCACCTCAGAACCCTTTCATCTGGTCCTGTCCGGATCAAAACCCGGCAGCTCCGGGTCTTCAGGGTCAGACTGAGGCTGCACAATGGCTTCGGGGTCTCCCTGTAGCCACTGAGCTGGGCCTGGGAAGAGGCATCTGGGATTGAACCAAGCCCTCACTTTGGGCTTGCGCCCACTTGGTCACTTCACACAAATTCCTCGTGGAGTCTGTACCATCCAGCTCCTCCCTCCCTGCCAAGCTGTGATTCCCCTGCCAGAAAGCCGGCCTCACCTCTCTCCCCCTTTGTTGCGCACTCTGCATTAAGCAGTGCAAACTTAAAGTAAGTTTGGATCTATAGGTTCTTCCTGAGCACGTCCTGGGAATGTAGATCAATGAGCTTTTCCCTGGGTGAAGCTCACAGATGCTAGGAACGATGCAGAAGTGTGTACAAAGTCCAGGGGTAAAACAAAGAAGCTGTTAACCATCTCTGTAAGTGAAAAATGGTTTCCTTGAGATGTCTGAGATGGGTTTTGAAGGATGAAGAGTAATACACCGGACTGACAAGGCAGAGGAAAGGATTAACAGGCTGATAGGGTTAAGCAAACACCCAAAGGCGTTAAACAGTATCCCACACAAAATGCAAGGTGGGGGTCCAAGGAGATGAATCTGAATGGGTTAGTGGGAATCAGAGAAGGCTAAGAAATGGATTTTTATCTGTAGGAAATAGGAAGGCAGTGAAGAGTTTTTAAACACTGGAGATATATTGTTAATTTTGTATTTCAGAACAATCATTCGTCAAAGGTTTGGCTTAGAGTCAACTTAGAAGAGGGAAGACCTCAAGAGCCCAGAAGTGAAGGCAGCAGGGATGAAGGAGTCAGAAGTATTCATAAGGCCAAATCGACAAGCCTTGGTGGTAGACTGGATATGAAACATTAGAATGGGGGGCATCTCAAACGAATCTCAGGTTTCAGATGTGAAAAACTGGATAGGTTGTGCTATTAATCATGACAGAGACTGAAGAAAGAAGAGCTGATCTTGGGTGTGTGTGCAGAGGGCAAGGTATCAGGAGAAAGGAAATTAAGGTACCAGTGGGACCGCCATATGGAGCAGCCTAGTGAGCAGATATATCTCCCACCTAACACTCAAGAGAGACCTGGACTGGTCATACCAGCTGAGGAGTCTTCTGCCCAGAGGCAGGGGTCAACGCCTGGAATGGGAGAGAGCAGCTAGGGAGGGAGTGCAGTATGAGCACTGTTTGGGGGTGGCCAGAGGAAGCTAGTCGAAGAGAGAAGATAAGAGATGGGGATAACCTGGTGAGTCATAGTCTCACAGGGCCAAGCTCTGCAAATAGTCCAGGTGTGATAAAGATAAATGCACAATCATCAATTTGGTAATTAAGAGGCCTTCCCAAACAAGAGACTTTGCAGTTCAGAGGCCACAGAGAAAGCAAGTGGCCTGGGTTAGGGAGAGAATGAAAGAAAGAGAGGGAAACAGTGTAGCTTGCTTTTTTGAGAACCTTGATTGAGATATGATGGAGAGAGAGAGGTGGGAGAAGTTCAAGATCATGGGAGATATCCTTTTGAAGATGGACCTCCTGAGGGAAAGGAACTCAGAAAAGAAGTTGAAGGTGCAGAAATGATAATGTGCTACCAAGAAAGCGGTAAGGATAATGCCACCCCTGAGCCTGGAGGGGGTGAGTCCCTATGCTGATAAGGTTCTGGCAGTGGGGGGAGTACAAACTGGTTGAGTTTACTGAAAAAAGAGATTAGTAAGTGAAGTAGGAGGCTAAATCAGGAGGACGAGGCTTGGTAGTTTTTTAAAAGAATGGAGTGGCCACTGAGGAGAAGACCAGGAAGACAATGGAAAGAATTGACAAACTGAAGGCTCCTCAGGGAATGGACCACAGGTGTACAGTGGCATCACACACTTAGTGATTTTCTTCAGTGTAGCTGCCCATGTGGAACATAGGACTGATGGCAACTAGAGTTGCAGCTCTGTAAGGCAGAGCAGCTCAAACACTCTTCTAGGGGGCGGTCCACCAGATCATAAACACCTAGATTTTAAGGCTTATGTTGCATTGTAGAAAAAGCATGGGCTTTAGAGGCAGCAGGAGTTCAGATCCTCCTCCTGCTAAGTGCTCTACCCGATCTCTGAACCTGGGTTGTCTCTTGTGAGAGGGGGCCAATGCTACCCACCCCAAAGGGTCACTGTGAAAGTGGTCACTGGAAGAGCCTAGCATCTCCCTGGGTCCACAGAAGGTGCTGAATTAAATGTTAATTTTTTTCTTCTAAGGAAAGTACTTATTCTTTTGTCTTTTCACTACATAAATACTGAATCGTATGTGGTGAATACTGAATTGTGCTATATGATACGCTTCCGTTCTTCTAAACCTCCAAATCTAAATTATAGATTCTTGGCTTTGTACCAGCCTTCACTGCAGGGTTCTTTTCAGGAGGAACAGCCCCCACAACATTTAAAATACAGTTTAAATGACAGAATGATTCAGAAACACATCTTAGGCCTAAGCACAGGCACCATGCAGTATGTTGTAGCTGTTACCCTGGAATGAGGAATTTTACCAACAAAGCACAGTGCTGAAAGCAGTCCCCAAATTCCCTCAAGCCCAGGCATTGTTTGGTCCGACAGTGCATCCCCACCAGCCTGGCTCTGTTAGAGATAGACCAGAGCCGGACTGCCTGGGTTTGAATTCTGGCTCTGTCATTTACTAGCATTGTGACCTCAGGTAAGTTTATTGACATCTCTGGGCCTCCGTTTCCTCATCTGTAAAATGAGGATAATAATAGTACCATAGTATTGTTTTGAGAATTAAGAGCGTTAATACACTTTCAAATCTCGGCTAGTGCCTGGCACCTGCACCATACCAGTTCAAGCACCAGTGGCTATGATTATTTTCAGACGTACACACCTGCTCCTGCAGGCCCTGAAGGCTGTTTAAGCGTTGGAGGGAGGGGAAAAGACAATATAATCACCATCACATTACACACACTGGCACCTCCCCATAACATTTATCAAGGTTGAGGTGGTGTCTGCATCCAGGAGCAGACTCCGGAGCCCCAAACACAGTAGCAACCAAAACCAAGGACAGCCACAGTAGCAACACTATAATGATGAAAACATTGAAGGAACCAACTGAATTCAGGGCCCTGCCCCATCACGTGCAGCTATCTAACTGCACAAACTGTGAGAAATTTCTAGTCCTATCGTACCAGCTTTTGTAAGGGAATGCCTCCTGCTGCCCCAGAATACCCAGAGTGGTGGTGGGAGCCAACCAAATCCCAGAAGAACATTGCTGTGGTGTAAGGTGCTGTCTGAAAGTTTGAAGTCACATCTTTTACTTCCCAGCTTTGATCCAGGGCTCACCTGAAAAGCTGAAGCCTTACCTGCAAGGAGCTCCAGGCTGCTGTTCTCATGTGCATCCTCTGTGCTCTGCTCTGCATTGTTTTTCTCTGGGAGCAGCTGCTTAAAAAATTAGAAGTCCTAAGTGACTTTTGCAGAAGCATGAACAAGCCCCAGTGAGATCACGTGCCTGGTGGCTTTGTTGACTTCACAGGGCTTTCCTCCTTCACCTGGAACCCCCTCTTACTTCCTCCTGGCTCATGTGAACCCCCCTGCCCAGCCCCCAACTTTCAAGACTTCCTTCTTCTTTTGGAGCCTTTGCAGTTCACTCCAGCCATTCCGGGCATTTCCTAGCTTTTCTGAACTCCGGTCACTCATGTACTGTCTGCTCCATTCCTTGGGCTCTTAAGTATGCATCGCATGCCCCTTTTCATCAATTTATGTATTTATGTCCATTTTCTACATCTTAAATTCCTTGTAAGGTTCATCATGCCTGTATCTCTTTTACAGCTAGCATAGTGCCTTGCACAGGGTAAGTGCTCAACAAATGACTGACTGAGGTCAAACTTGGGAAGCCACAGGGCACATTTTGTAGTCTTGTGTAGCCTTTCAAAGCCCTGCTGTTTGGTTCAATTTGGACAGAGAAACAAAGGTCAGAACCCAATCCTCCCAGCTCCTTGTTTTTCAATACAAGTATATAAAAATAGATATCCTGTTCATCAAAATTACAAACTTTTGTGCTTCAAGGGACACTTAAATGAAAGTGAAAAGTCAACCCACAAGAATGGGAGAAAATATTTGGAAATCATATCTTATAAGGGACTTGTATCCAGAATAAAGAACTCATAGTTCAACTTTAAAATAACAACCCAATAAAAAAATGGGTTTGACAAAGAATTTGAATAGACATTTCTCCAAAGAAGAGATATAAATGGCCAATAAGCACATGAAAAGATGCTCAACATCATTATTCATTAGGGATATGCAAATCAAAGCCACTATGAGGTACCACTTTATACCCACTGGGATGGTAGTAATAATAATAGATAATAACAACTGTGGCTGGGGATGTGGAAAAATTGGAACCATTACACAGTGCCGGTGGGAAAGTAAAATAATGCAGCCAGTTTGGAAAACAGTTTGAGTTACCATATGACCCAGCAATTCTGCCCCTAGCTATACACCAAAGAGAATTACAAACATATGTCCACACACACAAAAATGTTTACATCAGCATTATTCATAATAGCCAAAAAGTGGAAATAACATGTCTATCACCTGATGGATGGATTAAAAAATGTGGTATATATCCATACAATGGACTATTACTCAACCATAAAAAGGAATGTACTGTTACCTGTTACAACATGGATGAACCTTGAAAACATGCTAAGTGAAAGAAGCCAGACACAAAAATCCACTTACTGTATGATTCCATTTATATGAAATATCCAGTATAGGCAAATCCACTGAGAGGAAAAGTAAATTAGTGGTTGCCAGGGGACAGGAGATAGGAGAATTGGGACTGACTGCAAATTAGGTACAAGGTTTTTTTCTTTGGCGTGATGGAGATGTTCTGGAATTTACTGGTGATGGTTGCAAACCACAGTGAATATACTTAAAACCACTGAATTGTAAATTTACAGTGGTAAATTTTATGGTATGTGAATTATAACTCAATAAAAAATGTATTCTATCATATGTTGTTTACCAAGGCAAGTTTCAGTTTCTAAGTAATTATATTCCAAGAAACATAGAAGAGGTAAAGATGGCCCTAAAGGTGTGAAAAAAGAAACAGTATTAGGAAAATTTCCAAACATCTTTTTTCTTCTTTGAGAAAAAGCTTATTCTTTTACTTCACTCCAGCCTAGAAATCTCATGTAATAAACATTTACTCAAGGAAATACCTACATTCAGATACAAATCTCTGAGTCCTAGGAGAGCCTTGCACACCTTCCATTCTCATCAGGTCCCCCAGATGAGACAGCCCTATCCTCAGGATAGACCTCCTTGAGTTTAACACTCGATGAGACATTTAATTCTGGTCTACCACCTGCGAAACAATACCTTTCCTTAAGAAGCTGCCTCCATGCTACTGCTCCTGCTTACTCTGGGTTTAAGTTTTTAGTCCCTACACTCAAATGTGACAGTAAGTCCAGGATTACTATCTTGTCTTCATGGCCCACTGTCCTCTGTTCCAACACCAAGGCTTAAAATCTCCACTCCTGGCACGACCTTTCCATGAATATATTCTATCAGACACTAAATATTCTCTCATTTCTTTCATTTCTCCATAAACTATATAATAGCCATAGATGGTTTTATTCAATATTACTCGAGGTCAACTATTCTACTTTACCTGTTTAGAAATGGAAACTGAGGGACTGGTGCAGAGGTAAAAGAATTGGACCTATCATCATTAATCTTGTAGTTTTTAGCTATAGCCACTGGGTGCCAGTCGTGTGCCACTAACAAGTTACTAATCACTAAATGGCCATTATCCGAGGGAAACGGTAATGATCTTGAGTAGAGAAGTATGGGTTTGGTCACTCATCTTCCCTGGGCTTGTGATCCAGTCCTATATGGCAAAAATGTTACTAGGCTTCGGATCCAGGAGACCTCATTATAAATCCTAGCCTTGCCATTTACTGACTGTGTGATTCTGGGCAAATTAGAAAAGTTCTCTAACCAGTTTCTTCATCTACAAAATGGGAAATCTACAACCTACCTCATAGGATTTTTGTAGAGATTAAAGTGGAAATCTTGGCACAGATTAGGGATTCAATAAATGTTCCTTCCTTCCAAGCCCTATGACTACTGCGTAAGACTAGCCAGCCATCTGCCAAATTTACTGGGCTGTGAATGGCCCTGAGGCTATGGGCCATCACTATAGCAATACAGTGGGGCAAAGGAGGTCAGATCATTTCCTTTTCAGATCTCACTGGGATATCAGAGAGGCCCAAGCAAAAGGACTTCACAGGCTGAAACACTCGTAGATCCTGCCCATATATCTCAGGTCCTATGATAATGCCACATGCCTTACCCTTGACCTATCCCTAGAAATTTGAAGATATAGATGGCTGTAGTGAATTGAATAGTAGCCCCCCAAAAGATATGTCCAAGTCTTAACCACTAGTACCTGTGAATGTGCAAAGGGTCTTTGCAGATGTAATTAAGGATCTCAAGATCATTGTGGATTTAGAGAGGGCCCTAAATCCAATGACAGGTGTCCTTGTAAGAGAAAGGCAGAGGGAGACTTGAGAGACAAAGGGGAATGGCCATGTGAAGATGGAGGCAGAGACTGGAGTCATGTGGCCACAAGTCAAGGAACATCTGGGGCCACCAGAGCTGGAAGGGGTAAAGGAAGGATTCTCCTCTAGAGTCTTTGGAGGGAGTGTGACCCTGCCAACACCTTGATTTCAGACTTCTGGACTCCAGAACTCTGAGATAATGAATTTCTTTTGTTTTTAAGCTACCAAATTTGTGGTAATTTGTTACAACATCCACGGGTAACTGATACAATGGGTATTAGCTTTTACCTATTCGCTCAAGTTGTGGGCAGCAGCTTACCGAGCTGAAGGGAAACCAGCAAGAGCGTTTGCAGTGAGCCAGTTGAAAGGAACGGCAGATGCATTCCTAGGAAGGTGCTTCCTAGAAGGTACATGCAGCCATGAAAAAACCAGTGCAGTGAACGGAGTATTTATAGGGGCTTCACTGCTACAAAGCAGAGGAGAGTGGGCAAATCCGTGAGATGCTGTGATCCTTGGGTGACTAGGTACCCAAACCTCCCCATCTGACCAGGCAAACAAAAGTAGGAAAGAGGCAGAAGAGGTGTCTCTCAGAAACAGTGTCTGTAATTTTTATAGCAACTTTATTGAGATGTAACTTGCATACATATAATGAATTGCATCTTTATAAAATGTACAATTTGATAAGTTTTGGCAAACGTACATACTTGTGAAACCATCAAGATAACCAGCATATCCATCACCCTCAAAAGTTTCTTTTGCCCTTCATTACTCCTCCACTCCCTCCAACTCCTATGTCTCCCGTCTTCAAGCAACCACTGATCTGTAACTACAGAGTAATTGTCATTTTATAGAATTGTTATAAATTCAGTCAAGTACTATGTACTCTTGTATTTCCACGTTTTTTCATTCAGCATGATTATTTAGAGATTCATCCATCCTACTGTGTGTACCAACAGTTCACTCCTTTTATTGCTGAGTAGTATTCCACTGAATGGATATGCCACAGTGTGTTTATTCATTTACCTGTTGACACTGGGTTGCTTCCAGTTTTTGGCTGTTACAAATATGGTAGATGTGCCATGAACATTGGTGTATACATTTTTGTGTGGTATATGCTTTCATTTCTCTTGGGTAAATACCTAGAAGTAGAATGGCTAGGTCGTGAGATAGGTGTATATTTAACTTTTTAAGAAACTGCAAAACTGTTCTCCAAAGTGGTTGTATCATTTTTTATTCCTACAAATAGGGTATAAGAGTTCCAGTTCCTGCACATCCTTGCCAACACCTGGTATGGTCAGTCTTTTTATTCCAAGTAGGTGTGAAATATTATTTCATTGTGGTTTTGATTTGCACTTCCCTAATGACTAATAATGTTGAGCATATTTTTGTATGTTTTTTAAAATTAATTAATTAATTAATTTTATTTATTTTTTTGGCTGCATTGGGTCTTCATTGCTGCGCGTGGGCTTTCTCTAGTTGCAGTGAGCGGGGGCTACTCTTCGTTGTGGTTCGCAGGCTTCTCATTGCAGTGGCTTCTCTTGTTGCAGAGCACGGGCTCTAGGCGCGCGGACTTCAATAGTTGTGGCACGCGGGCTTAGTTGCTCCACGGCATGTGGGATCTTCTGGGACCGGGGCTCAAACCCACGTCCCCTGCTTTGGCAGGTGATTCTTAACCACTGCGCCACCAGGGAAGTCCCCATATTTTTGTATGTTTATTTGCTGTTTGTATATCTTCTTTTGTAAAATGTGTGTTCAAATCTTTTGCCAATTAAAAAAATTGGGTTGTTTGTTTTCTTATTATTGAGGTTTGAGAGTTTTAAAATAATCTGAACATGACGGTAAAATTTTTAACTAAAAGTTCAACTTCCTTAATAGTATAAAACTACCAGGTATATGGAGCTATTTCTTCTTGAGTGAACTTTGCTAATTTATGTCTTTCAAGGAATTTTCCATTTAATCTAAATTGTCAAATTTAGTGCAGTGTTCATAATATTCCCCGATAATCCTTTTAATATCTGATGCCACCTCTCCAATTTCTGATATTAGTGGCAATTTGTGTCTTCTCTTATTAATCTTCTTTCTCAATGAACCACCTTTACGTTTCATTGATTTTTTTTCTCTATTGTTTTTCTATTTTACTGACTTCCACTCTGATCTTTATTATTTCATACTTCTGTTTATGTTTAATTTGCTCTTCTTATTCTAGTTGAAGTTGGAAGCTGAGGTCATTGATTTAAGACCTTTTTCTTTATCTTTTTCTTTTTGGCCGCACCACATGGCATGTGGGACCTTAGTTCCCCAATCAGGGATCAAACCCCTGCCCCCTGCAGTGGAAACAGGGAGTCTTAACCATTGAACCGCCAGGGAAGTCCCGAGACCTTTTTCTTTTCTAACACAGGTATTTTCCTCTCTAAGTACTGCACTAGCTATGTCTCACAAATTTTGATAACATGTACTTCCATTTTAATTAAATTAAAATATTTTCTACTTTCTCTTTTGATTTTGTGTTTGACCCATGGGTTGTTTATAAGTGTGTCATCTAGTTTCCAAATATTTGGAGTTTTCCAGATATCTTTTTCTTATTGATTTTATTATAATAAAATATAATAATTCTATTGTGGTCAAAAACATACTTTATATGACTCAGATCCTTTAAAATTTATTGAGATGTATTTAATGGCTCAGAATATAGTCTATCTTGCTATATGTCCCTTGCATACTTAAAAATAATGTATAGTCTACTGTGGTTGGGCAGAGTATTTTATAAATATCAGTTAGGTAAAGTTAATTCATAGTGTTATTTGAGACTTCTACAAACTTACTAAATTTTTTTTTTTTTTGGCTGCGTTGGGTCTTTGTTGCTGCGCACGGGCTTTTTCTCTAGTTGTGGTGAGGCGGGGCTACTCTTTATTGTGGTGCGCGGGCTTCTAATTGTGGTGGCTTCTCTTGTTGCAGAGCAAGAGCTCTGGGTGCGCGGGCTTCAGAAGCTGCAGCACGTGGGCTCAGTAGTTGTGGCTTGCGGGCTCTAGCGCGCAGGCTCAGTAGTTGTGGTGCACGGGCTTAGCTGCCCCACAGCATGGGGGAATCTTCCGGGACCAGGGATCGAACCCATGTCCCCTGCATCGGCAGGTGGATTCTTAACCACTGTGCCACCAGGGAAGTCCCCAAACTTACTGATTTTTCTGTCTACTTGTTCTACAAATTACTGAGAGAGGTATGTCACGATCTCCCAATATAATTGTGGACTATATTTCTCCTTAGAGTTCTATTAATTTTGCTTCATGCATTTAAAAACTCTCTAAAAAGTTTTATGAATGTTTAGAGCTATTGTGTTCATTGTACTCACTGTATTATATTCATCATTATGAAGTAACCCTCTTTATCCCTAGTAATATTCTTTGCTCTGAATTCTACTTTGTCTGATACTATACCCTCTCCAGCTCTCTTTTTATTAGTGTAAGCATGGTATGTCTTTTTTCTATTCTTTTACTTTTAATCCATTTCTGTCTTTATATTTAAAGTGGGATTCTTGTAGGCAGCATATAGTTGGCTTTTTATTCAATCTAACAATCTCTGCCTTTTAATTGGGTTGTTTAGACTATATTTAATACGATAATTGATATGGCTGGGTTTAAATATATCATCTTAACTAATTGTTTTCTATTTGTCTCATCTGTTCTTTGTTCCCTTTTCTTTTTCATCTTCTTCTTCTTTTAGATTGAGTATTTTTTGATAGATTATTTTCTAGAGCAGTTTTAAGTTCATAGCAAAATTGAGCAGAAGATAGAGAGATTTCCCATATTCCCTCTGTCCCCACTGATGCCTCTCCCATTATCAACATCCCCCACTGGAATGGTACATTTGTTACAATTGATGAACCTACACTGACATATCATTATCATCCAAATTTCATAGTTTATGTTAGGGTTCACTCCTGGTGTATATTTTGTGGGTTCAAACAGATGTATAATGACACATATCTACCATTATACTATCATATGGAATAATTTCACTGCCCTAAAAGTCCTCTGTTCTCCCCCTGTTCATTCCTCCTTTCCTCCTAACCCCTGACAACCACTGATTTTTTTTTTACTGTCTCCACAGAGTTTTGCCTTTTTCAGAATATCATGCACTGTATTTGGAATCATATAGTATGTTGCCTTCTCAGGTTGGCTTCCTTTTACTTACTTATATGCATTTAAGTTTCCTCATATCTTTTCATGGCATGATAGCTCATTTCTTTTTCAGCGCTGAATAATATTCCATTGTCTGCATGTACCACAGTTTATTTATCCATTCACCTACTGATGGATATCTTGGTTGCTTCCAAGTTTTGGCAATTATGAAGAAGGCTGCTGTAAACATCTGTGTACAAGTTTTTGTGTGGACATAAGTTGTAACTCCTTTGGGTAAATACCAAGAAGCATGATTACTGGATCACATGGTAAGAGTATGTTTAGTTTTATACAAAACTGCCAAACTGTCTTCCAAAGTAGCTGTACTATTTTGCATGCCCACCAGCAATAAATGAGAGTTCCTGTTGTTCCACATCTTTGCCAGCATTTGGATTTTGGCCCTTCTGGTAAGTGTGTAGTGATATCTCATTGTTGTTTTAATTTACATTTCCCTGATGACATATGATGTGGACCATCTTCTCATGTGCTTATTTGCTATCTGATGCCATTTTTCGTGAGGTATCTGTTAAGGTCTTTGACCCATTTAAAAATTTTTGTTGAGTGAATCCATGGCGGAGCGGGCAATTTGAACGCCACCCAGCCGGGGCACGCAGCCGGGGCGCTGCTGGCCCTCACCTGGACGCCAGCCTCTGCCTCTGGACCCGGAAGGCCGAGAAGGAGCCCGCGGGTCCACAACCCTGAGCGCCTGCCATGGGCCCGCGCCGACAGATCCATAAGCCCGAAGCCCCAAGGAGGCGCACCGCGAGCCCGGCTCCCGCCACCGCCCGGCCGGGCCCATACTTAGGCACTTCCTCCCGTCAACTTGCTCGCCGGAGACATTGGGTTCTGAAGGAGATCCGAACTCTTGAGAAGAGCACACACCTGTTGTTAAGGAAGAACCCCCTTCTGCCGCCTGGCAAGAGAAATATGTGTTAGATTCACTCATGGTGTGGACTTCAACTGGCAAGCTCAGGCCATGCTGGCCCTACAAGAGGCAGCAGAAGCGTTTCTAGTTCATCTCTTTGAGGATGCCCATCTCCTCTCCTTACATGCCAGCCGCGTCCTTCTCTTCCCAAAGGATGTGCCGCTGGCCAGGAGGATCCGAGGCATTCAGGAAGGGCTCAGCTGAGCTCCTGCCGCCCGTGACTCTGGATGATACCCGGGAATCTGCCCGTAACCAGGACCAGATCCTGTACAAGGTGCTGCCTGGACTTGCTGTCTCTGAGCAGAGTGTGCGTGTTGCTTTTGTAATTAGTTTTTTTTAAGAAGAAGACTGCATGGCTTTCCTCTGTAACAGAAGTAATATATGACAGAGTCAACACATTCCGAAAGTCCCGAGAATAATTTTCAGATGAGGAGACTCCAAGTTTGACTTCACTTTGCAAATTATTCATACGACTGATGATTTGGAAGACATTTCCAAATCATTTCCACCAGCAATAAATGAGAGTTCCTGTTGTTCCACATCTTTGCCAGCATTTGGATTTTGGCCCTTCTGGTAAGTGTGTAGTGATATCTCATTGTTGTTTTAATTTACATTTCCCTGATGACATATGATGTGGACCATCTTTTCTAGATCTGTACCATTTAAATTTTTTACCATATGTATATTTACTTTTATTTAAAACATAAGGGAAAAAATAAGAGACGACCACTTCAATCAGTTGCATGGAAGAGCCTGGCGCATCCAGCACACAAATCTCTGTCCTTCAGATTGACTTCATCATTAGTGGCAGCAGCAAGTTCCTGTGTGGATTGTGCCTGTCGACAGATTATATAGCTTTTCAAAAACTCAGGTGGGATGAAAATAGGAAATTGTTAAGGTTTGATGTTCTGGCTCCTTCTGGTAAATTCCTATCAAAATCATTCAGAAATTCTAGCTTGTAGAATTTATTTTATTCTTATT
This sequence comes from Eschrichtius robustus, assembly GCF_028021215.1. Classification (NCBI taxonomy): domain Eukaryota; kingdom Metazoa; phylum Chordata; class Mammalia; order Artiodactyla; family Eschrichtiidae; genus Eschrichtius; species Eschrichtius robustus. The sequence continues at coordinate 108,555,586 of NC_090834.1, read as the reverse complement.
TACAAATCATAGACGATGTATCATAATTTATACTTCAGAATTTTTCATTCCAGGACTCTAAGAGCCTTTTCAATGTTTTTACAGGTATTTTTTATAACTTCCTTGTGGAGAGATAATAAAAGTAATTCTTTAATGAGAAAAAGTTAAAGCGAAGTTACTATTATACAGAGATTATACTGTGTTCTTTGTGTGTTAGCGTTAAGTTCTTCATTTGGACACTTTGCCAACAGCCACAATTTAAACGAGAGAATTCAGGGATGTGTTTTTGTCTCCAGTGGAGTAGAGTATGAGCAGATAAAAACCTTGCCCATCTCTTGTAACTGAAAGCAGTTTAAGAGATTTCCAGAGAAATGGGAAGTGCCACCCGAAGACTTTTAGATATTGTGTGTGGTGAAAATGATTAGTGAGGGTGGATACTAATAATGATGTGTCAGCCAACTGAATTGAGAGACAAACTAAAGGGAAAAAGGACCAAGTTCTGTTGTTTGATAAATTTTAACCCTTTGGAAAAACCTTTTCCTGTTCGACATCAACTCATTTTTATGTAGACATTGGAATAAAGCTTATCTATCTATGACTATAAAAAAAAAATTTGGGGGACTTCCCTGATGGTCCAGTGGCTAAGACTCCGCACTCCCAATGCAGCGGGCCCGGGTTCAATCCCTGGTCAGGGAACTAGATCCCACATGCCACAGCTAAGACCCAACACAACCAAATAAATAAATATTTAAAAAAAAAAATTTTTTTTTCTTGTTGTTGATTTTTAAGAGTTCTTTGTGTATTTTGGATAATAGTCCTTTAATCAGAGGTGTCTTGTAAATATCTTCTCCCAGCCTGTGGCTTGTCTTCTCATTCTCTTGAGGGTTGAATATTTTTTACGATTCCATTTTATCTCCTTTCTTGGATTATTAGGTATAACTCCTTGATGTGTTATTTTGATGGTTCCTTTCATCTTTAACTTACCAGTTTATTCAAGTAATATTATACCACTCCACAGATAGCATAAATCCTTACAACTATACATCTCCATTTCTCTCCTCCTGGTCTGTGCGCTATTGTTGTCATACATTTTACTTCTAACATAGGTTATAGACCTCAAAATACATTACTACTGTTTTTGCTTTAAAAAGTTAATTATGTTTTAAAGAGATTTAAATAATAAGAAAAGTCTTTATATTTATCCACATAGTTACCATTTTAAGTACTCTTCATTCCTTTGTGTAGACCCAGGTTTCCATCTGGTATCACCTTCTGCTTGAAGGACTTCTTTTACATTTATATTTTTTGTCTGCAGATAATGAATTCTTTCATCTCTTGTATGTCATAAAAAGTCCTCATTTCATATTTGTTTTTAAGGATACTTTTGTTGGGTAAAGAATTCTAGGTTGACAGGTTTTTGGGTTTTTTTCAGTACTATAAAGATGTTATTCCATTTTCTTCTAGCTTATACGGTTTCTGATGAGAAACTTGCTGTAATCCTTATCTTTGTTTCCTTGTATTATACAAAAAGGTTTTTTTTTTTTGTCTCTGTTTGTTTTTAAGATTTCTTTTTACCACTGGTTTTAACCAATTTAATTATGATGTGCCTTGGTGTAGTTTTCTTTGCTTCTTGGGCTTGGAGTTTGTTGAGATTCTTGGATCTGTATGATTAATAGATTTCATCAAATTTGGAAAAATTTCAGCCATTATTTCTTCAAATATATTTTCTGCCTCTGCTGCTTCTTCAGATTCTCTAATTATACATGTATTAGCCTATGTGAAGTTGTCCTATAACTCACAGATGCTCAATAGTCTATTATTATTTTAACCTCTGTGTTTAATTTTTATTTATTTATTTATTTGTTTGTTTGTTTATTTTTGGCTGTGTTGGGTCTTCGTTGCTGCGCGCAGGCTTTCCCAAGTTGCGGTGAGCGGGGTCTACTCTTTGTTGTGGTGTGCGGGCTTCCCATTGCAGTGGCTTCGCTTGTTGCAGAACATGGGCTCTAGGCACATGGGCTTCAGTAGTTGTGGCATGCAGACTCAGTAGTTGTGGCTCATGGGCTCTAGAGCACAGGCTCAGTAGTTGTGGCACACGGGCCACACAGGGATCGAACCCGTGTTCCCTGCATTGGCAGGTGGATTCTTAATCACTGAGCCACCAGGGAAGCCCCCTCTGTGTTTAATTTCAGATAGTTTCTATTGCTATGTGTTTTTCCTTAAGTGTCTAATGTGCCATTGATACTATTTGGTGTAACCAGTATAATTTTCACCTCAGAGACATTAGTTTTCACCTTAAAGTTTGTTTGGGGTCTTTTTTATACCTTCCACATCTCTTACGAATATGTTCAATCTTTCCTCTAGTTTCCTGAACATATGGAATACGGTTATAAGAATAACTGTTTTTTGTCTACTAATTTTAACTTCCATGTCAGTTCTGGATCAGTTTGGATTGACTGATTGATCAATTGACTGAGTTTTCTCTTCATTGTGGGTTGTATTTTCCTGCTTCTTAGCATGTCTGTTATTTTATTTTATTAGATTCAAGGCAGTGTGAATTTACCTTGGTGGGTGCTGGATATTTTTGTATTCTTATAAATATTCTTGAACTTTGTTCTGAGATGCCATTGAATTACTTGGAAACCACTTGATCCTTTTAGGTCTTGCTTCTGCTTTTGAGCTTTGTTAGGCAGAACCAAGGAGTGTTTATTGTAGATGTAATTTTTTTCCATTTCTGAGGCAAGGCTATTCTTAGTATTTTACCTGATGCTCCGTAAATTATAAGACTTTGCTCTCTGGTTGATGGGAATAGGCACTATTCCCAGCCCTGTGTAAGCTCTGCCTATTGTCCCCTGTAATCCTTCTGAGTGGTTCTTTACCTGGATGGTTTCTTCACATGAATGAGCTGATCAGTACTCAACTGAATACTAGAGAGAGGAGCCTCTGCAGATCTCCAGAATTCTCTCTCTGTGCAGCTCTCTCTTCTCTGGTACTCTGCCCTGAAAGCTTAAGCTACCTTAGCATCCCTGGATTCCTAGCTTCATCTGTTCAACTCAGGGACACCACTAGGCTTTGCCTGGATTCCTTCTCCCTGTTCCACAGTCTCTGTACTTTCTCTAAGCAGTGTGCAAGGGCATTCATAGAGCTCACTTCGTTGTTTTCCATCTCTCAGGAATGACTATCCCATCCATTGTCTGAGGCCCAATGTCTTGAGAACCATTGTTTCATATGTTGTTTTTTTTGTTATTGTCCAGATTTTTGGTTATTTCAGGCAGGAGGGTAAATCTGGTCCCTGTTACTCTATCTTGGCCAGAAGCCACTGTATAATCATTTCCCTCTTAATCTCTTTTATTTACTCATCTTACACTTTAATTCCAGAAAAGTCAATCCTGCTGATGGTTGCCAAGAGAGCCAGAAAAGTGGGCTTCAGCTGAAACACTACTACTACCTACACCCAGAATCTGGAAATACATAAAATTTCCCAGCTATGATTTCTTCACTCATTAGAGGAGTTCACTCATTAGAGGAGCCTATAACTATCTGACCTCCATGAGGGCAGAGACCCCAACTAATGCAACTCTATATCTCCAGCATCCAAAAAGGTAAATAGATAAAAGTATGTTTTTCACTAGGCAAAACTAAACATAGGAATTCCATCATATCATCCTCCTCATAAAAGTCGCTATGTGCTTAGCAGCTTACTTACATTATCTTATTCAAACCTCACAACGATCATTTTAGGTGTGCATCATTCTTATTTTACTGATAAAGAAACTGAGACTTGGAATAAATAGCTTCTATAATAATACCATGCAACTAGTTTGTGGCAGAAATGGAATTCAAGTGACATCTCTAACCATGCTCTTAACCTCTATGTAATACTATGTTCTATAAAGTTTTTCTAAACCACAGGCTTCCTTGCTAAAAGGCTAACCTCAGATTGTGCAGTCTAAAGTACTACACCTACCCATTGTGTATTCAGGGTTCTCATACATCAATATGGAAGATTTCCACCAAAGTACCTATTATTACTTTACACTTACCTGCTTCACCTCACGTGAGCAGTGGTGAAGAAATCGGTTCTGGGTGATCTCATGAAATGATTTATGCAGCTTGGTCCCAAATTCCTGTGTGTCAGCTGCCTAAAATGGACCAGAGACAGAATATGTTGAGTTCCAGTACTGGCAACCAAAGGGTAAGTACCCACAGGAAGTTTATATGGGGAGAGATCGAGACTAATAGAAAGGCAAACCACTGACATCCTTCATGTTGTATTAGAAGTTTCCTTAGTTCCTGTGGACACAGGATGAGTAGAAAGAAGGTCTGGGATACTTGACATGAGACAGGTAGTTGTGGCTCCTATATATCTTCCAATTTCTGTTACCTAAGCAAGATCTTTCAAACAAGGTCTTTGTTCTCCTATCTCTATAGGAGATAAATATCCCAGAGATCCATCTGTTCGTGAAGAGGTTATATAAACTGCTCTCCTCTAAAACAAGTTCCAAGAGAGCAGAGGTTCTACTGAACAACTAAGGCTGATATAGGAACTTTTCCCCAGATAAATCTTTCAGGGAGGAAAGGAACAGTAATTTAGTCTGCATCCATTAAGGAATGGGTAACAGCCTCTACTTTTTAGTATAGAATTGTATTGATAGGATATTAGAGTTAAAAGGGGCCAGAGTAATCACCTAATACAACACACTAATTTCATTTCATTTTATTTTTATTTATTTATGTATGTATGTATGTATGTCATGAAGGAAAGTGCAGTGTTTACTGTAAGGCACCATACAAGGAGTCCAGGGTAGCTAATGCTCCAAAAAACCTGAACTCCCTGATGGGTTTCAGGGGGGTATTTTTAAAGGCCAGGTGAAGGAGGGAGTCGCAGGTTATGTGATCAGCTCATGCACAGTTCTCTGACTGGTTGATGGTGAGGTAACAGGGTGGTGTCACAGGAGGTAACATTATCAGTCTTCAGGCTCCAGTAGGTCTGGGGGCTACTGCTCATGGTCATCAAGTAGTTAGAATCCTCCATTTGGTGAGGGTTTTTAAAACATATATAAAACAACTCAGGAAATGTGCATCATATACTGTTATCTAGGTACCTCACAGAGGAGCTAAAGCAGAGGACATGGGTGGAGGAGTCTTCCCCTATAGGAAAGGCCCCATAGGGTCCTGCTCAGTTACAGTTTCATGCAGCTTTCCGTAATTCTATTTAGAACAAAATACATATGCATGCTCGAGCAATGAAATATAAATTGCATAATTTCAGTAGTGCCACATACCACTTAAATGCTCTTATATTTGCATTTAAAACTGGCACCACACAGAATGAAAATGAATGATAAAATTTATACAAATAATGTAAAATTTTAATTTTTCTTTACTGAGAACATTAACTAGCAAATAAAAAACACCAGACAAGTCAAATGAAACTGCAGAAGAAATTTAAAAGCTTTATACTTTACTATCTTTACTGCTTCCCCCCTTTTTTGCATTTTGCAAGGGCCCCCAAAATTGTGGCGCCACCCCTGACTATAAAGGAGCAGCCCTGGGGAACTTGGGGATGAACACACTAATTTTATAGATGAGACAACTGAAATTCACAAGGGAGAAGTGACCCACCCAAGATCTCATAGCCAGTTAGAATGAAAGTTAGGGCTGACTTTCACTGTGCTACCCACATGACCCAGAAAGTTGAAGCTGTGAGAAGATGCACTAGATTATAAAGGTGTTATACATTTTGACCCATTACCATTTATAGAAATTTATTCTAGGAAATAATTCAAAAGAAGCAAGCGATCACATATAGGTATTAACTGAAGTACTATCTGTTGGCAGAAAAAATGTAAACAACTTAAATGTCTGTCATTAGGGGAATGGTTTATAAAATTAGATTAAACTAATACAGTGGAATATTGGTTAACCAATACAAATTTTAAGACTGTTGAAACAGGGGAAAAGGTCAAATTATATATGAATATAAAATACTTTGGTTATGACTATATAGTATAATGTATATGAGATAATATGCAAAAATTAAGTGATAAAGTTTATTAGTTATTATTTTAAATTTTATGTATATTACACTATCTTTTCAAGAAAAAAAGTACAAAAAAATGAAGTGACATGGAAAGAATGTGTTACCCCTCTGATAATTTGGTCAGCACACATTGGAAGGAAGGAAGGAAAAAAACCAATATTTATTAAGAATCTACCATGTGTAAAAATGGGCGGAAGACCTAAATAGACATTTCTCCAAAGAAGACATACAGATGGCCAAGAGGCACATGAAAAGCTGCTCAACATCACTAATTATTAGAGAAATGCAAATCAAAACTACAATGAGGTATCACCTCACACCAGTTAGAATGGGCATCATCAGAAAATCTACAAACAACAAATGCTGGAGAGGGTGTGGAGAAAAGGGAACCCTCTTGCACTGTTGGTGGGAATGTAAATTGATATAGCCACTATGGAGAACAGTATGGAGGTTCCTTAAAAAACTAAAAATAGAATTACCATATGACCCAGCAATCCCACTACTGGGCATATACTCAGAGAAAACCATAATTCAAAAAGACACTTGCACCCCAGTGTTCATCGCAGCATGATTTACAATAGCCAGGTCATGGAAGCAACCTAAACGCCCGTCGACAGACGAATGGATAAAGAAGATGAGATGTGGTACATATATACAATGGAATATTACTCAGCAATAAAAAGGAATGAACTTGAGTCATTTGTAGAGACTGTCACACAGAGTGAGGTAAGTCAGAAAGAGAAAAACAAATATCGTATATTAACACATACATGTGGAATCTAGAAAAATGGTACAGATGAACCAGTTTGCAAGGCAGAAATAGAGACACAGATGTAGAGAACAAACATATGGACACCAAGGGGGGGAAGCAGGGGTGGGGGGGGTGGTGGTGGGATGAACTGGGAGATTGGGATTGACATATATACGCTAATACATATAAAATAGATAACTAATAAGAACCTGCTATATTAAAAAAATAAATAAAATAAAATTCAAAAAAATAAAATAAAATAAAATACTAGCCATTGCATACTACTTAAGACAATTTAAGATGAAATGTATTAAAACTTAAAACTTTAGCATTAAAAAAAAAAAAAAGAATCTACAATGTGTTATGCAGGTTCACACTTAGCTCTCAACTTCATAATTACCCTGTGAGGTACTATTATTTTTTTCTAATTTGTAGATGAAACTCAGAGAAGTTCAGTACAGGCCTAAGTCCACCTAGCTAGTAAACAAATGAGCCAAAATTTGACCTCAGGCCTTTGATTCCAAACCCTGTTACACTATTCCATACTGCCAAACACCATGTAATGCTTATGGTTGCTCATTTTCAGTATATTCTGTTGCCATGAGGTAATAGAACATTCTTCAATAAGAAATTGGGAATCACTGATCTAAATCCTAGCTCTGCTTATAACTACCTGTATGATCAAAAGGAAACAGAAATTTTAAATAACTTGTTTTCTCATTTATAAAATAGTATACGCATCACTATCCATTCAACAAACATTTCTTAAAACACTTACTTATGTAGAATCATAGGAGGATCAAAGTAAATAATGTTTCTAAGAGCACTGCACATATTACTCAGATAGGTAGTAGAATGTCATTAAAACCCTGGCACTTTTAAGCATCCCCAACCTCCTACTAACTTGAAGCGTCTGGAGGCATGTCTTTCGGAAGCTGCTGCTTGTGCTTCCAGTCATGATACTCATGATGGAATTCACAGCCACTGAGAGTGAGGCCTGTAGTTTCTGATGAGCCTAGAGAATAAAACAAGGAAGCGGGAGACCGCAGTTTATAATAACCCCAAACTGCTGGTTCAGAGAATCACAAAGCGACCAAAGATTTTAGTCAGAGCAGGATTTCAAAAATCCTTCCCCCTCCACCAAAAATACTTACTGAGATCATGACGAAGGACACTTAGACTTATTGACATAGATACATTCAGAAAAGACACGTAGTAAGACACTGAGCAACAAAACAGATATACTTACTATTAAAAAACAAAAAGCTTTAAGCTTTACCCTTTTAGTGTAGTTGTCTTTTCCCCGAAAAGGAGGCCACATGAAGTATGAAATGTGTTACCAAAAGTACACAGGATGGAGGGATTCAAAAAGTCAGGTAAGAAGACAAAGTGATGTTATAAAGGATTAGGAAATGGCGGAAGAATGTAAGATTTAATGAAACAGCAGCTCTAGAAACATGTGTGGGAAGGGGAAATATATAGATAAGATAGCTATGCATTGATGTAAGCTTTTATATATAGGATGGATAAACAACAAAGTCCTGTATAGCACAGAGAACTATATTCAATATCATATGATAAACCATAATGAAAGAGAACATAAAACAAGAATGTACATATATGTATAACTGAATCACTCTGCTGTATAGCAGTAATTAACACCATGTTGTAAATCGACTATACTTCAATAAAAAAGATTTTCAGGCCAAGTGCATGCATGTGCTTTCAATTTATCCAGAACCTATAGTCAATAATGTAGCACTTCAATGTGTGAAAGAGGGAAGAAGACATTAATGACACTACAAATTAATATACAAAACTACTTCAATGTGTAAAACCACCTAGAATGAATATAGTGTCCTGGGTTCAGTGTTTACTGTTCCTCTTTTGTAAATGTTTTCCTGTCCCCTGGTATAATGGGAGTGGTGAAAACAGACTAACAGGCAGGCAAAACCAAGCTCGTTTTTGCTTGTGAAAAAACACACTCACATCGTAAGTCACGTGTTCCAAAAAGAAAATAAAATTCGTTCACACTCAAGAACAAAAGAAAAGAAAAGAGGTATGCTATCAGTCATTTTCCCTGCTCTACTGTTCTGCCCGTATTTATTCAAACTCACCTACCAGGAGATAAGACTAAGCAAGCTGGTTACCGTGACCCATCTAAGTTAAAGCCCGAGTTCCTAGGCTAGATTCAGGTTATAAGACCAGCCCAGGCGGGGACTTCCCTGGTGGCGCAGTGGTGAAGACTCCACACTCCCAACGCAGGGGGCCCAGGTTCGATCCCTGGCCAGGGAGCTAGATGCCACGTGCACGGTGCAACCAGATAAATAAATAAATATCTTTAAAAAGATCAGCCCAGATGACCAAAGAGGAGAGGAAGAAGCGTTCAGGGAGGAAGGGCTCTCAGGCCCTGTCTGCCATATACTCTATCTTTTTCTTAGCGGGGGAGAAAGGGCGCTGTGAATTTCTTATTACCTTGACAGCCTGGTGATGCTGCTCCAAGGCCCGGTCCACAGCGACCTGGATGGAATCTTGCACCACACGCTGGCTCTCCGTGAGAACGGCACTGAGATGAGTTGTGAGCAAAGTGTGGACTCCTAAGGGGGGGCAGAACGTTGGTAACCTTGAGTGAGAATGACCACTTCAAGACTGCTGTTCATATGCTGTGAGTCAGGGCTGAGAATGGGAAAGAGGCCGCTTGAAAAAAGAAGCCACTTCTGCCTATCCACAGATAATTACTTTTTTAGACAAAAACCCCCAGCAATTTACAAACCTACCCAATTCCCACTTACAAACGAACGAAAGCTCACTAAAATTAAAGTGAAGAATGACATTATTTTTGAAGAATCAAATGAGGGATCCTGTTTAATTCATATCAGAAACAGAAATATACGCTATATACTATAAACAACGATACTGGTGGCTCCCAAAGGAAAGGAAAAACCTGGAGAGCGTGTCTAACTCTACTCTGTTCCTACTTGAGCGTCACTGTTGTGGTGAGCCATTGCTACTGTCAGGGTATCAATCCTTTTAGATACGCTGTGGCACAGAAAAAGTTAAGGGCTTCCCTGGTGGCGCAGTGGTTAAGAATCCGCCTGCCAATGCAGGGGACACGTGTTCGAGCCCTGGTCCGGGAAGAATCCCACATGCTGTGGAGCAACTAAGCCCGTGCAGCACAACTGCTGAGCCTGCGCTCTAGGGCCTGTGAGCCACAACTACTGAGCCCACGTGCCACAACTACTGAAGCCCACGTGCCACAACGAGCCCATGCTCCGCAACAAGAGAAGCCACCGCAGTGAGAAGCCCGCGCACCGCAACAGAGTAGCCCCCACTCGCCACAACTAGAGAAAGCCCGCACACAGCAACAAAGACCCAACGCAGACAAAAGTGAATAAATGAAATAAATAAATTTATTTTCAAAAAAAAAGAAAAAGTTAAAACTCACAATCTGAGAATTGCTGGTATAAGGTCTTTTTAAATGAGGGACTATCTCTGATAAAGTAACCATAGGCACCACTGCTCAGCATCCTTCAGAAAAGCTAACACGTGAGGCCGATGGGCAAAATACGTCATTAAACAATATGCCAGCACTGATGATCCTGATACAACCAATACAGGAAGACAAATTTATTTTTTGGGACACCTGGAGAAAATGCTTCTTAATTAATCTTTCTTCTTTCAGTGTTTTTCTACTCCCTGTATGGTCTGTTCAAAGGTAAGGCTGGCTGGCTTTTCTCAGGGCTGCAATTAAAATGCAAGTCAGAAAAAAAAATGCAAGTCAGAAGGAACATTTTCTACCACAAGGCACCATGATGCTTTCCTGGAAGGGAAGGGAAGAATTGCTCTGCTCAAAAGGGTTCTGGAACTGGAATCAAGAGAACACAGATTCTAGCGTCAATTCTACTATCAACTAATAGTGACCAAGTCACTTCACTTTTCTCATTTTAGTACAGAAAGTGTCTTTATACCACCTGCTCTCATGGGTATTCTGTGCAGATAAACTGGGATAATATATATAAAGTGTTTTGAAATGTACATTGCAATATTCAAAGAGAAAATATCGCTATTGCTATGATATCATGTGGATTACCATTTTCTATAGTTTGGTCCTAAGAATAGCCTTAAGAAATCAGTTGGAGCCCCTTTGAAAGCAGACATTTAATTAAAAAGCTATAGTTTCATCCCTAAAACTGCTGATACCACCAGATGCCTTTAACACTGTGGCAAAATGAGTTAATCATAGAAAAGTTACCATGACAAGGTAGGCGGAAGGCCAATTAAGTGATTTTCTTTTTTAAGACACATGGAAACAGACTGTAGTTCTGCACAAGCTGTTTCCTAAAAGGAGCTCTGGAGAAAGCTTTCAAGGATCTGAGAAAGAAGAGGGGGAAAAGAAAATAAAATTACTACATATATCTATATCCATGTATCTATACCTACCTACCCTTACGGTGCATCTTCTTCAAAGGCTAGTCCTAAACTCTCAAGATGTGTAAGGAAATTTTAAAAGATAACTACTATCTTTACTAATGCAGTGATGGATTTCTGTTTAACCAGTACTGAGTACCACTACCTGAGATGCTGCAGGCCTTCAGAGTCAAGCTAAACAGAGGTGTACAAACTCTCACAGTACTATAATAATGATAGGTAACCCTGGTTTCTGAGGAAGTATGTTTAATAGGATTCAGAATGTGGTACCAGATTTTATGTCATCCTAGGGAAGACTGAACATGGTGCTCCCTCTAGCAGACCAACCTTAAAAAAAAAAAAAAAAAAAAAAAAAACCTGCCAAAGATAGCAGATCTTACATCTTAAGAGGGTCTTTAGACTTGGAAGGGCCTTTGATAGCACCTAGTCTAACAATCTCATGTTAAATATATGAAAAGGAAGGATCAGATGACTTATGCAACTTGCTTCCCAAAAAATCATTAAGGAATTTGGTAGCAGAACTAAAATTAAACCCAGGTCTCTTGATTGTACCCTGAAGTCCTTTCCACCATACTAAGCTGCTTCCCTTATGAGTCTTTGTCCATGCCAGCACAGGTCGGATAATAGCCCTAGGCATTCTCACCTTTGACCTCCTTGCTGGAAGCCTCATTAGTTTGGGTCTCTTCTACGTTCCCATTCCAGGGCCTTAATGAATGGACACAGTGGGGCACCAGAGAACACCAGTTCCTCAAATAAAAGAGTTACAAGCCAGAGCCCTGGAAAGCAGTGCTTCTCTCCTAAAGAATATATACATGATGGAAAAAGGTAGGAGAGGCATGGAAGGCTGGCAGTAGGAAGAATCCCACAGGTTCAACAAATAGTTGTCAGCACTGTGAGGTCTTCTGATCTGGTGTTGTAAGCTGTCTCACTTCTCTATGACTCAGTGGAAGCAGGGCCACACCAAATAGCACTGGAACGCCTAGAGAGTAAAGTCCCAAGAAAAAACAGTCGCCCACAGAGAAAGAATAACCCAAAAACGTATCAGGAACACCAAAAGGAAGGCTTGTGAACATTTCCCCAGACATTTATAAGCTCCACTTCTTGCTTCTTCCTTCAAAGTTTAGGAGGGCACTGAGAAACACTTAAATTTATGTCTCAGGCTTTACTGGATTAAAAATGCATAAGCCAACTCTCATACTCATACTCAGTGGTTTTCAAACTTTACTATGTTTAGGAATCACCTGAGAATCTTGTTAAAAATGCATATTCTTGAGCCATACCAGATTTTTACATTAGCAAAACAATGAGTTAATCCTTGCCCAGGAAGCTGCACATTTTCAAATACTCCAGGTGATTCTGATGCATGTGTTTCATGGACCACAGAACAGTGAAATCACTGCTTTACCACTAACAGAGAGACCTTCTGATAACAGGTTATCACCTATCTGCTAGATAAACGCCAAAGGCATTTGTATGCCTGAACAAGGACAATTTCTCCCTTTCCAGAGGTTGATGTGGCAATCACACAAAACCATTCATACCAATGTACTCCCACAGCTCCTTGTGTTCAATCTTGAGATGTTGCATTAAGGCCAAGTAAAACTGATAACTTTTCTTGATTCCACTTGGAAAAGCAGTAGGGTGGTGAACAGTTCTCAAGCCTGAAATGCTTTAAAAACATACTGATACCTGAGGCCCACCTCAATCCAAGGAAATCCGAACCTCTGGGGGTGAGGTTTGGGCATTTTTTAGAAGCTCCCCAGGTAATATATTGTGTAGCTGAGGTTGAGAACTACCCATCTAAGGTAATATACTCTGTAGGGACCAACAGGAAGTGTCTGCTGATTTCTGGTCAACCAAATCTGGGAATGTCATCATCTAAGTGAGGCTTCAAGATATAGATCTTTCCCGTAGAGCATATAATTTGTTTAACTTATTTAAGTAAGGTTTTTCATTGAAATGAGTTATTTTACAGAAACACATCTATTCAGATTTATGCATCATGTAAAGTCTCCTTTCTTTATTCTCTTAACATTTAAGCACACCCAAGCTGGCAGCCCCACTCTCCTATACCTACCCCAGAGTTCCATTTTCTGGACTGGAAATCCGCTGTGGAAGTCCACAAAGAGAAAAAGCAGCAGAGTTTGTCCCTGGGGGTCCATATTCTGAGTCTGATCCCCCTCACTGGATTCCACCTGATAACTCACATCTGGAAGCACCAAATCTAGAGGACAAGATATTACAGAGTATCCTAAGTAAAGCCTTCAAAATGCTAAGTGAATAAAGAACCTATACCTCAAACAAAGAAGGATCTGAGATAAATCTAAATTTGAACACTCCCTTCTCCTCCTGAATCTGTTTCTCTACCCACATGATAAAAGCAAATAATAGTGACTCACAGGAAGAACATCAAAATAACAACTGGGTGTATAAAATGCAAACCAAACAGCATTCCTTAGAATTTACTGGGAAGTATTATACAGGAAATTCATTCACTCCTCATGTAACTTTCTAAGGTAGGTATCACTAATAAGAGGCTAGTAAAAAGTAGGTATAGCTAGTAAGAGTAATGATAATGATAACAGCTAACTTGTATTGAATGCTTACCACGTGCCACGTACCACATTAAATTCTTGGCATGTACTATCTCAACATTCAGACTTCACCACACTATGGCATGGGACATAGTCTTATGCTCTTTTACAGGCCAGAAAAGAGGCACAGGTAGGTTAAATACATTGCCCAACATGAGACAGGAAGTGGTGGAACTGTTTTAGACTAACTCCAAAATCTGTGCTCTTAACCACAGAATAATATTTGTATTCCCAAGTAATCTGATCCCTATGGTCTTTTTCTAGAATATAATCACTATAGTCCTAAATTCCATCCAGATCCATATAGAGAAGTACCTCCATGTGGATCCTGGTTCTGTAATGAGGGAAGGTGACATGTGCGGACATTTTCTACGCTATTCATTTCCAAAATTAACTGAGCAAGTTTAGGCATCACAAATTGGCAAAAAATGAAGGAAATCAACAAAGCATGAAAATAAAAATGAAAGAGAAAAGGAGATATGGAGAGCCCTCGAGATTTAAAAAATCCTGATGGCATGACATCCCATCTGTTAAGACCAAAAAAAAAATTTTTTTTTTTTTCAGAGACATCAGTGGTTTAATGGATAGGGGGATCTTACATGTCTGAAGCAAGGTCCTGGAGTGATACCCCACTGTGTGTGGCAGACAGCAGGCAGAACATGGTTATCAAAATCTGGAGAAACTATTCTAGATAGACATTCCCAAAACATAATTATTCCTATAGAGTTTACCTAAAGGCGCTTATCTCATTTACATTTACTTAAAATTTCATCATAGCAAGATATTTTCCTTGCTGACAAATTTGCAACAAATATGGTCTTATTTGATCTCAAAATAAGCCTAGGTACAACAGAAGTATTATACTTAACACTGATGACTCTAAAGACATGTCTATATTAATCAAACCAACAAGTTTAAGCTAGCTTCAATACCAGATATCCATTTAGTACTGAATATTTCCCATATCACGTCAAACTGAAATTCATTCTGGAGTTTCTTTTATATTTCTGAGAGTTTATATGAGCGCTTAATTTCTCTTAAGCCAATTAAACAGAGCTCATCCACAAACCAATCTTGGCAGTGCCATTTGGAGGCAGAGACACCTCATATTTATAAGGTACACATAGACACATTTATTTATATGGACACAGAGATCTCACAGTTTTCTTGCTAGAGTTTAAAAAGGCCTTTTTTTTTTTTCTTCACTCTCAGGGATCACAGATAATTAAAGTTCCTGAGAGCCCAGGTAGATTATTTACATCTCAAAGACACAGGAAGAGAAATACCAATTCCTTCTAGAAAGCTAACTTCCTCTAAGGCCTATGCAAAAACCAGTTTTTAGAACGTCGTAAGAGTCCCATCTTGGACGTTTTCAGGGATTTTTTTCAGTTTCTAAATAGCCAATTCAGTTTAAACAAATAACAGTAATAGACAATAATACGTATCATTCACTCACATTCACTTGCCTCAATTTCAGAGGAACATGAATCACCATTCAAGTTACTAAGACCCTCCTAGCGAGGGTTAAAACCAGGAAGAGAGAACAGGATTTGGACTCAGGTACCCAGACACTCACACACACACCCCCAAGATAAAAGCCAAACCAATTCCAAAAGGCTCTCTTTGGTACAATAGCAGAGCCATTAGGGGACACTGTTCTCTTAATACATCTTCCACAGTTTGCCAGGGAAGAGGAGTAGTAGGTATTCCCCCTCATTGGGCCAGGTGGTGCGGTAGGCAGCCATTACCCAAGGGAGCAAGGAAAGCACTTCACCCTCATTGATGGCCCCATATAAGTGCTAAGGGGCAGCCCACAGCTGTGGCCACAGCCTTATTAAGACGAAACATTCTTTCTTCACAAAACCACTTACCTCCAGAAGCCTGAGGACACTCTTCTTTCATTCCGCCCTCTGGAATAACTACCTACTCAAGAAAAAGTGTCTTACCACGAGGCCTACTTCCAAGATGAAGATTCTATCTTTCCCCCGGAGGTACTTCCCTATACCGGCAGGCTTCAATCTTCTCATACCAGTCACAACTCTAGAATACCTCCTCGCTACTGGTGAACTTCCTCAGGATCCAGTTGAACAGACTGCCTTCTAAATTTCAAAGGATTCTAGCTAACAACAGTCAAACTCAAGACTATAAAGCTCCTAGACATCAGCTCATGGTTGCATATTCCTATTTCTCAGTTTTATTTGTTGGTCTAATGATTAAGCATCCAACTTTCAGTATGATTCACCCAAAGCCAATGTGGTTAGGCTCTGTATGAATAGTACAGTCAGGTTCCTAGGTTTATTACTATATGGTTTATACTCCTGCCTTGCTTTTATGTAGTATTATAATTTTTCTAAGTAATTTTATACGGATTTTTTCATTTCATTGGGAAATATTTCTCTTCCGCGATAGTTCAAAGATGTCCTTGCAACTTTACTAACCTTTCTAAAACCCCAGAGTTGATGGATTAAGGTACAATAGAAACCCTCTGAACAAGTCCCTGGAAGGTGAAGGCCCACTGACTATATCAAGAGGGCCAGGAATAGAGAAGGCAGTAGAAATGAGGAGAACCTGCATCAACACGTAATGCCAGAACGGTTAGGCTCTGATGGGGCTTTGCCTGTTGACATCTGTTTGACTCACTTCATGTGGAATCTCAAACTTAGCCAGACTCCCACCTGTACCCCCCAACCTAAGCCATCAGATCACTAGGCCCTATTCTTATATACACTTGCTGTTTATATTTCCTTGCATTTCTCTAATATTCTCCAGAGTTCTTTATTCCTATGCAAACAAAGAGAGAGAGATTTACCTCTATCTAAATTGAAATCCAAATTGGGCACCATACACAAGTGGTATTTCTTCCAGTTAACGAAATAAGAGGTATCTTTGAAGATAGTAGAAGTTGGCTGCTCCGGATTTGGCAATATCAGAGGCAGACCTGAAGGTCCATATAGAAATACGTATAGTTGCTAAAGAAAACTGCAAATTTTTAGTTTTTTATAACTGTATTTATATGCATAAAACAAACACAACACTGACCTGGTTCACACTCTCAGAAATAAACTAGTGTGCTAGGCGATTACATATTAAGCCTTTTCCACATTAAGGATAGGTGTGAGGTGCCAGAGATAGATCCACTAGAATCCCCAGGAATTTATTTTGGGTTTAATGAGTGTGAGCTACAAATACAGTATTGGGACAATTCGTTTATTTACTGCTCCTACTCATTAAATCATAGGTTTGAATGGTACCACAGGCTAAACACTACACTGTACTAAGTTCTGGGGATACAAAGATGAATATACAGATTTAATACTTACCGTCAAGTTATATTTATAGTATGGGAGATACATGTAAAAACCAGTAAACTGTAATACGATGTGATACATGCTAGAATAAAAGTATATACAAAGGAATATTTCCCAGTAAGTATTTGAGTATATTCAGATTGAGAGGGAAACACTTCACCTTCTGCAACCTACTCTCTAACCAAGACTAAGGAAGGTAGGCCCTTAAATGGTTTCCTTCTCTTGACTTCCCATGCCTACCCTCACCCTCCCCGTAACCCAGTGTTTCTCAACCTTGGCACGTTGACGCTTTGGGCCAGATGATTCTTTATTGTGGGGCTGTCCTGTGCATTGTAGGATGTTTAGCAGCATCCCTGGCCTCTACCCACTAGATGCCAGTATCACCTCTCCCTCCAGTCATAAGGATCAAAATGTCTCCAGACATTGCCTAATGTCCTCTGAGGGCAAAATCACCCAGTTAAGAACCAGTGCCTAAACTCTGTTGTCCCCTGAACCAAGGCTAATAAGACCAGAATATATATTTTCCTGTATCTTTCTGTTTTCATCCTCTTTTTCATAGGGTAAACATGAGGCATTAAGTGTGAAGATTAAAATCCTTACCCAGTAGGCACTGGGGCATTACTGAAAGTCACAACAGAGCAAAGGGAGGCAGTGCCTATAAATGAAGTCTCCATCACAAATCCAAGAAGGCATTAACACTTTAGCTGAGGCCAACACATTCACTGTTTAGAGCCAGGGGAGATTTTAGGTGCTGCAAACTCAGAATAAGAGTGGAATATCTGAAGAGTCAAAATGTGTGAATGTCTTTTAATTGGGTTGTCTAAACTATTTACATTTAATATGAATACTGTTATGGCTGAGTTTAAACCTAGCATCCTGTTACCTGTTTTCTATTTGTTCCTTGTATTTTATTTCCTTTTTTTTCTTTTCTATTTTTGGACTGGGTATTTTTTATAACTCCATTTTATCCCTTTTTCTGACTTATTAGTTATAACTCTTTGCGGTATTAACTTAGGGATTGCTTTAGGCCTTACAGTATACAACTCTAACTTGTCACAGCCTGCCTTCAAGTGATAGTGTAACAGTTCACTCATGTATAGCATGAGAATCCTTCAACAATGTACTTCCATTTCTCCCCTCTTGGCCTTAGTGCTATTGTCACACATTTTACTTCTACGTATGTTGTTAAGTCTTATACACTGTTGATATTTTTGAACAGTCAATTATCTTTTGAAGAGGTTTTTTAAATAGGGCAAAAATCTTTTATATCTACCCAAATAGTTATGATTTCCAGTGCTCGTCTTTATTTGAGTAGATCCAGAATTCCATCTGGTACCATTTTCCTTCCGCCAAAAGCATTTCCTTTAACGTTCCTTATAATACAGGTCTCCTGGTGATGAAGACTTTGGTACATCTGAAATATTTTTTATTTTGCCTTCTTTTTTTTTTTGAATTTTTGCATTTTATTTTATTTATTTTTTATACAGCAGGTTCTTATTAGTTATCTATCTTATGCCTTCATTTTTGAAAAGTATTTCCTCTTGGTATAGAATCCCACATTACCAGTTTTCTTTTCTTTTATTACTTTAAAGACGTTGCTCGATTTTCTTCTCGCTTACACTGTTTCCAGTGAGAAATCTGCGGAAATTCTTATCTTTGTTCCTCAATATGTAATGTGTCTTTTTATCTCTAGCTGTTTTTAAGATTTCTTCTTTACTACTGGCTTTAAGCAATTTGATTATGGTGTGGCTTGGTATAATTTTCTTCATGTTTCTTACGTTTAGGGCTCACTGATCTTCTTGGGTCTGCAGGTTTATAGTTTTCATCAAATTTGGAAATTTGGGGAACATTATTTCCTCAAATGTTTTAAATGCCTTGCCTCCCTGCAGGACTCCAGTTACACGTCCCCGAATTAGGCCACTTGAAGTTATCCCACAGTTCACTGATGCTTTGTTTATTTTTTTAGAGTCTTTTTTTACTTCACTTTAGTTAGTTTCTAGTGTTGTGTCTTCAAGTTCACTAATCTTTCCTTCTGCAATGTGTAAATCTGCCATCAATTTCATTCAGTATTATTTTCATCCTGAAAATTATATTTTTTTCCTCTAGAAGTTCAATTTGGGTCTCTAAAAAATCTCTTTCAACTCTTTATTTAATATGTTCAA
Source organism: Eschrichtius robustus (assembly GCF_028021215.1). Lineage (NCBI taxonomy): Eukaryota > Metazoa > Chordata > Mammalia > Artiodactyla > Eschrichtiidae > Eschrichtius > Eschrichtius robustus. The sequence continues at coordinate 108,536,324 of NC_090834.1, read as the reverse complement.
GCTTTTTTTTTTTTTAATTTTTACTTTTTTATTTTTGGCCGCGTTGGGTCTTCGTTGCCGCACGCGGGCCTTCTCCAGTTGCAGCGAGCAGGGGCTACTCTTCGTTGCGGTGCGCAGGCTTCTCATTGCGGAGCACGGGCTCCAGGCGCGCGGGCTCCAGCAATTGTGGCACGCAGACTCAGTAGCTGTGGTGCACGGGCTCAGTTGCTCCGCAGCATGTGGGATCCTCCCGGACCAGGGCTCGAACCCGTGTCCCCTGCATTGGCAGGTGGATTCTCAACCACTGTGCCACCAGGGAAGTCCCTAATATGTTCAATCTTTACTCTCACTTTTTGAACATGGAATACAGTTATAACTGTTTTAATGTCCTTGTTTACTAATTCTATCACCTGTGTCATTTCTGGGTAGGCTTCCATTGATTGAAATTTTTCTTTCATTATGGGCCCTATTTCCCTGCTTGTTTGCATGCCAAGTAATTTCTTATTGGATGCCCAGCATTGTGAAGTTTACCTTTTTGGGTGCAGAATATTTTTGTATTCCTATAAATATTCTTGAACTTTTTCTCTGGGACACTGTAAAGTTATTTGGAAACAGTTTCAGTCTTATTGGTCTTACATTTAAGCTTTGATATGTGGGACTAGAGAATCCTGTAGGCTATGGCTAACTTTTCCCCACTACTCAGGCAAAGCCTTCTTAAGACTCCACCTCATGCCTTAAGAAGTATGAGGCTTTCCACCCTGGCTGATAGGAACAGGAACTATTCCCAGCTCTGTGTGCATTCCAGGGATTCTCCTCTGTCTGGAGCTCTATTTCTATGTATTTATTTCCTCTTCAGTACTCTTTTCTATAAATCCTAGCCGTCTAGACCTCCCTGAACTCTGAACTTTGTCTCCTCAACTCAGAGAGATCCACCAGACTCCAGTTGGGTATCCCCTCCTGGTGTTGTAGCCTGGAAATTCTCTCTAGACAGTACAGTGGGGCAAACACAGGGTTCACTTGTTTGTTTCTCCTCCTTCTAGAACCACTGTCTTGCATTATCTGTTGTGTAATACCTGAAAATTGTTGTTTAATATAATTTGTCCATTTTTTCTAGCTGTTCAAGGTAGGAAAATAAATCCAGTCCCTGTTATTTGATCATGGCTGGAAGTGGAAGTTCCTAAATCCTTTGACACAATCTCATTGGCCTTTGATAACTTCCTTGCTTTCTGGCCCAACAAGATACCCAGCTCATCTTGTACATTTCTACTTTAGGCCCAGAATCAGCCACTTCTCCTTTTTAGTGAGCAGTGGTATTTAGAGAACGCATTCTGAGTACCAGGAGTGTTCATTGCTTCTAAGGTTTTTTAGTGGATAGAGCTAAGAAATATATAATTTTTAAAGTCAGAAAAATTGAGGATTCACATTGGTATTTTCAATTCTGTCTCAAAGTTACTTTTAAAAATTCTTATTTCTTTGAATTTACACTCATATATCTTCTATCTTATGCTAAAAAATTTGGTTCCTAACAATGTTACCATAATTACTTATTTGTTTTTACATAAGTATGCACACAATTTCAATATAATAATACCAATATTATTACTAAGAATCAAGACCACTTAATGAATTTTAAGAGTTCTTTGCAGTTCATTTCATCCTTAGAATATCCCACCAAGAATGTACAGTCAAAACACTATGTTCTAGTCAGTTGAATTAATTCTTCTTCTTGTATGGATTCTGACAGTAATATAATATATAGGTAGGTTCATTACCTTTTATCTTGAAGAATATTTTTACTGGGTATGGAATTCTAGGTTGATGATTATTTTATGTCAGGACATTAACACTATTATTCTACTACCTTCTGTTGGTATGAGGAAGGCAGCTGTCAGTTTCTCTTTTGAAGAAAATCTGTCTTCCCTGGGTGATTTTAAGGTTTTCTTTTTGTCTTTGATCTTATAGAAGGTGTGGATATATATAGATATATATTTTTTATAAATTTATTTATCTACTTATTTTTGGCTGTGTTGGGTCTTCGTTGCTGCACACGGGCTTTCTCTAGTTGCAGCGAGCGGGAGCTACTCTTCGCTGCAGTGCGTGGGCTTCTCGTTGTGGGGGCTTCTCTTGTTGCAGAGCACAGGCTCTAGGCGCATGGGCTTCAGTAGTTGTGGCATGTGGGGTCAGTAGTTGGGGCACACGGGCTTAGTTGCTCGGCAGCATGTGGGATCTTCCCAGACCAGGGCTCGAACCCATATCCCCTGCATTGGCAGGTGGATTCTTTAACCACTGCGTCACCAGGAAAGTCCCAAGGAGTGGATATCTTTTTATTTATCCTGCTTGATTGTTCAGCTTGAAATCTGTTTTAGTTGCTTCAGCCATTAACTCTTCAAATATAGTTTCTGCCCCATTTTTCTCTCTCTTCTCCTCTGGAACATGAATTAAATGTACATTAGAATGTCTCACTGTTTCCTCTCACTGTGTACCTCTTCTGTATTCTCCGTCCTTTGTCTCACTTTGCTTTGTTTTGCTCAGTTTTTGCTATCCTTATATTTCAGTTCGCAAATTCAGTTATGCTGTGTCTAATTTGCTGTTAAACCTGCCTACTGAATTTCAATACTGGTTATTGTATATTTTGGTTCTACAATTTGTTTGGTTCTTTTTAAAATTATGTCACATTTAATAGTTTCAGTTCCCTGGCAAAATTTTTAAGCTTGCCTTTCGTTTTCATAAACATAGTAAGCATATCTTTTTTATTTTTAAAATCAGTGTCTGATATTAGCAATTATCTGGAGTCCCAGTGCATGTTGCTGTTGCTTTTGTTTTTGTTAGCTCTTGTTCACACCTCCTTGTCTTCTCTTATACCTGACTGTGTGTGTGTGTGTATATGTTAATGTGTGCATGCACATGGGAGCTGGATGTTATATTTAAGTATTTGTTAAATAATTTGAAGCATAGATGCAGTTATCTTCCTCTAGCAAGAATTTCTGTTTGCTTCTACAAGGCATCTGGGAGACTTAGAAATTTAGAATCATCTTAAACCAATTTCAAAGTTTAAGATTTTCTGGCCTGCCTAAATCAGCCCCCAAAATAAATGCACACCACTGAAGGATGGTTTATTTCAGGTTCACCTTACTCCTTAAAGTATAGCCTTTTAGTTATCCCTGTCCAAAACAAGAGGTGTCTTTAACAGCACTCCCAAGCTCAGCAGGCCCTGAACTCTTTTGGCCTTCTTCTCCTGCGTTGATTCAGAAGTTGTCTTAGTCTCTCAGCTGCTTGCTCTAATTGGCAAATGACCCCAGGGCAAAAGAGCCCTCAGTGCTGGGCTCAGCTTTTTGTAATTCCTTTCTTTCCTAAATCAGGGCCCAGAAATTCCTCCCTATTCACTAGCTGTTAGATACTTTCATGATGTCTTGGTATTTCATCCAGCCTTTGTCTTCATTAGGAGGGTTGGTCTAAATTACCTAGTTTGCCATTTTCAGAAACTGAAATCCCACCAGTTTTCATAGTTAGCTCTCTCTCTTTACTAAAACATCCCCTACCTGGAGTCTTCACTGACCATAATATTTAAAATGACATCCCCATCATTATCTCTTTACCCACATTATTTTATCTTCACTGCACTTATCACTACCTAACATCCATTTATTTATTAAATTTTCCCATGAAAATGTAAACTCCAAGAGGATAGAAAATTTGTCTTATTCCCTCTGGAGAATGGGATGAGGACGAAGAGAAACTTTCATATTTTATTTGTACTCTTCTGTATGATCTAGATATTAAGAAAAAGCATGTTTTAAAATATGAAATGTCCATGCATTTGGACACTATGCAGTGATAGTGTTTATCACTATCCTGGCTCCTTCTTCCTCCTTAAAGACGTCCTCAGCTGACATTTAACATACCAGGACCTTGGCCCTCTTCTGTTCTTGTTCTTTATACTCTACTACAACTTCCTTTACTCCTACAGCTTCAATCATATAATCATAATAATACTGAACATTTATCAAACACTTATATTATGTGTCAGGCAATATGCTGGGAGCTTCACATGGATTATTATATAGTTAACCCTAAAACAAACAAATCCCAAAAGAACAACAACAAGAGAAATCTTTGCAAGGGAAAATAAATAAGTCTATGAGGTAGGTATTATTATCCCCATACTAAAGCTGAGGAAATAAAGGCTTAGGCTGGTTGAGTAAGTTGTGCAAAGTCACACAGCTAATTAGTGGTGAATCTAGCATTTTTACTCCTGTGTCAAGCTCTAGCCATAGCACTATACTATACTATAGGTACCTATGGAGAAAACTCTGAGGCTCTAAAATCTATATCTCTAAATCTGACCACTTCCAAATTCCAGACCAAAATTTCTATATGGCTGCTTGCCATTTTTAAAGGATGTCCTGCAGGCACCATAAATGCAACATATGTAAAGCCAAAGTAATCTTCTTCACTCCTCAGATCTGCTATTTATAATTTCCATCTTGTTGCCAGTATCATTATTCTGTCGGCCATCTATGGAAATCTTTTTTAACAGCTTTACTGAGATTTAATTTACATATCATACAAATCACCCATTTAAAGTGTACAATTAAATTGGTTTTAGTATATTCAAAAAGTTGTGCAACCATCACCACTATCAGTTTTAGGACATTTTTATCACTCCCAGGAGAATCATTCCCCATCTATTTTCTGTCTCTATAAATTTGCCTATTCTGGATATAGAGTTCTTGACATCAACTTTAGCAATTCTCTGCCCCTAATCTCTCCCTAGCCAAACAATGAACTGGTTACCTCATCATGTTGATTCCTTCCAGTGATAAGTCTCTCCTTTCTATGCTCATCACACTTTTAATTCATGCACTTAATAGCTCTTGCCCAGCTCACTTACTTATTTAGTTAGTGATTACTGACGTCTCTCTCCCACCCATTCTGTACAAGGCTGCTAGAGATTCCTAAAACATTTAATGGTTTCCCATTATATAGAGAATAAAGTTCACACTCCTTAGTGTGGCACTCAAGATCCACCATATTCAACTCCAAACTACTTTTCCAGCCTCATCTCTCCCTCTTGCACCATTCATTCCATGCTTCAGTCATACTGGATTATATGAAAACAGTGTGGCACGTGTCATATTTTATAGTTTTCAGTTTCTTGGAAAAATTCTCAAGCTTAGCTTTCATATTGGATTTTTGTTTTTATACAAATCGTACCAGCTTCTAGATACAGAGTTTATATGTTAGAGGCTTTTGTAGAATTGAAATATAAAAATCCATTTTTAAAGACAATGAATTTGAACATTTTGGTGGACTCTGTCATCAAAAGGATATGGAAGCTGAAGAAATCCTATTCAGCTGGTTGGAAAAGACCTTTGGGCAAGGACAGAGAGCAGCAGCTGGAGTCAGTATCAGCTCCCCCAACAAGCCCATTTTAGCCACATCATCAGGGATGAAGAGCATTACTGGATATCCTAGCACAGGATGGATTCTGCTGCAGAGTAATTCAGTTGTACCAAATTTTGGTGTACTGTCAAAAAACAGGTAAGACAAAATTAGCTTTTTTCCCTCTTAAGAAATTATTTTAAAGGGAATTCAAAATTCTTTTTATAACCTCTAGCATATGCATAACTATATCATCCACCATATAAATTTTGTTGGTATAAGTAACTTGTGTCCCACTCAGTGAATCACAGGGAATGGAAAAAGTAGACAAATTGGCATTTCAGGAATTATAGCATGGCTCCTGCTTTTGCTGCCACTAATGGCAGTTTTATATTCTCAAAAGCATATTCCCTCCACTAAAATTACTCTATGGTTCTGAGCAGAAGTTTCCAAGATCATTCAAAGATCAGCATGGTGGGGGTGGGGGTCAGGGGTCCCTGAATCACAAATGGCCTAAAACTGGCTTCATGATACTTAGGTTTCTGCTTTTACACATGCTATACCTTCCCCTGAAGAAGTCTGAGGTTACTATTTGATAGGAGTAATGAGAAAAAATTGGGACATCTTTCTCTCCTAGAAAGAATGTAGTGAAATTTGGTATTTGCTTACTTTCCAACAGCTCTTTTCTAAACAGAAAAGAAATGTTAATGAACCTTTCCCCCTTTCTCTAAACTAATCAGGTCACCCAGGGAAATATGTCCTCAAACATTGGCTTAGAGCCTTAAACTCTTTCAGTAAATCTATGATAGCAAGCTGTCTGCCTGTAGGGATTGTATGATGCTAGAAGATTACTAAAGAAAGATGTGGGGTGGGGGTTTTGTGTCCTGCAGATATTAAAGAATAAAACATAGTCTAATCTGAGAGGTAATTTTGGTCAAAAGAAAACAGACTGAAAAACCATAGGCAGTCTCTTCAAGCCTTAAGATCCTATGACTACCAGTGTTGATTCAGGGCATATAAGTGGAGGCAGAAACTATTGAATAAAGAATAGATTAGTTGGACTTAAACATAAGTTAGGCATTTTCTTGCTATAATTCATGTCCACTTTGGGTTCTGTGGTAATTGGATAGTACAGGAAAGCAAAGCCCAGGGTCCTATTCCATTTATTTTCCACCTCCTCCAATGGATTTCTTTGCAGTCTGAAAAAGGTAGAGGTGGGAAGAAAGATGATTTCTAAACCTATGCAAAATGCTAATACACAAGCAATAATATACAAAGAATTCCTTTGCAGTCATAGTGTCTCTCTAGCCAAGAGTTCAAGTAATCTTTAAAGTCATTGCTCTCTTCTCATGTCTAAATGGGATTGGAGTTAGCAGGGTTTGTTTTGTTTCATTTACAGAAGAAATTAAGGCATGGAGAGGAGAAGGAACATGCATGTCCTCAGGTCAATTAGAATATATTCAAGGAGCCAGGAATAATAATAGTTTTCAATACAGATAGCTTAAAATTTTTACTTTCAATTTTCTTACAGAGAATCTGACACTTGGCACTAAGAATTGACAACTGAGACCATTTTCAATTTCTGCCCACATTCATACTCATAGTAAGAGAGGGACAACAATGCTTTCCCCTTCACCTCACATAATGCTGATAGTTTACGACAAGAGCAATTCCATTTGACAGGTTCAAAGTAGGTTCATTCTCTGCCCTGCAAAGCAAAGAAAAACTAAGCCATATCTCAAAGATTCTAAAGCCAATCTCTGCCTCGTACAAATTTTGGCCCATGAGTACCAACCCCAGAGATTACTGAAATTTAGTAACCAATTAACCAAGGGGAAAATGTCTATTTTTAAGTTTTCTCATTTTAGTGAAAGGGAAAGTCATGAAAGGTTTAATCTACTTACTCATTAAAAACTAATCTAGAGGGCTTCCCTGGTGGCACAGTGGTTGGGAGTCCTCCTGCCAATGCAGGGGACACGGGTTCGAGCCCTGGTCCAGGAAGATCCCACATGCCGCGGAGCAACTAGGCCTGTGCTCCACAACTACTGAGCCTGAGCGCCAGAGCCCGCGAGCCACAACTACTGAGCTCGTGTGCCACAACTACTGAAGCCCAGGTGCCTAGAGCCCGTGCTCCTCAACAAGAGAAGCCACTGCAATGAGAAGCCTGCGCACCGCAACGAAGAGTAGCCCCCACTCACCACAACTAGAGAAAGCCTGCACGCAGCAACAAAGACCCAACGCAGCGAAAAGTAAAATAAATAAATTTATTTAAAAAAGAACTAATCTAGAATAAGAAAATGTGGGGGGCGGGGTCTCAGAAAATTAGTTTCAAAGTGACTTCGAGTCAAGAAATCAAACTGTGAACCCACTGGAAATAGGACAATAATGACTGAGAAAAATTGTAGAGCCACTGCATAAACTTAAGCCATGGATTAAGGACTTACCCAAAGATCTCCATGGAGAGGATTCCATTCACCTTTACACTAAAATTAAATCTAATCTGCAAAATAAATGGGGTACGATATTTAACATGAACCAGAATAGGGATTAAAAATTTCCATACTCAATTCCTAAAGGAGAAGATATTCTTTGTATCACCTTTTTTTTTTCCATTGCACTTTCCCTAAACATCCTTAACACTTGTCTGTGTTCAAATTCTGCATCTTAAATACACTGAGTTCTACATTACAATTCCAAGTAGTCACAAATTATGAGGAAATACTACCCTTTTATCCTCTGCTGTTCTCCTAATGTATCTCTTCTCCCCTTCTTAAATTAATTATCAATTTTTGTCTCTATTGTTTCTATTGTTTTCATACATGGAATATTCCATGCTTTTTTCTTCGTTTTTTCTTCCCCTGTCCCCATCTCTTATGTCCTCCTTCCAATTTACTTCACTGTTCTAATTATTTTATACCTTCAACCTCTATTTTTCTTTCTCTATAATATAATGGGTAATAAGGAACTCTAGAGCCAGACTGCCTCATTTCAAATCCTGGCCCTGCAAGTGATTTAACCTCTGTACCATATTTCCTTGGCTATAAAATGGGAATGATGATGATAAAACCTACTTCACAAGGGGTATTGGCAGGGTTGAATGAGTGAGTACGTGGACAGCACTTGGAAGAATGACTGGCAAACAATTAAGCACTGAATCCTGCTTAAGACAGAAAAAGTAGGAAACGTGCAAGAAAAAAAGGGGAAGTTATATAGCATACTTGTGTGCAACTTTATGAACATATCAAACTACAGGTAATAATAAAAACTTTAGCTTTCCAGAGTTCAAAGTATTTTATCAAAATTTCCTTAGTTGCTCTTATAGTCACTTTAGAAAAAAAGGAGATAATCAGCAAAGTTTATTATCCAGGTTTAAAAGAAAAATGAAGCACAGAAGAGGGAAACGAGGTATCCAAAGTGATACAATAAAACAGTAAGGCAGTGAAAATAAGAACCCAAAAGAAAGTTCTCTCTATATCCAAGGGCTCTCAACTATGTCACATGACCAACATCAAGCCTGCCTTAGGGATACAGGAACCAAATCAATTCAATATTAAAACTTTTAATCATTGTAATTAAAAGAAAGAGGACCAATCAGATCCTTCCATGCCCTACAGAGTAGAGGTCTTTTAAAAACATATGACTTAAACAAGAGAATCGTTACTGTGCAAAAGAACAGCTTACCTTGGGGAGCACAGTGATGACTTTGCGTAAAAAATTCTTTATAACCAGGCTATCTGTCATCAAAGTTCTGGGCTTTTCATGAACCTGTAACAACATAACAAAAACATCCACCGCACATACACAAACCCAAGAGCACAAGTGAATTAAATTATGGTATTTCTTCTTATAAAAGTAACTACACCTCAGAAAGATTTTCAGACATCCAAGGGGAAACATCTTTGGGTCTGAAAACTGAACACCAAAGATAATCTAATAGCCATCACTTCTTGGGCTAAGGTACCTATTTCATGGAACTTCAGGAGACGTGAACAAATACCGGAGTAAAACCCACAATCTCAAAACCACCTTTTGGAACAAATTTAAAAGTAATTTAGATTGGAGCTGAGAAGAGTAACTCTATCTTTACTATTCTAATGTGGGTCAATCTGTATTAAGAATCTGAGTGGAGTCAAAGGAGCAGGCACTAAAAAGAACCTATTTTTAAACCTTAATCCATTCATCCAAACATTTATATTTAAGGAAAAGCTGTAAAGCAGAAAGCTCAAAAGTCAGAAGACCTGTGTTCTAATACTGGCTCTATAAAAATTACTTCAGTAATCATGAAAAAAAATCACTTAACTTCTCTGGACCTTATTTCCTAATCTGCAAAACAGGCATAAAACTTAGCCTTTCAACCTCACAAAACTGTTTTAAGGACCAAAGAATAATCTGAAAATATATGTTAGACATGGTAACAATAATAGACACCACTTGATGAATGCCTACTATGTGGCAAGCAATGTGCAGGTGCTATATCTACAACAATCCTCAAGTCAGGTATTACAATCCCCTCTTTATAGATTAAAAAAAATGAGGCTCAGGGGCTTCCCTGGTGGCGCAGTGGTTGAGAGTCTGCCTGCCAATACAGGGGACACGGGTTCGAGCCCTGGTCTGGGAAGATCCCACATGCCACGGAGCAACTAGGCCCGTGAGCCACAACTACTGAGCCTGCGCGTCTGGAGCCTGTGCTCCGCAGCAAGAGAGGCCGCGACAGTGAGAGGCCCACGCACCGCGATTAAGAGTGGCCCCCAGCTCGCCGCAACTAGAGAAAGCCCTCGCACAGAAACGAAGACCCAACACAGCCAAAAAAATAATAATAATAAATTACTTAATTAAAAAAAAAAAAAAAATGAGGCTCAGAATTCCATGGAGGTCCAGGGGTTAGGACTCCGAGCTTTCACTGCCAAGGGCGCATGTTCAATCCCTGGCCGGGGAAATAAGATCCCTGCAGGCCCTGCAAGCCCTGCAGCGCGGCAAAAAAAAACAAAAAATGAGGCTCAGAGAAGTTATGCAGCTTGCCTAAGATGTTCAGTAATAGAGCCAGAATTTGAGCCTAAGTCTATCTAACAACAATTGTCCATGCTCTTTCCAACATACCCTGATACCTCCATACAAATATAATAAGATTTATCACTTAATGACGGCTTTCTCTATTCCAGGAATGGTACTAAATATTTTACTTATATTACCTCATTTACCCCTCACAGAAACCCTATTAGGTACATATAACCTACATTTTATGGATAAAAAAAAATGAATTTCAAAGAGGTTAAACAACTTTCCCAAGGTGTGCCTGATCTCGCTCCAAAGCTTTAGTATTAACCACTTCCCTATACTATATTTAATATAGTGTCCCTAAAACCGAAGTTAAAATGCGTCTCCGAAAAAATGGAGAAGTCAGTGAAGAAGAAGTAGAGTCAGAAATCAGTAAGTTCTTTTTCTTTTCTTTTTTTAATAAATTTATTTATTTATATAATTTTTTATTTTTGGCTGCGTTGGGTCTTCACTGCTGCGCACGGGCTTTCTCTAGTTGCAGCGAGCAGGGGCTACTCTTCATTGTGGT